>NC_134877.1:66889451-67016951 GCF_041734735.1 Babylonia areolata
TGGAGGGATAGTTCATAAAAAGTACAACAATGAATTGGACAAAGAACATACGAGGGATACATACATAACAGTATTTATAAACTTGATTTGGACAAGGAACATGGGGGTGGGGGGGGGGGGATAGTACATAAAAAATACAAACAGAATTGGACAAGGAACTTTGGGGTGATAGCAGTTAGTACATGTACATGTATATAAAAAGTAGAAACATAAACTGGACAAGGAACATTGAGTGGAAAGTACGTAAAAAGTACAAACATGAAATTGGACAAGGAACACTGGGGAGATAGTAAATAAAAAGTATAAACACTATCTGGAAATCATACACAAGTACAAAACAGTGGGAATTTAGACATACAGATGTGAACTTGTGCTTATATATATATACAAGCACATGCTGACACTAACACACATGCAGACTCTCATACAACAATTGAAAACACACACACACACACACACACACACACACACACACACAATAATAGAAATAAGTCACACTGTGCATCTTTTGAATTTGAGAGGAACACATATAACTTTTTGTTGGGTTCCTTCTCACCTTGGTCTCCTATATAATGAATGGGCTGACAGGGCTGCAAGAAAAGGTGCAAAACACCAACAGGGAACCATAGACCTTTATGAACCTTTGTCTGTACAAGAGGGGTACCGCTTACTAGAAAAAGCATCATGGAGCAAAGTCAGGGAAGTATACCAGCAAAATGGCAAAGTTTTAAGTAAAAGTATAAATAATATTAACAACTGGAATCTATTAATCAATCAAATACATTAAGTAATTTATTCAGATTAAGGCAAATTCAGGCATTATCAAACAGGATAAAGCTGAACGCTTTTGTAACAAAGTTCAGCAGAGATGTTAAACGCAT
Organism: Babylonia areolata; assembly: GCF_041734735.1. Classification (NCBI taxonomy): domain Eukaryota; kingdom Metazoa; phylum Mollusca; class Gastropoda; order Neogastropoda; family Buccinidae; genus Babylonia; species Babylonia areolata. The sequence goes on from NC_134877.1 coordinate 66,890,333, forward strand.
ATGTGGAGAATCTACTTCTAGCAAACACATACTCTTTGAATGTCAGAGTCTGAAATCGTTTTTACCAAACTTCTCGGAAAATTCTTTTGAATGTATTTTTGACAATTTCAAGATGTTATCTGCTATTGCAGATGGTTTGCTGCATAGTCCAATTGGACATTTGTTATAGTTGTTGCAGTTCTTTGATGTCAGCGTTTCCTTCTACATTGTGCCTATGTCTCCCCTTTTAATGTTTCATTTTTTCCAATGTCTGTATCTTTCCCCACCACACACATGCGCACACACACATACACACACACCATTCTTCACCCTCTGCCCAATACCGTTCCCACCACCACGCCCCGCCCTCCACCCCCCTGTCTAATATCACTTAAAGTGGAAGATGTTAAACTGAAGACTATATATATATATATCCCTGTGTGTATGCACATAACAACAGTATACCTGCATGTGTGTGAGCATGCTCACATGTGATTGTTTGTGACAGTGTGTGTGCATATATACATGCATTTGTTTGTGTGTATGTAAAAGAACTCTTCAAAGACACTTGACCGGAAGAGTATCAGTATCAGTATCAGTAGCCCAAGGAGGCGTCACTGCGTTCGGACAAATCCATATACGCTACACCACATCTGCCAAGCAGATGCCTGACCAGCAGCGTAACCCAACGCGCTTAGTCAGGCCTTGAGAAAAAAAAAAAGAAAAAAAAAAGTATATATATATATATATATATATATATATATATATGTATGTGTATATATATATATATATATATAGAGAGAGAGAGAGAGAGAGAGAAGCGTACATACATAAATAAATAAATAATAATAAAACCGGAAGAGTGCGAGACAAAAACAACCATCAACATATACTATGATAGCACTTTTCAGTCAATAAGATTTTCATTGTACAAGATATTCAGTGTTTGATAGTTTATCTTTTTATATTCTGATACAGTCTCACAGTTCATTATTAATCCATGCCTGCTTCAAACTTCAAACTGGGTTCTGTGTAAAAAAAAAATAACAATAAATTTGAAATAAAATTATCTGGGATAGGCAACAAACATGATCTTTTTTAGTGTGATTGTTTCCTGAAAATGTCATAGAAGACATCAGAATCATTACTGAGCACAGAAAACTTCATTCAGGATGATGACAGAAATCAAATGATTTCAGTTTACTTCTTTTCTTCTATTATCTGTAGCATCAGTGAATGACACAACAGTAGTTTCTTACTCAGTTATTGTAGCATCAGGATGTAGCAATAAGCAAACTTGTTGTAGTTCTTCCGAACTGTAGTGGTCACGTTATGTTATATTACAGCCAAGCTGATCATAATGGTGTTAATATTGCAATGAAAACACAAGAAAAACTGCATTGTCCAAAACCTTTTCATCGTCCACAATTGGATCCAAATCATTTTCTACTCTTGCAACAGAACACTTAGCACAGCACAAATACTTCACTACTGTAATGTATTTATATAAGCTAATAGCATCAGGGTGCCACATTGTATGACTGAGTTGTATTATTTGCCACTGGTACATATGTGACTGTATCGTATATGTGACTAAATATTTTTACTTTAAGGTGCTACACTGTATGACTTGCAAGCTACATTGTATGATAACATGTCTTAACTCTCTCCATACGAACGGCGAAAGAGACGACGTTAACAGCGTTTCACCCCAATTACCACCATCAAAATATTGCAAGCGGAAGGCTCTTATACTGAAGAGGTGAATGTTGACAAAGAATACTACAGTTCTGACGACGGAAGCTAAAGGTTGGGTCATTCAGACACCCACTGGACATCCGAGGGGTCTGTGTAGAGGAGAAGAGAGTACTGGCCGTACTGAGTGATTTAAGAACATGTGACTACTGAGTATTATATTGGTAATAATATGAACATATTATCTTGTGTACTCCCCTTTACCTGTATATGTGAATGCACATTACACTGTGATTATTAAATTGAATATTTCACTGGAAATATGTGAATTGTATTTTGCATTTTTTAATTCTTATTGTTTAATGTATATTCTGTTTAGTCCCCTTTATTTTCTGTTTTATGCAGTTTAAATCACTGGGCATGGTATAAAATGGGTTACATGAACACACACATACACACAGACACAGACACAAAGACACACACACACGTACACACATACACAAACACAATTAATTGCTGGTTCCCTGTTACAGAGTAAGATTTCAATTCCTGTAGTGTGACTTAAGACAACAGTATTATCATATATTATATTCTGTACCAATGTGCTAACTGATGTTATAAGTTAGCATTTAAAGGATGTTGACTGCACTGTTGTAACTGATTAACTGTGACCGTCTCCCACGAAATGATAGATAACTCATGTTGCATTCAACTGCGCTACAGGCAAAAACAGTGCTGAGGGTCCATCTGGGTTTTTTTTTCACCAGTGCATAGTTCAACCTCTAAATTACAACATATCACGCTGTTTTTGCTAAATTCAAACTATAAATTTGAAAATTTTGTTAATTTCCGCACCCAATGCAGAGGAATTATCCCGAAAAACAGCATATTTTACTTTAATATCTATTCAATATCATAATAGAATATATTAACATCAAAGAAAAAGAAATACTAAAAAAATAAACATGTAGGTAAATGCATAAAAACATAATACAGTGGAAATGGAAGATACTTAAAGGGCAAATCACTGAAATAAAGAATGAACAAAACTGGGCCACACTCAGCAAACCCCTGCGCACCCACCCACACTGGCACACACTGGCATATTTAAAGTATAAATCTATAAATAACAAAATATGAATTAAAAAAATTCACAAGTTTATTTCAATTCTAAACAAAATCATAATTTAGATGTGCATCATTCTAATTTTGATGTAAAACAAAAGAAATGAAAACAAAAGAAGCTTTGTTTGTTGAGAGATCATGAGGAAAAATCTTTTTTACACCCCAAAACAACCATTCAAAATAACATAAATATTATCATCAAGTGTAAATATCATTGCCCAAAGCATGTACAGACCCTAGTTACGTAGTTTGATAACCTGCCTAACTTTCACAGGCATACAGCTAAAACAAACCCCCTAGGGAAAAATCTCAAGAGTCAGTTGCAAAATTTTAAAGGTGTTTTTCTCAAAATGGCTGCCGCACTACTAACACACTTTGACCTACCATAACTTCTACATTTTTAACTTAGGAACATGTTTTATACATCATTGGAAAGGTCTTTTCGTCTTCTTTCCAATGATGTCTTTATATCCTCAAAAATCGACTTATCGATCATTTCGTAGAAGCTGGTCACGATTTGTCAACTTTGTCAGAAAATGTGCCAACAATTTATCTTTTAAAGATAATAAAGTATTCTCAAATCTTGTATCATTCTGTACTGTCTATTGTTAATGGAGGAGGAAACAGGGGGAAAAAAGAGAAAAAGAAAACTATATAAAAAATGATAAACATAAGAGATCTGAAAAAGTATTAAAAAATATATATATAAAGTAAATCATCATTCCCTTCGCACCAAAGCAAAGATGTCCCTTGACATGCTTACACGAAGTAACTCAGCAACAAAACAAAGGTCATGGGAGACAAACCCATCTGCCAACTTCATATGTTTGGCTGCCTGACTGCCTTCCCTTGACTGGTACAAAGTACATGATGCTGACTAATGGATCAAACCCATTTTCTGCCCTCTTTTCCCTTGCAAAGTAATGGGATGGCAGGGAATCATTTATTTGAGACCCATGCAAAAAAAAGCAGGTAAAAATCGTTCATCATTTAAGACTCATCCGGACAACTAATTACTACAGAACAGGATGAAATGCAGTGCATGGCCTCAAGATCCAGACAAAGCAGTCTGTGTGTGGTACACACACTCCCTGAGTTTTTACCTCCTTTCCAGACATCATCACTCTACACGGAGGTCTCCATGCATTCATGGGAAAATAAACCCTTTGGGGCGTTTCCTGTAAGCATCAACCAAACTCCACAGACATGTCGGCTGAATTCCTAAACTGAAATCCCAAAGCAGTAACTGGGAAAGGATTTAATTTTTTTTTCTCCATGTTCTTTACAAAGTCTGTATCACAGTGACAGGTTGACACAAACGTGCATATGCAAAAACACAAACATGCAGAGAAACACACATACACGCACACACACACACATATATACACTCCTCACAAACACATATACACACCAAACCACAAACACAATCGTCACAGACACACCAAAACACACACACACACACACATAATCCTCACAAACACACACACACACACACACACACACACTCATGTACAAGAACCCTTACATTTCTGGGTCGAATGTTCCCTTTGCGTCTTGTCACTACAGTTGTGTTGGGCTCTGCTTCTGGTTCTTTCTCTATACTATCTATAGTGTTGACGCTGCCAGTGTCTGACTTTTTGTCCGACATGTCATCATCAGGATTGGAAACGTCTAGGTCGTGGGAAGACCCATGCTCATTGGTGAGGCGTGTCTCAAACGTGTCCAAGTCAGTTTGTGGAATGGCACTCTGTCGTTTGGTGAAACTTGAGTCAGAAGACGACGGGGTGGGTGCTTGGTCAGACACCTCCTTGTTCTTCTTGGCGGCAGTGTCTTCAGTGGATGTGTCAGTGGTTACCGTTCCTGCCTGTGGCTCTGGCTGACCACTGGGGGCATCGGCACCTGGTTCCGCCTTCTTCTCTTCCTGACCTTGAGCCTTGACCTCCCCAACCTCCTCACCAGCTGTCTGGTCTCTTGTCTTTGTTTCCTGTGGTGGTCCTTCATCTTTGTCCAGCTCAGAGTCGATGATGTCAGAGATGTCGTTTTCACTGTACTCCAAACCCTCTCCCTTCTCTTCCTCCTCTTCTTTCTCCTCATCCTCCGTTTTGGCAGCAGCAGGAGTGGCACTGTCAGAGGAAACAATCTCTGTGACAACCTCAAACACCACAGCCGGCACAGATGGGTTGATGGTGGCAGAGGTCATCACGTCATCAATAAGGTCTTCCAGCACCTCTGTTGCCATGGCAACACTCTCTTCCTCCTCCTTCCCCTCATGCTTGGCAGGGCTTTCGTTCTGAACAGAAAACAAGAGACACACATGTAATACAGTCATGCTGTCAAAACAGCTCCACATGTGCATGCACACCCACACAAATATCAGCAAATGGAAGAATGCACACACACAACATCTGATACAATGATGAACAAATTTCCCTAAGCCTTTCTACTGTATGAAATACATCAACCTGGTTTTTTCCCATGACAAATTACAAACTGTTACAACCATACCAGGAGGAAATAAAATTAAATTTCAACACTGTCAATTCTGGCAGTGTTATTTTGGAAGTTTCCAAGCATCATTTATTTTGCCATATTGTCAGTGACAATACACCTGAAACAATTTAGCAAGTAATAACAGGCCTAAACACATACATATTTTATTAACTCAATCGTGCTGTTCCGTGTATGTCAACGCAGAGCGCAACCTTAATGCTGAAGCTGCTCTGCTTTCAAATATGTGGAAGAATCTCATGATATTTAATGACACCTTACCGCTTTAAGGGAAGTAACATATGTTTGCTAATGACAGTTTGATGTTTCTAAATGGATTCCCCTCATTCGAACATGTCCAACACCGGCCTTTGTGTGTGAGAGTTTGTTTGAAAGGTCATCTAAAAAATATAATTAAAAAAGGCAATAAAGAAAGAATGGTAAGACAGACACAGAGACAGATGACACAGATACAGAGAGAGGAAAACGGCAAAACAGCCTGACGGTAAAAAAAAAAAAAGGGGGGGGGGGCCAAAAGGAAAGAATGGAAAGACAAGACAGAGAAACAGGGAATGCAGCCTGACAAAAAAAAAGTCAGAATGAAAGAATGGAAAGACAAGACATGTACAAAACACAGAGAGAAAGACACAGGAAAAAAGCGTGATAAAAAAAGGTGCAAAAAAAAAAAAAAAAAAGAACGGAAAGACAAGACACATAGAGACAGACAGGGACAGAAACACACAGGAAAACAGCCTGAAAAGAAAAGAACAAAAAAAGAGAATGGAATGACAGCAGACAGAGATAGAGATCTATAAAAACAAAGGAAAACAGCCTGAATATTCAACAAAAACTCTCAGAATGTAAGAATAGAAAGACAAGACACAGACAGACAAGACAAACCCATGGGAAAACTAGCCTGATAAGAAAAAAAAAAGAAGGCAAAAGCAAACCATGAATCAGTATACATGTGTAATGACTCGGAGACAAATCAAATCAAATCATGTGGCTTTCTGGCCCATCCTCCATTAAAAGAGCTGTAATTGGGCAGAACATCTGTCAGTTCTTAAAAAGCAGTAAAGATTATGTGAAAAGGTCAACTAGTCAATCAAATCAGCGTTAAAAATATCCACCCATGTCATTCAGTCTGTCGATCCGTCAAAATACTGCTAAAAGGTACTGCTAAAAACAAAAACAGAAACAAAAAACAGAAACAAAATGAAACAAACAAAACAACAATAAAACAAGACAATCACCACAATTCACCACACCAGTGCAGGTGAAGGTGAAGCGACTCACCTGACTTGCCTCAGACACCTCATCACCACTGGCCCCCAGCCCTTCGTCTGAGAGCTTGTCCTCCTCTGCTGTTGTTGTCGTTATCTTCTCCTCCTCCTCCTTCCTCTCCTCTGACACTGCCTCTCTGTCACCCTCGCCCTTCTCCCCTTCCTCTGCCTCTCCTGCATCAAGATCAGGGCAACAAATTAACTGACGGACCCACCTACCAACTGACTCTCTGACTGACGGACGAACCGACGAACTGACCAACCAACTGACTGACTGACTGACTGACTTGCTCACTGACTGACTCATTGACTGAAAGTGAGAAATGGACTCATCTTTGCTCTCGTTGCATTCATTATGTATAAAACCACAAAAACCAGTTTGCATTTATTCACTTCAGGCAATTCAAAAAATGACACCGACTGGTATTACAAATATGTATCTCATCTTTCCTTTGTTAAACTTTAAGTTATGTGCCTTCACGTTCACTAAAAAATAAACAAACAAAAAAACTTAACGCAGGAAATTAGTTATATTTGATAAAGTTACTCATTAAAGAGTTATCATCATAAATATCATCATCATCACTTTCTTCAACAAAGCTCTGTAAAATCAAAGCACAACAGAAATCACCCAGGAAATCCTGTTTTTGACAACAGCACTGAATGTCCATGTACATCTGACCTTACACAGCTCTGTGAATTTGAATCTAAATCATTATAAAAATACCTAATCATGCCAGAACATCAAACATACTGCCTGCCACAAATAATCTCAACAATGTCAGATTCAATGAATTAAATATGAAACACATAGGTACACAACACACAACACAAACATGCACAGTCACTCACACATGTGGTCACACAGACAAACACACATGCACAAACAACCCCCGCCCCCCCGCCCACCCACCCACACACACAAGCACAAACAAACCCACACATGCATGTACTCACACACACACACACCTCACATGCATTCCACACACACACAAACACACATGCATGCACTCCCTCACACACCACTCAACACCTAAAGACTATTCCCAAGGTGACACACAATGACAGCCCACCTGGTACAGCCGCAGGTTTAGCAGTGACATCAGGTACGCCCTCTGGTGGAGCAGGTGTAACCTCAGGGGCACTGACAACACCTGACACATCTTCTGGCATGGCTGGCTCCTTAGCCGGTACCTCTCCCTCCTCAGGATTTGGCTCCAGTTTTGCCTGGGGTTCTGGAGACACGGTCTCTGCCTGCGGTTCTGGAGACACAGTCTCTGCCTGCGGTTCTGGAGAAACGGTTTCTGCAGGCACAGGGGTGGGTTCATGGGTCTCTTTAGCTGCTGCCACGTCTCCAGCCTCTGCTGCCGCTTTGTCCTCTTTCTTTGCAGCAGGGGGCTCCTCCTCCTTGGTTTTCGCCTCTGCCTCAACCTCTGTCTTCACCACCACCACCTTCGCTGGCTCCTTCTCCACGCTCTGTTTAACAACAGTCAGTGTGCATGTCTGTAGGCTGAAATATTTTACAGGAGAGCACAATGATCAAATAACCCTGGCACAAAGGAACATGCATGCAGTGATAAAAACTTCATATCTGTTGGATAGAGGGAAAGGAATGTTACGTGCTGGCAATCCATAGCTGAAAATGCAGTGATCATGTAATACTTGGGATCAAATAACACTCACGACATGATAAACAAAAATTTCACATTTGTAGGACAGAAAGAAAGGAATTTTACATCCTGGCAATTGACAGTTGAAAACAAACTGCTATGATAAAGGCACACAGAACTGGATTTCTTTTTCTTCTTCCCTGGACAGATTCATTTTTTTGTGAACAAAAACAGCTTTACCCGATGAAAATGGTTTCATATTGACTTACAGAATACAATTAATACCCCCAATTTAACAAAGATAAGTCTTTTTTCTTTTCAAATCAGCTTGACTACTCACCTCTATGTCATAAGGATCTATAAACAAATAGTAAAGGTTCTTGTAGACTGTCTTTTACACACATCCAGAAATGTGCTTACATACAGCAAACAAACAACATTCAATTACCAACATGTGACTGCTTATGCAAATTCACATTCAAACACACACACACTCCCACACATAAACAGGCATGAGATTGGGAAATTGTGATTGAGTCTGAAAGGTGGGGGCCTGGGGGCCGCAGGCCCCCAAGTGGGGGTCCATGGGGCAACGCCCCTGGTGGGGGTCTGAGGGCAAATCCCCCTGAAGCTGAAGGTTTTTCTCAATTTCAAACCATGAAATCTGCACTTGTGGGCCACCAATGTTGCTGAGGTATTCCAACCCACAGAAGACAAAAAATCAGCCCAATTCTTCCTAAATTAAGTGTTTTTGCTTCCAAACCTGTAAAGTCAGCCTTGGAGGCATTATTTTCAAAATCGTGTCTCATGTGTGTGTGTGTGTGTGTGTCTGTGTGTGTGGTTTCAATGCAACTCTCTGTGTGTATGTGAGAAAGAGAGACAGACAGACGAAGAGACTGAAAATAGGGGTCGGGCTGGACATGGGAGGAAAGAGTTAAAGTTCAAGTATGTGCACTGCTTTAAATACAACTCTCTGTGTGTTAAACTATGTGTGAGTGAGTGTGTGTATGTGTGTGTGTGTGTGTGTGTGTGTGTTTTCAAGGAAAATGTTATTAGCACACAAGTTTGCACTGTACCAATATAACTGACCACCTGGTCTCTTCAGCTGTAGTCTCTGTTCCACTGACATGCATGTGTGTTGGTTGAGGAAAGAAAGGGGGAAGGGGAATGACTGGAGGGAGCAGGGGGTGTGTCTGTGACTGGTTATATCGCTTTCAAGCAGTCAAGGATTCTCAGCTGGAGCTAGTGATCTGTGTCTTGGCTCAGTGCCAAAATTGCCACAGTCATTGACAGTGGTTTCATACCCCCCCCCCCTCCTCCCCTCCTTCCCTCAGCACTGGTAGGAGACTCAAGAGAGAGGGGAGGGGTACCTCAGCAAATCATGAAAATGAAGTCTGCAGGAGGGGGCGGGGGTTTGGGGAGTGACTTTTTTCTCTCTGAAATCAACTGCTGAAAACAGCGGATCCGCTGAGGGTTCTCCAGCCTGTGTGTGTGTGTGTGTGTGTGTGTGTGTGTGTGTGTGTGTGCGCGCGCACGCTCGCATTCAATTCAGCTCTGTCTGTGCATGTGTGTGTAACTTTGGTAATCTGGCGGGCTATAGGTCTCAAATCTAAATACACTGACTCTTGCCATGAACTGTTTGTACAGAAGCCTCCACTGTGTCAGAAAAGGCACTGACGTCAATAAGTTGCTGCAAAGTTTATTTTTCAATCCAACGTTACTTGTGCATACAGTGGCAAAGGTTGGCAGCTTTTGCTGAATGAACAGAGGGTCAAGCAGATGTACCCACGGCCCTTGTGGCTTGACAGGGATGGAGATCACGCGCACTGGTGTATCTATGCGTACGCGCAAGTTTGTGTGTTTGTGTATGTTATTGTGCGCACGCTCACATGTCCGTGTGTGTATGTGTGTGTGTGTGTGTGATCGACTGCATGTGCCATGTGCATGTGCGCGCGTGCGTGCTTTTCACAGTGCCTTAGGAAAGTTTTGGACTTCGATTTTGGTGCTCTGACAAGTCACTGGATCGCCTCTTAACAGGTCAACAAACGACGCTTTCGAAAGAGCATTCCTTTTTCAGTTTTGACAAATCATCGGTAAACGATACAGAACGGCCCATCGGCTTTTTCTTTCTTTTTTCTTCTACAAAACGGACGCTCCGTTTTTAATGCAAATGTGAAAACAGATTTCCATGCCTGGACTGAAGAGTTGCACCCATACAATCTGACACCAATCGCACTTGGCCTTGTCCATGGTGTCAATTTTGTGAATGGCGTCGCCTACCCGTTAAGTTGTTTTTTTTTTTTATTCTTCACTTCTGTTTTCACGATCTCATCTTGCCAGACCCAGTTCCACTTATTATTCACTCCTTTATCGATCTCTGCTGCAAAAATCCTCTAATCCTTTGTGAGTTTTCTCATTTTGTCAGTGACTGAAAACGATCGACGAAATCAGGTATCTTTGGAAGTCGTGAAGCCCGCGAGCAAGTTTTGTAATCCCGACCGAATACGGATAAGCTGAATGATGACAGAGAAGCAACTGAACACTTATTCTCAATTGGTTCACTAATCCAAACATGGGGTATTTTAGCAAACGCTGTGGGTCTGTCTTGTTGATCGGTCAGACAACATTCGTGCAACCTTCATGAGTCGGAAAAAAACCTCACCCCCCCCTCCACCCCTTCGATTTTCTCAACGGATTTACGCGAATCTCAAAAATGGCCTCTGGAGCCAATTTTCGGTCAGGAATCCGACTATAGTCGGAAAAATCTCATGCCTGATAACCCCCCCCAAACCCCCCCGCCCCCTTCCCTCTCCCTCACCTATATCTCTTGGCTGCCTAACTCAGAATCATGGGACAATCTGATCTCTTTGATTCCCATTTGTATGGTTTCACTTGACACACAACACACACTAGTGCATGATGTCTGCCTCAACTCAGTACCAGTGGCAAAACTAAATCAACCCATACACTATAGACGTGTACAGATCTGCCCCACATAGTAAGCCGAATCTCTCCCCTGTACCTTCTCTCTGGCCTTGAAGTCCTGATCCGTGCTGTAACCTGACACACTGTCCAGGTCCACAGACTGCGTGTCCTCACTCATCTGACGCTGTCAACATCAACACACACACACACACACACACACACAAACGTCACATCAATTCATGTATTGTTATTACAATCACGGTGGGAAGAAGTGGGAGTAAGATGGGGGCAAGAGACAGAGGTAGAAGCAAAGGAAAGTCACAAATTGTTACCTAGTCTCCTTGAGAGTTTTCTAAGACAGCATCATATCAAAAATACAGTATATGACAATCAAGACAGGATGACAGGTAGAGCCTTCAAAGATCAGACATGGATGGATACTCCACAGCATCCAGTGAAACTGATCAATTACTGATTATTTACAATAAATCATTTGGTCAATATGCTGTCAAATAATGATATCGTCCCAGATGAGTTCTGACACATAACAGTGAATCATTCGCTTACTTTGGATTACAAGACCACAGACAGACACAGAAGACCGGTACATACAAAAATCAGTGAGGAATAAAAGCGAGTGGAATGTTTGAATCAATTCAAATATAAAATGAAATTATCTAAACCTACACTGACATGTACACACACATTCTTTTCTGTATGGGTGTTGCACTCTCACATTCAGTGGTATCTGGCAGCTCCTGTATGACTGTTTTTACCATGCTATTTAGGCAACCATTCAAAGTTTCTAGAGTGTGTATATGTTTTTGTTTCGATAACCTACCACACACTGACATCAATTTTGGGGTCTTTAATACATATTTAATCTTCTGTCTGTCTATACACATGAAGGGGTATTAATCAAGGCACTAGTGAGCCTGCATTCATGCCAACCTGGGAGATCTTAAAAAAGGCACACAAAAAAACAAAATACCCTGAGCTCATCAGGGAATTACATGAAGGAATATTAAGGCACTGGGTGATGATGAACCCCCAACCCCTACCTTGAGTTCCTTGATATCCTCCTCCTCAGTGAGGTCCTCAACCACCTCCACCACCTCCGCCTTGGACTCCATGATGAGGTCACAGATTGCTGTCTTGTCGATGGCCATCTTCCTCTTCAGGAAGGGAAGCTGCACCACACAGCACAATTCAGTCACATAAATACAAAAGGTCTGGTGAAGAAAGTCCCCAGAAAAAGAAATGAAACACAATTTTTTTGAAAATGGCTCCCCCTTAGAACACAAAGCAGACTCGTGTGTCTTTCTCTCTGTGTTTTGTATATGTCTTGTCTTTCCATTCTTTCATTCTGACCTTTTTTGTCAGGCTCTATTCCTATGTGTTTCTCTGTTTCTCTGTCTTGTCTTTCCATTCTTTCCTTTTGGCCTTTTTGTTTTCTTTTTCTTTCCCGTCAGGCTGTTTTGTTGTTTTCCTCTCTGTTTCTCTGTGTCATCTGTCTCTGTGTCTGTCTTACCATTCTTTCTTTTTTGCCTTTTTTAATTATTTCAAACAAACTCACACACACCCCTAACCCCTCCACCGAGACAAATATCCAGAACCCCTCCCCCTCAAATACTGAAACTTTCACCGAACCAAGACCCAAACCCTGAACAACCTGACCTTGAGGGCAACAACTCATAGGCTAATCGAATGTTCAGAGTTCAATAATAAGTTTTAAAGTATAGAAGCCTTTTAATGCATGTGAAGAAGGATTAGTCACTCAAAACTGGGTTGGTTTTTGTTTTTTGTTCTTGTTGTTTTTTTGCTTCTTTTTTTCAGGATTTTTTTCACCACACCTTTCAATCTAACATTTCTGAAAAAGAAGTACTGCAATTTTTTTTTTTTTTTTTTTTTTTTTTTTTTTTTTTTTTTTAAATAAGGACCTTTTAGTCCAGTGCAGCAATCACAATCATTTTTGACTCACTTGTGTAAACAAAGTGAGTCTATGTTTTAACCCGGTGTTCGGTTGTCTGTGTGTGTGTGTGTGTGTCTGTGTGTGTGTGGTAAACTTTAACATTGACATTTTCTCTGCAAATACTTTATCAGTTGACATCAAATTAGCCATAAAAATAGGAAAAATTCAGTTCTTTTTAGTCATCTTGTTTCAAACAATATTGCACCTCTGGGGTGGACACAAAAAAATAAAGAATGAAGGCTTATTATATGCAAACTGCATTTACTGTTATATTTATATTTTTTGTATTCTCTAAACTTGGCACTTTGATCTGATATTCTGACCCAACAGCTAGAGCAGTCATTATTATCATTTTTTGTTCAAACAGGAACTTCTTTTGCTAAGCATGGAAGTTTTATTTATTTTGCAAACGTTTTGGTGCAGATGGTAAAAAAGGGATATTACTCTGTAATGCTAGGGGAGTTAATTTGCTTTAAACTGATCTTTCTCATCTTAAACATTACATTTTGAAACAAGAAAGGCAAGGCCTTCAAGACTCACTTGTGATGCACTTTTTTTTTTAAATCCAAGCTTTTTATGTATTGAGTATAATTTCAAAATGTAATGTTTAAGATGAGAAAGATCCCTAGCATTAATTACAGAGTAATTTCCCGTAATTTCCTATCTGCACCAAAACGTTTGTAATAAACAAAACTTCCATGCTTAGCAAAAGAAGTTCCTGTTTGAACAAAAAATGATAATAATGACAGATCTTTTGTTGGGTCGAATATCAGATCAAAGTGCCAAGTTGAGAGAATACAAAAAATATAAATATAACAGTAAATGCATTATACTCAAAACATAAAAAGCTTGGATTTTTTTTAAAAGTGTATCACAAGTGAGTCTTGAAGGCCTTGCCTCTCTTGTTTTTTTGTTTTTTTTATATTAACATATCATTTAAACAACATTCCTGTATAGCAGACAGGACATAATCATCATACAAACACCACCACTTCTTCCAAGACTTGAATTCTGTATACAGACTTGAACACTGTTTCTGCCCACACTTGACTATCATACAGTCTTCAGTTCTATATACAAACTGTTTACAAAGATGAAGACAGACATGCAGACAGAAACTGGCACATAGCCTCAGAGAGAAAATACCACGGACCTTGGGAGGGGGAGAGGGTCAAATAAGTAAATACAGTAAAGTTCGGTCTATAAGCCATGACTTTTTACTCCAGCTTCAACCTCTGCGGCTTATACAATGATGCGGCTTATTTGAGGATTTTAACGATCCCGGGAGTGTCACGTTCTCGTCTATTCTTAGCTGCCCTTCAACTCACCAAAATCATGATTTCTGTCCATGAATTTTTGGATGAGCTTCAGGATAGTGTGCTAACTGTTCACGTTTTATAAATCAAATCCGCACACATTAAAGCCTTCAGATCAGCATTCAGTTCTACTTTGCTTGAGCGTACACCCTCATCATGCCGAAAACGCGACGTTATGCCTATGATGCAGCCTTCAAATTGAAGGCGATCGACCTAGCAGACGACAGTGCAAGCGATGAACCAGCAGCGACCTCCACCTTCATGTTCATGAAGTGAAAGTGAGGCTGAAGTCATTGACAAGATGGCGGAGGAAGCTGTGCTGGTTCTCTTCAACTCGGACACTGAAGATGATGATTCAGTGAGCAGGATGACGTTAAATAAATGTGACTATCCCTAAATTATGGATCTTATTTTCGTTGTGTTTATTTATTATTTTTTTGTGGCACTAGTACTGTAGCAGTATTTTCGCTTGCTTTTCTTTGTGTTGTTTCCGCTTGTGTTTATTTCATAACCTATAGTATTGACAGCTTTTCTGTAGTATCAGTATGTGTTCCAGTACCGGAAATAAGTGCGGCTTATGTATGTATAAAGTTCAATTTTTTCCAAAATTTAGTGGGTGCAGCTTATACACCAGTGCGCTCAATGACCGAACTTTACAGTAATTCATCAGTCTTCTGTGGATGTGTCAGCAAATCATAGTTCTCAGAACGCTGTCCTAGACAGCAGTAAAAAACCACAACTTGAATAAAACAACCCAGACATCTCTCTCTCTCTCTCTCTATGAATGCACATACATAAACACACTCACCCACTCACATACAAAAACAAATCCCCAAAAAAGCATCTGGTGCACCAGCTTGATTAATACAAATGAAACACAATATGTGCAAAATCCCCCAAAAAAGCATCCGGTGCACCAGCTTGATTAATACAAATGAAACACAATATGTGCAAAATCCCCAAAAAAGCATCCGGTGCACCAGCTTGATTAATACAAATGAAACACAATATGTGCAAAATCCCCCAAAAAAGCATCCGGTGCACCAGCTTGATTAATACAAATGAAACACAATATGTGCAAAATCCCCCAAAAAAGCATCCGGTGCACCAGCTTGATTAATACAAATGAAACACAATATGTGCAAAATCCCCCCAAAAGCATCTGGTGCACCAGCTTGATTAATACAAATAAAACAAAATATGTGCATTGAAGAACCATTCTTATCCTTGATACTTGTTTCTATTCCATGTCCTTCATTCCTTATTTTATGGGTTCCCTATTTCTTTATTTCCCATATCCAAGCAAGCTGTGTCACTTAAATTTCTAGATCACTTGCCTCACACTGATTGTCAAAGCTTTTCGTATGTGTACCAGAATCACACTTGATCCTAATAAAGAGTGATTTTTTAATATTTTCTAATGCTTTCCCAGTTCACTGCTTTGTGAAAACCCTGAATGATTGAAATAAAATCAAAATGTTATTTTAAAAAGAAAAAAATCAACTTTTTTTTGGCAGAAACTAGCTGTCTTTGCCTTTACCACTATATGTCCCCTTTAATGACCACATTTTGCAAGTATGTACGCCTTTTTCAACCTGACCATGTCTGGGACTACGGACCCTAACTTCCAACAACCAGTCACAAGGCCTGACAGCAGCTGTACCTCCAGAAGCTCAGCAGCTGTGGGGCGCATCTTGGGGTCTTTGATGAGGCACTTGGCGATGAACTCCTTGAACTCCTTGGACCTAAAAAAAAATACAGCACCACTGTCACCATATGTACAGGTCTCTCTGGCACGATCATCAGTATGATGATCTCTCAGCTGTCTCAAGAATTAGGATGATGAAAGGTGGTATATCATCTTTATCTTTTTTTTGCTTATCGCCCATACTAGTGTTCATTCTCAATCTTTTCTTTAAGAAAAACAGTTATACTGTAAATATTTTAACTACCCATCAATACTTTCAAAGTGTGATCAAAGCAATGCAATGTTACCAGTAATGTCCATGCTCATATTCTCTTCACTTTCACAATCAACCATACAATCCACCAACACAGAGATGAGGCCTACTAAATCTAACATGAACTGAGGAACAGTTACAGCTGTGACCTTTAGGTCTGATTTTCAACAGGGTGCATGCTCTTGCCTTGAACTGAGCTTAAAAGATGCAATTCTCAAGCTCTGTTGAATTTTAAAATTTTGCACCATACTCTGTCAACGTGACTGTTGACCACAGAACCTGACTTTCCATTAAGATTTTGCTGTCACCAGTATCTGTGACTTTCAGAGAATGACAAAGAATGGATGTCGAGGCGTCCCAATGGAGTCAGTCAAGTATGGGACTTTTAATTGTGTGTTCTCCAGTGATCAGGGTCCAAAGCCCCATTTCACTATAGTGTTGTGTTCTTGGAAAAGACAATTTACTCTGATTTTCCCCATTCCACCTAAGTGTGAATGGTGGAAGGAGAGCACTGGGCTCTGCCTTCCTATGCTGAGCACTAGACACAGTGGATATGAATTCACTGACCCGACTGGCTGTAAAAGACTATGGGAATTTTAAAAACCTTTAATCTGTTTTTAAAGAGTGGCTGAAAGACACCAGCTAACTGACCAATTATAGCATCTTCATGAAGCCAAAAGCACAATCAATAGCTACTCTTCTGCCAAGTTATGTTCTTGAATATCACTTATTGTGGCTGACATAAATGTTAATATCAAACGTTACTATGCATACAAACATGATACACACACACTCTCTCTCTTCTCTGTGAATCAGAATTTGACAAACTCACGCATTACACACACATTTAATCAAATAATATCTGGCTGTGTACAATCAACCACAATCATTTTCTTGACATTTTGCTCGTCCTCTAGTCTTGGGAGTACTGATCTTAAAACCGTTCACCAATGCCCTCTCTCTCTCTGTCAACATATAATCATAAATATGCACGTGTCTACAAAGAGTTCATATAATCATAAATATGCACGTGTCTACAAAGAGTTCTAATATCACTTAAAGTGGAAGACTACCACTACAATGAGTGAGACATCCAGACGAATGGAACCAGACCATTTTCTTGGTTTCTCCAATGTGGGCGGCTCAGACTTGTGGATTTTGATCAGCACTCTCATCGGGTGCATCTCCTTGTTGGGTGGCTCAATCTGAGCAAACTCTATTAGAGTGATGCCTGAAAGACACACAACTCAGTCAGTGGCAACCTCTATGAGTGATGCCTGAAAGACACACAACTCAGTCAGTGGCAAACTGTGAGAGAGCTGTTTGAAAGACACACAGCTCAGTCAGTGGCAAAGTCTATATTGTGATGCCTGAAAGACACACACTGAATTCAGTCCATAAACATCCCATGGAATCATGAGAAGATAAAAGCGTTCTGTGACACCTGTGCACTTCAGTTTAGAAAGCATGTCTGAGAGTTACTGTCTTTAAGGCATGCGCTTTTGCATGAGGTGGCACACATCTATAAGCTTAAGAATGAGTGTATCTTTTTATTTCTTTTTTTTTTCTTTTTGCTTCACCATCAGTGGCAACCTCGTGCCACTCATCTCAAATCTCTTTGCTTCCTTTAAAAAAAAACTGTGCTACCAAAACAAGAAATACAGATCAACACTTCCAAAGACTCGACCATAAAGTAGATGACACTGAACTGTGTGGTCCCAGTCTTCCCATTTGAACCCAAAGCATGCTCCACTTTGGACAAGAGACAGCCATGGGCCCAAACATTCCACAGTGATATGCAGAATGCTTCTGATGTAGTTTAAACACAAGTCATTTCAGTTGTCAGTCCAATGGCAAGTGTATCTTTGTATGTGTGTGTGCATGGCCAAGTATGCATATGTATACACCCATGCACCTAAGGGAGCATAAAATTAAATAAGTGTAAGTGAATGAAATTATGAGAGTGTGTATATACGTGTTTGAAAGCACACATGCAAGTGTGTGCGAGTGTGCATTTTTGCATATTTGTCCATGCATGGAATAATACAAACAAGGCATATCATAGATGATAAAGTGATAAACATATTTTGTGATAAATATATCTTAAATACATGATAGGCACATTTCTTTTACAAGAAAATACAGCATATTGCAATATATTTCAAGGTGAATAGCTGTAAAATTGTGTATCACATACATGAGTGAAATTTAAGTTAAGGTAACCCAACACACAATGCACCCCAAAACACACATTAATTCATTACACAGTTTCCCTTCTGAAACTCTTGTTTAGGTCCTTAAATAAAATCAGAAAAAAAAGTTACATAACTCAAACAATTTCAGTGCAAACAGTACAAAAAGAACCTTTCCCTGAAAACAGTACTGTGAAAGAAACAATCACAATGCGAAAAAATGAAATAAACTCTACATGGTTCAAATACTCCGGCAGATGACAAATCCCTTACCAATTGTTTACATTTCAAAAGAAATCCACTTAAAATATGTGCATCATATTCTTATGCAATGTAGTCTTTATACCCTCACTGCACCATCAACATCATACACAATGCAATTTCCAAAAAAAAAAAAAAAACAACTTACAAGGAAAATCTGACCAAGATGGCAGATAAGTGAAAAGATAAAAAAGATGGTAACAAGTTGTGAAGGAGAAAAGACACACACACATGTATACATATATCTGCCTCACCTAGAGACCAGATGTCTGCTTTAAAATCATACGGTGTGTCTTTCAAAGTCTCACACAGTATAACCTCTGGAGCCATCCTGAAACACACAATCACAATACAGGCATCCTTTGTTGATTTATGTCATCTCATCAGTAAGGTGTGTCAATACAGGTGTCCTTAGTTGATTTATGTCATCTCATCAGTAAGGTGTATGCCAATGAAGGCATGTCATGTTGATTTGTGTCATCTCACCAGTATGGTGTGCCAATAAAGGTCTCTCTGGTTGTTTTATGTCATTTTACAAGTGTGATGTGCCAATAAATATGTTTCTTGCTGATCTGCTTCATCGAAACAGTAAAAATGTGTCAATAATTATGTCTCGTGTTGCTTTGTGTCACTTTACCAGTAAGAGGTGTCAATAAATATGTCTCTTGTTGATTTGTTTGTGTCATTTTACCAGTAAGATGTGCAAATAAATGTCTTGTTGCTTTGTGTCATCATACTAGTAAGGTGTGCCAATAAATATGTCTCTTATTGATTTGTGTCACCTTACCAGTAAGGTGTACCAATGAAGGTGTCTCTCTTCTGATGTGTCTGGGTATTCTTGGCAGATACCCCAAAGTCAGCTGCACAAGAAACAACCCAGTCATTGGAATCAAGAGTTCAGGAAACACATACAGTCCCTACTGCTGCTTCAACTTTCATGCAAATGAGAAGCATATACACGGTTTCACACATTCACACAATCCACACACACACACACACACACACACACACACACACACACACACAACACACATGCGCACACGTGAGCACGCTCGAGCACATGCACACACGTGCGCACACACACACACACACACATACACACACACACAAACAACCAAATTAAAAGCAAATTTCAACAGATGATTTCTTAAGTCCCACAAATGTTAAAATTTTTTTTTGATGTTGACAAAAGAGAATGAAAACAATTAACCGACTAAATCGTTAAAAAAAGACAAAAAAAAGTTCATTTGTAAGATCAGTTTCAATAAAGAAATGAGGAAAGATTGTTCACTATCCGTGTAACTGCCATAAAGTTTCATCAGTATTTCCTGCTACTGGCATGAAAGATGACTAATTATTCACACCTTTATTCTAAAAAATAAATAAAAACACGGAACAATGAACATTAACAGGATTTTACTTAAAGTCTTAACTCCCGATAGCAAGGTTTCGGTTGCGCCCCTTTTCTCTGCATTCAAATTTTGTATTACGTGTAGCTGACACATTTTGTACTTTCCAAAGTCAATTCAGGTCTAGATTGGAAGCTGCTAGGCAAATCTCGCTCTCTGCCATAAATGAAGCCAAACCGTAGCTTTATTAGGCTTTTATTTTGAATAAACCTTCACCGACGTCACAGTGTCAGACTCTGGTGAGAAACTGGCTTGATTCAAATCGCCCGCCATTTATAGTCCGGTTCAGGCTTTAAGGAATCAGTGACTAGACAGTAGCATACATAAAATGCAAAAAAAAAAAAAAAAAAAAAAAGGTTTGTGCACTCTTTTATCATGCTACCATTACCACAATTTCTAATTAAATGTTAATATATACATGTCTGCAGGGTTGTCAAAAAGAAAAAAAAGCGTTTTATTCTTCCAATCTGAAAATCAGTTCTGGTTAGTGGTTATCACTAGTATACAAGAAAGTTTTCTTTTTTTCTGCTTCTTCTTTTCTGGTCTGGCATTGATCACCAAATGTTTCACTCATAAAATGCTATTTCAAAACTTTCTAATTCACTCTATATGGGGATGATCAGCAGGTTCGGTTTATGCGAAAGTCAGGCATCTGTTGCTCTTTCTCTTCTTTCTTTTTTTTTTTTTTTTAAAGCAGATGTGGTGTCGGTCCGCAAGCTCTGACACCTCCTTGAAACTTTCACTGAGGGGAGAAGAAAAAAAAATAAAAAGAAAGGTAACAGTAAATTTATTATTACAAAAAAAAAAATTTTTTAAACCCCAAAAAACATGACCTACCCAATTTGACCTCTCCGTCAATGGTGAGGAGGACGTTGCCGGCCTTGATGTCACGGTGAATGACGCGATGGTTATGCAGAAAGTCCAGGGCCACGCACATCTCGTGACACACATAGCAGATCTGGGCCTCCGTCATGTGCTGCTCCAGGTCCACCATGATGCTGTCCAGGGCTCCCCCGCCACAGAACTCGAGGAACATCTGCAGTGTAGGCAGTCCCAAGTTAAGAACTGATGCACACAGTCTAAATGTTGTTGTTTTTTTATGTAGAATCTAACGCACACATTCACAAGTATACAATCTGATGCAAACAGCCAAAAGTTGAGAAACTAATGGCAGCAATGCATACAGTAACAAGATACAAGTATAGGAACTAGTGCACACAGTTGCAAGTATAGGAACTGATGCGTGCAGATTCTTTCATAGGTACAGAAACTAATGCAATCCAATCACAGGTAAAGAAATTGATGTATACAGTCACACATATACTATATAGGTACTGACGCACACAGTCACAAGTGTATTCATAAACTAATGCACACAATCACAGGTAATATACTGACTGCAACCATTTCAGAAAAAAAAAGCACTATCAAATGTTGCACTGGGGTTTTTGTTGCATAAAGCTCTAGTGCCTAGACAGAGACACTCTGTGTGTGTGTGTGTGTGTGTGTGTGTGTGTGTGTGTGTGTGTGTGTGTGTGTGTGTGTGTGTGTGTGTGTGTGTGTGTGTTTGCAAACACTTGTGTGTCTGTGTCACTATGCGTCTGTATGTGGTGTTTAAATGTATACATGTGCTATCCCAGAGTGTGTGGAGGCCGGGGAGGTGAAGGGGTGTTCTCAGGCTATGGGAACATTGGAAGGCTCCAGAGGGCATTGGTGAACCATTGCCCTTAACAGTCCCAATGTCAGATCTCACCACCTATGTACCATACTTACATATATAAAAGAAAAAACCTTGAAAATACACCTATTCAACTTTCAATAACCATCATACTCACCTCCACTACTCTCATCTCTGTTGCACGTATGTTGCATGTACACACAGCATCTATTCTCACTTACTCACTCACCTGCCCACACTCTCATGATTTCTTATCCTCGTCTGCTTCCCTCTACTTCACACATTTTACTACCCCCTCCCCAAATTAACCTACCACACACACACACACACACACACACACACACACACATACATACATACATACATACATACATACATACATACATATATATATATATATATATATATACAAATGCAGCTAAAAAAAAAACATCCTTTACTATCCACACACACTCCAATGGCAAGTACAGAACTGGGAATAAGAAAAAACCTGCAGTTAAGAAAGAGAGAGAGAGGGAGAGAAGAAGAAAAAATTGTCATACAGCTGGGGAACTCACCCATAGTTTGCCATCAAAGAAGAAGGCTTCGTGCAGACCCACTACATTCTTGTGCGCACACTCTGCCAGAATGTTGATCTCTACAGAGAAGTCTTCCAACTCCTCCTCACTGGTGATGGTCACCTGCTTCAAAGCTGCGTTCACCTGCGTCTCTTTGTTCTGCGCCTGAACCACAACACATACACAATACAGTGCACTATACTATCATAAACATACATTGCAAAACCTTTTTCTTGTTATTAGTTGTGGATTGTGAATGGAGGGAGTCTACATAATAGTACATCAGTACATACAGTATTTTTGACCAGTTGACTCCAGCAGGTTTGATCCATGACACCATGTTGTATCTTTGAATGATGGTGGAAAGCGAGTGGAGCGCATCTTGGAAGAAATACATAGAACACTTGAATAGCTGATTTTAGCAGACTCTATTCTCAGTTTGCATGTGCAGTTGTCAAAACTTCCGATAATCTAGACATGAAAGGTAACATCAACTTTTCTAATATCAAGTGCACTGGCAAAGATACCAAGTCATTCAACACACAGGACAGCATGGTGCACCAGTTATCAAATTTGACATTGACACCTGGGTGGAGTGAGGAAAATAGAAGTAAAATGCCTTTCCCAAGGAAACAGGGCCTCGGAACCTGACCATGGGCGAACACTGGCCAGGCATTCCAATGCCAAACCGATTCTGCCAGTCCCTTGGCACTGCATTGCATTTTTATACTTTTTATACATAATATATATAATAATAATAATATATGGTTGTGCTTTTTTGCTTTTGCTTTTTTTTAAATCAGGTGCATCGGAACACAAAATGTCTACAACATTATCAAACTGTTCACCAATCATGCATTCTGTCTACAATCTGACCCCAGGCCAAAAGACATGAAGATGAAATACTAACTGCTAGGGTCTAAACTTCACAACAGAATAACTAGTGCACATGCCTGTTCATCACACTAAATGACAGATACACACATTAACACACTCAAGCAGACATCCAAACACTTCTCTTGCAAATAATGTGCATGATGATGATTCTATGAACATAATAACTTACTAATAAAAGGTAAAACTGAAAGTGCTCTTGTGATAATACTGATCAATTAATACTAATGTTAACAATAACAGTAACAGCAATGACAACTACAACACTGATAAGAAGAAAAGAAGAATTAGTACTTTTTATATCTGCAGCATTTTACAATAACAAAATATACATTGTATGTATACAACATACATGTATGTATGATGTCAGTTGGAGTGTACGTAGCTTGATCTTTAAAGATCCCAGAATTTGATAGGAAGGGCTCTGAAAGAAATTGAATGTCCTGCTTGGCAGTTGGTGTCATATTACTGATAATATTTAAAATATATATATATAATAATATATTAAACAGATCTGTAATCCAGACCAAAGCAGTCAAGTAAGGAAGGCATTTATAAATTTGTCAAATATAAAAGGTACACACATAGACACAAGAAACAGTGAGTGAGATATGTCCTGTGAGCATAAGCAAGTCAGTTCTAGTACTTCTACCAGGAAACGACTACTCATCATCAGTGGCCATTTCACTCATCGATACCAAGAGAGACTTTATGATGTAAATTAACTGATAATGCCTCCCAGGATACACTATCCTTTTTAGTGTCAGTTGAAAATTAAAATCAAAACCATGGACAAAGTACTTATTGCTAAACAGTTTCAGTAACATGCACAGATGATCAAAGATTAATGAAGTAATTCAAATGACACCTGAAATACTTTATTACTATCAGCATGAACAGATGTATGTAATATATACTCATAATACTGGCACCTATGACCAAGTCAATCAAAAAAATAAATAAATAAATAAATAAAGATTTAAATCCTGATTGGTGGGAAGTAATAACTGACAGATTATATGAAACCTACAATATCTTACCTTGCCAGATAAATCTGACTTTAGCACCATAGTTAAATTAATATAAAGATATCTATAGACATAGTAGAACTATAGTAGATCTATGGAGCAGTCAACATTCAGCATGTTGTAAGTTACAATATCTTACTTTGCCAGATAAAGCTGACTTTAAATTTAAATATTAATATCATAGTTTATATAATTTATATATAAGTTGTCAATAATTTATAAATATTTTAGATATATAGTATATCTATGGAGCAGTCAAGATTCAGCAAGTTTACTGCTGCTCTGAGTTTTAGTCAGAGAGGAAGTCTGGTAAAACCAGTGTAAAATAATATGAATCAACTGTGGCCCACTGTCATTCACTCATTGATAATGAATAAATGATCAAGGACTTTCTTATTACCTCAATGCCTTCAGCAGACTCTCTCAAAAGTAAAAAAAAACTTGGAAGCAATGATCAAAAGTGGGTGCAGGGATGGGCCCATGCACACAAAGATAACATTCTTCCACCCCACAGCCCACCACTCCACCATTCCATCAGGGTTCAGTTTGGAGCTGGTCATCCTCATTGACACATACAGATTTGAAATGATTGAATAATGTGGAAGCCACTTGGTCACTTGAATTACTGATTGCTCAGCAAGTCAGTCAAACCAAAAAGCCTTGTGTACAGTTATGAAATCTCTATCTCCTGCAAAATAATTACAGCAGTGGTTTCAAACAAAACAATTCACTACTGTTGACCCACTGCAGTTTGACACTGAGCAGATGAATACTGAAAACAACAAACCCAAAACTTGCACAGAAAACCAACTACACACTATTTGGCTATAGTCTATTGTATGTTGTGAACTGCAGTGGAACACAGTGCCAGTGAGAGAGAGAGAGAGAGAGAGAGAGAGAGAGAGAGAGAGAGAGAGTGTCTGTCTGTCTGTCTGTCTGTCTGTCTGTCTGTGTGCATTCATGCATAAGGGTGTACACCTGGTCCAAGAAAACACATGTTTCATGTATGAATGACCTCTGTCCAGTAGCACTGACATCTGCTGTGATGAAAGTTTTTGAGAGAGTGATACTCGTCTACTTGCAGGAGTCTGTCAAACCATTTTTAGATCCTTTGCAATTTGCATACAGGAGGAACAGAGGTACGGATGATGCAATACTTTTTGTCTTGAACAAGATCTATGAACACCTAGACAAATCAAATACCTGTGTCCGCCTGATGTTCTTTTATTTTTCTAGTGCTTTTAATACAAAGCTTATGCACATGGGACTCACTTTTCCAACTATTTTATGGGTTTTAGACTATCTTACTAAAAGGCCTCAGTTTGTAAAATTGAATGATTTTATGTCTACTGTTTCTTTCACAAACACAGGTGCACCACAAGGCACAGTATTCTTGCCTTTTCTTTTTACCTTGTATACGGCTGAATGCAGAAGTCTGACCAATTCATGTCCACTCATTAAGTTTGCAGATGATTCCGCACTGACAGGACCTATTACTGATGACGCTGACTACCCAAGAGAAATTGACAGGTTTGTGAACTGGTGTGAAGAAAATTTCCTTGAACTGAATGTTGGCAAAACGAAAGAGCTTGTAATCGACTTCAGAAAAAAGAATTCAAGTTTAAAATCATCACAAAAAATGAAGTGGTCGAACAAGTAGACTCATACAAATATCTTGGTGTGGTAATCGACAATAAGCTGTCTTGGAATGAAAACTCATCTGCACTCATTAAAAAGAGCAACAGTTGCATGTACTGTCTTAGAAAAATTAAGTCTTTTAATCAAAGTATGCAAGCAGATGCTCCCAGTCCAAATGTTTTACACATCTGTTGTCTGCAGTGTTTTAACATATGGAACCGTGTGCTGGGGGGGAAACTTGACCAAACATGACAAAGACAGGTTGGAAAAAGTCATCAGGAAAGCAGGTGGGGTGGTGGGTATAAGACAAGACACCTTTAGCGACATGCACAATAGAAAACTGACAGACTAATATTATAACAATTCTGACGGACGAAAGACACTGTGACATGATGACATTAATAGCAGAAGGTCAGACTTAAGTGGCAGGTTCAGAGCTCCACTCGCAAGAACATCTCACTACATTCATTCATTCATCCCTACAGCCATTCGCACACACAATCAAAACATCCAATACACTAACTCATGAGTGAACCCTCTCACCCCCCAAACCCTCTTGCCACAGCAACACCTGAACTTCACCAGCAGATGAGTGCATGGGAGCAGACATTATGCGTGCTTGTGGGACTGAGCGGGTGAGCACGGGCAAGCATTTCTGTGTGTGTGTGATCGGAAGTGATTTTTAAATATTTTCTTATTTTACTTGGATTTCATGTATACTAATGTTAATGTACTAATTTTATTGGCGTGACATGTTATGTGCATGCATACGTACCTACATCCATGTGTATGTGTATGTGTGTCTGTGAGTGTGTGTGTATGTATGTGTGTGTGTGTGTGTGTGTGTGTGTGTGTGTGTGTGTGTGTGTTTGTGTGTGTGTGCATTTTACTTATATATATATATACAATTTATTCCCTTGATGTTTTTATTAATGTATTGTTGAATACCTTATGGTCTTAATGTGGTCTTGCGTGTGTGTGTGTGTGTGTGTGTGTGTGTGTGTGTGCGTGCGTGTGCATGCATGCACGCTTGTCTGTTGTCATTTTTTAGTAACATATAGTATACCCTTTTTTGTTGGATGTTTCTATTTGTAAATATTGTTGTGCAATACCCTATTGTCTTAACATGAGTATGTGTGTGTGCGGGGGGGTGGGGGGTGGGGGGTTTAGTCTATCGTCAGCTATTAGGAATTCTTATTTGACTAGTTTTAATCTTATGTCGCACATGATGATTTTATTCTAGTGTTTACAACAAGCCTGTGATTGCACAACTTAATTTCCATGCGGATTAATAAAGTGTCTTTGATTTGATTTGATTTGCCTGTGTAACACAAAGAAATATAAAATAAAGAGCCGATATCCTGCCAAGAGCATATATGCATTTTATATATTAAGTGCTTTTTGAGCACTTGTAAACACAGGGGTACAAACTCAATCAGTCAATGCAATTCAAGTCACACACACACACACACACACACACACACACACACACACCCTACTCACTGCCACTGTAACAATCTCAGCAAATATACCACCTAATTACTCAACTTGGAAACTTGCAGGCTCACACAAAGATGGATTTTCCAAAAACACTTATTGCCCACTCAATGTTATCAAAGTATTTATCTGTTTCCTGTCAAACCTGGCATCTATCAGAACATGAATTGAAACATGGAGCAGGTTGCACATGATATCCTGTGGTGGATGAGTATTTATTTGTGTGGGCAGGCAGGAGGATGTGTGACCCTGGTACACTGGGTAATAAAGACATATTCTATACGTGTGTGTGTGTGTGTGTGTGTGTGTGTGTGTGTGTGTGTGTGTGTGTGTGTGTGTGTGATTGTTGACGATTTCAGGGTGATTTTCCCAGACCCAGAATAGTGTGTATGTGCACACATACATGCATGTATTGGACACTAAGGAAACATTTCCTTTGCAGCTTGCAGCAGTAAACAACACAGCAACAACAACAACACCACACACACACACACACACATACACGCACACACACACCGTTTCACATCTGTGTGTATACAGAAAGATGCAACAGACATTGTACAAATGAAAATGCTCAATGAGTCAATGTGTGGCATGTGAAGAGCCGTGGAGGATTGCCAATTGGGGGGAGGGGGGGGGGGCAAAAAAGGGATTTATTTGTCGTGACCCACTGATTTTGTTATAAGGAGGTCACATTACCCATACGGCCATCGTATGCTACACCAAACCTAAAAGCTATTGAATTCTTTTTTTTTTTCTTTCTTTTTCAACCATCCCCTACATAAAGATGCAACAGACATTGTACAAATGAAAATGCTCAATGAGTCAATGTGTGGCATGTGAAGAGTATCCAAATATCAGCACTCTCACCCATTCTACACATCCATTGTGTGTGTGAACGTATACAAGTCAAAATCAACTTAAACCAACCTATTCCAAAGTGAATACAGAACAGACAGCAAACCAATCAGAAGATGGAGAAAGCTAACACACACATTCACATGCACACTGATCTTATGCAGACAGGAAAAACCAAAATAAGGTGGCACAGCACAATGGCAACATATTATCCACTGAGAAAATTTTACACAAACATTGCAACAAAAGAGTACAATACAATTTACAACACCATGACAGTTCACTTGATAATATATTAAACACAAAGCTTGTCAATATATGTTTTGCAGTTTGCTGACGACAATCATGGCTCACTTCCTCTTTACAATCTGCTGCTTTCTTTCTAAATGAATCACTCCATTCAAATTTTTTTTCAGCCTTTTAGTATTACAAGTACAAACCCTAATTTATCAATAAATTAAAGTTACACCAATAAAAGTTTTTCTGTGCTTAAATCGCAAACACTGAACACCCAGGACAACGACTGTCGGAAGAGACAATATTATAGAAATCTTCAAACCGAACAAGATCTCGTCTGCTTCTGCTACACTGTGAATCACTTTCATTTCGGATCGTTCACACGGACTCACCTTGTACACAACACCAAAGGCTCCTTCGCCAAGCTCTCCTACAATTTCCCAGAACTGCATGGGATCAATGTCCTTCTTGATGTATTTGTTCCATTGCCCCTTCTTATTCTGGTTATTGTCCGAGCCGAACCCAAACAATTTCTTGAAACTGCTCAAGAACGACATTGTGATTGTGCACCCAGATTATCCTCGAATAACACACAAAGTCTCTACACAAAAGCAAAAAAAAAAATACTGAATGCACTAAAAAATAGCTATATAAAAATTACAGTATTCTATGTTTTTGACAGAGACGAAGTCCTGCGCCATAGAACCGTTTCGACTTTCTCCATCCTTGAGTCACTTTCTAACTACCTTCCAGCAAGTGGCCATTTTGGATGGTTTGCACTTGCGCATTGTGAGTGATTAAACGTCACGGCAGTTCCTGTTACTAAAAATAGCTGCGGCGACGTCTGCACGAAAGGGGCGGTGTCCACCCAAGTGGGTGTGTTCCAAAATATATCAGCCAGAAAGTACAGATGACGTCACTGGTACAACACACAGTAATGCTAAATGAGATCAGTGCTTGAATTGGACCTATTAACATTTGCCGCCCTTCCTCTGTCTCAGGACATAGACACTAGTGTGTATGCTCAGGACCATAATTATGCACTTGGGGTCCCTCATTCGCTTCGTCAAATCCTGCACTCAGCTCTTTCAAGTCTGACCTTTAAAATCGCCTCTTTCCAAAATAGCCCATCCTTTTCCGTCCATAGTTTAAGTGGATACATAACATCAACGGGAAACTTTTTTACGGAAACTACTAGCTAAAGACTGCATGCACGTACCTACTTAGCACGGCCAACCATACACCAGACTCTATTATGTTTTTGTGGTAGGCTATGATACGTACCATTCCATGGTACTTGGACCAAATCTGCACGAGAAAGTCAATAAGCTTTTGTTAATCTGCTTTGACTACTTGGTGTATCGTGCATTGTTAGAATTTTCACAATCAACCCATCAGTCTTCATTTCAACTTCGGAATGAATATCATAATAATTATGGGGTCCGCGTGTTTAAGTTGTTCAGTCAGGATATAATTTATCGTCAGTGTTTGAAACTGAGACTGAGTGCATTTGTTCCTCAAATTTCATGAAAAGACAGTTACAGGTGTTGATATTAAGACACCCATGCATTTTCCATCCCTTTTGTACAAGCACACTTATGTGTTTTTGAGCCATTTATATGGTGTATTTCAGTATGAGTTGCCGGGCTGTGATTCTCGTCCGCAGTGAATTGTTTGTGTCGCGCGGCACACCACACATGAATTTCTCTGGTCGAGATAATAAAGTATTCTGTACACCGCACATACACACAACAGCAGCAACAACACTATATATAAGAGAGAGAGAGAGGCGATCCGTGCGCACTGGCCAGTTGATGGGGAAATAACTCTATCGCCTCTCTAGATTTACGTTTTTCAGGAGTACTTTCCCTCTGTTTTGCCTGCAACTGCACACACGCACACACAGGTTCTCTCTCTCTCTCTCTCTCTCTCTCTCTCTCTCTCTCTCTCTCTCTCTCACACACACACACACACACACACACACACACACACACACACACACACTGGCTGATTAACTGATCGTTCTTCTTAAGACCAATCTGGTTGGGGATTCACTGCGAAACAAAATGGAAAAACAATTAGAGAACGGAGAACGCTGCCTACAAAGTCACAACCTCCAGCCTAACGATGGAAGTTGAAGCTGTGACACATGCCCCCAGTGGCTATCGTCCATCCATATGCCCGGAAACCAACATGCCATGATTCTAACCGACTCAATGAACCTCATACAGAAAATTGAAAATGGAATGGGAAGCCCAGAGTGGCCGGCATAAGGCAATGCGCAACTTTCACTGAGATTAAAAAACTCATACGGTCATACTGCCCGGGACATGCAGGTGTTAAGGGAAATGAGCGAGCTGACAGACTTGCTGGTAACGCAACAACAACGAGCGGCCTACATCTAGGAAAATCGGAAATCCTCAGAAAAGTCAAAGAATATCAAAAAGAACAGGTACAAGGCCATTACACCATCGATCACCTCAAAGAAATAAAAGCAGAGAGAGGGAGCGGCCGTAAGTCTAGCATGAAAGGTAGAGCACGATGCTTTGCAAATCAAACAAATATCGGCATCATTTCCAAACCAACATTGCTCAAATTTCTTCAAAACGGAACAGAGTCTCTGTGGGCTTTTCCAAATACAATAGACTAAGCAACACACTAGACGCCACGTTCTTGGCATCAGAGATCTTTTCCCATCCCTCTTGCGGCCAATCATTGGCAGCCTCTGTGCGTGTGTGTATGTGTGTGTTGGTGTGTATGTGTGGGTCTGTGTGTTTGAGTGCGTTTGTGCATGCGCGAGGGCCGTGTAAGTGTACACAAGTGTCGGGAGAGTTCTGTGCACGTGCGTATGTGTGTGTGTGTGTGTGTGTGTGTGTGAGTGTGAGGGGTGGGGGTGGGGGCGGGGGGGGGGGGGGGGTAGAGGATGAGGTATGTGTGTGTATGCATGCCTACACTGTGGGAACAACGGAATATTGGAACGTGCGGGTGTGTGTATGTTATTATTATCTATCATTATAATATATATATATATATCTTTGTATATATGTGTGTGGGGGTGGGGGTGGGGGATATGGGCGTATGTGTGTGCTTGCACAAGTAAGTGTTCATCGTTCATCTGTGTGTGTGTGTGCGCGCGCGCGCGCGTGTGTGTGTGTGTGTGTGCCGTGGAAGCTGCGATACGTAGCCTAGAAATGAGTGTGTGGAGGAGGGGGTAGAGGAGGTGCAGGGTAACGTGTGTGTGTGTGTGTGTGTGTGTGTGTGTGTTTGTTTGTTGGGGCTCATGTACGTTTATGTGTACTTGACTGTGCTTTCATATCTGTGAAACTGCATGTTTGGTGCATATCTGTTATGCATATGTGGGTGTATGTGTGAATGTGTATCTCCATGTTTTACATTTATTTGCTAATTTATCATCATTGTTGTCATTTTATTATTATTATTATGACTACTACTACTACTACTATTTTTTTATATTATAATTATTATTTATTTATTTATGTACGCTTATAGTTGACTTCATCAAGTTTTTGCGCCTTATACATAATATTAGTAGTGGTAGTAGTCTTTTTTATGTATTTATCTATCATTAATTCACCCCCTTTTTTTTTTTCTTTTTTTCCCTCAAGGCCTGACTAAGCGCGTTGGGTTACGCTGCTGGTCAGGCATCTGCTTGGCAGATGTGGTGTAGCGTATATGGATTTGTCCGAACGCAGTGACGCCTCCTTGAGCTACTGAAACTGAAACTCTTTAATGTTCACGAGTAAAACTTTAGTTATGTCCGACCCGGTGTAACAGGCCAGATCTTACCCTGGCCAGATCTGACCCCCGTAAGAACTGGCCTAGGCCAGAGTTTATCCCCGTAAGAACACTGGCCTGGGCTACATCTTACCCGGGGTAATGTTTGGCCTAGGCCAGTTTATATCCCCTGGGCCATTTCTTACCCCCCCCCCCTCCCTCTCTCTCTTTTTCTCTGAAATACATTAATATTTGAAGAGTGCCAAGATTAACAACATTAGAATGAAGGGTATGTGAACTGCGAGGAATATATTTCACACAATAGTTATTACCAATGGGCTTTTATTAAAAACTGGAAAGTTATCAATGAACTTGTTGCTTGGATAAAACTGTCGTCTTATTTGCAATTAAAATTTTCGATATGGAACACCTGTTTTAATTGATATTATCTTTGAACATGAAGTTCGTTCCTAGAGACGTTCAGTCGTTCTGATGTACAGTGACTGCTTTTGATGAATTATGCTTAGTAATCTTGAGTTGGAAATAGAAAGAGGGAGACGTAGTGGCACACCACGAGAGTTTGCAAGGTTAATTTGTAATATGGCTGTGACTGGGGATGAGTTCTATCTTATAATAGAATGCACAAAGTATAATGACTTCCGAGACAAGCGTGTGCATAAAAAATATTTGTCTCCGAAGTCGGTTTTCTTCTTCTTCTTCTTCTGCGTTCGATGTTTTGGCTGCGTCAGACGGTCACCCCTGTCGCCACGATGTAACCCACGGTCTTCTCCAGGTCGTGGCGGTCTCCCCAAAGCTGCGCCTGTAGCTCTGTGCCCCCTGGCCAGGTTTGACGCCGTAGAGCTTCATGGGTTGGGCAGTGTTGGAGGATGTGTTCAGGGGTCTGGGGTCCAGTGCCACATGGACACTCATCAGTGTGGGCGATCTTCATACGGTGAAGGTGACTCAGTAGTCGGCAGTGGCCAGTTCTCAGTCTGAAGAGGACTGTCTGCTGGTGTCTCTGGAGCTGGTGGATTGGATCGACACCACTGTTTGCACCCAGCCTTCTCTTCCACTGGTTCTGGTAACGGTTGTGGATGATGGTCCTGGCCTCTCTGTAGGTCACGGGGTGGCTGAACTGCTTCATTTTGCTGCCTGCCTTGGAGAGAGCATCGGCCTTTTCGTTCCCCGTGACCCCACAGTGAGAAGGAACCCACTGAATAGTGACAGTCGACCGTTTTGAAAGGTAGTCGGTTTTCATTTTTGTTTTTTGTTTGGTTGGTTGGTTTTTGTTCATAGGAAGCAGATGGAATTTGTTAGCTATAAGTACATTTATCAAATCTGCACATTCAAATGCTAATTGTTATTTGAAACATACTTGCGTTTTCTTATTAAGGTAGTGTTGAGTATTTGAACGTCTTCTTTCGGGCGTAAAAGTATCATTTGATAGCAGTCCTCCATAAGCAACTGGAGTGAAAGGATGAATAAAACTTTAAACGATAATTTTTTAAGATAATGAACAGGGAAGAAAGATGAAACTGAGAAGAGAAACAAGAAAGAAAAAGAAGGTATTGAAGAAAGGTATCTCCACTAAAAAATCAAAGAGCAAGAACAGAGACAAAGAACACACACACACACACACACACACACACACACACACACACACACACACACACTCCCTTTATTGTTGTGTCTATAAACTTTTCATTCACGGTTTTCATGACATCTGATTCTGATTCTGATTCTGATTCACACACACACACACACACACACACACACACACACACACACACACACACACACACACACACACACACACACACACACACACACACTCCCTTTATTTTGTGTCTATAAACCTTTCATTCACGGTTTTCATGACATCTGATTCTGATTCTGATTCCGATTCACACACACACACACACACACACACACGCGCGCGCGCGCGCGCGCGCGCGCTCCATGCAATGATTGTTTAGTGGTTTATTTTGCAGATGATTTGGGGGGTCAGCTTTATGTTCCCCTAGGTTTATGTTCCCCAAAATTTTCCTTCAGCCAGCTACAAGTTCTTACATGACTATGTTCCCCCAGGTCTATATTCCCCTACATTTACGTTTTCTGGGTCTTTGTTCCCCCAGGTCTTTGTTCTCTCAGTCTATAATCCCCTAGGTCGATAATCCCCCAGAAAACGTTTTTGGTAGGTCTATGTTCACCCAGGTCTATATTACTCCAGGTCTATGTTCCCCCAGGTTTGTATACCCCCCAAGTCAGTATTATTCCCCTAAACATATGTTTGTTTAATCATGCATACACGTTTGGGTGTTTGTCAGTAGTGGTCAGCGGTGCTCAGTGGTGGTCAGTGGTCCACAGTGGTCGGTGGTGGTCACTAGTCAGTGGTGGACAGTGGTGGTCTATGGCGGTCAGTAGTGGTCAGTCATGCTCACCGGTAGTCAGTAGTATGTAGTGGTCAGTGGTCGTCAACAGTGGTCAGTGATCTGTAGTGGTCAGTGGTGGTCAGCAGTAGTCAGTAGTTGTCCGCGGTTAATGGTGGTCAATGGTGGTCAGTAGTGATCCATATATAGTGGTCAGTGGTGGTCAATAGTGCTCTGTGATTGTGGTCAGCGGTATGGTTATTAGTGGACAGTGATGTCAGTGGTTAGCAGAAGTCAGTGGTCAATGGTGGTCAGCAGTGGTCAGTGCTGGGCAGCGGTGGTCAGTTGTCAGAAGTGGTCAGTGCTCAGAACTGGTTAGTGGTCAGAAGCGGTCAGCAGTGGTCAGTAGTAGTCAGAGGTCAATAGTCATAAGTGGTCAGTAGTTGGTTCTGGTCGGTCAGTGGTTAGCGGTTGTAAGTGATCAGTAGTGTTAGTAGTCAGTGGTGGTCAATGGTGGTCAGCTGTCAGTAGTGGTCAGTGTTGTTCAGCAGTGGTCAGTGGTGGTCAGCATTAATCAGTGGTCATCACTGGTCAATGGATGTCAGTCACCTGTGGTCAGTGGTCAGTATATGGTGGCCAGCAGTGGTCAGTAGTGGTCAATGGTTAGCGGTGATCAGCAGTAGTCAGTGGTCAATGGTGGGCAGCAGTGGATAGCGGTCAGCAGTGGTCAGTAGTAGTCAGTGGACTGTAGTGGTCAGTAGTGGTAAGCGGTGGTCACTGGGTAGTGGTTGTCAGTGACCAGCAGTGGTCAGTTTGCAATTAATAAAATCAAGGACAAAAAACCAGGACGTCTTGATAATGCACAAAGGTGACAAAACAACGCAATCTCAAGAATTTGATGTAGTCGTCAGCAGTGGTCAGCAGTGGCAAGTAATGGTCAATAATGGCCAACAGTATAGTGAAATCTGCTAAAACGTTGCAATATTGCATACAGTGTGATGCAAGCTGAACTCTGATAGTGGTCAGTAGTGGTCATGCAGCGGTCAAACATCTTCACAGACATAATGTACAAATGCGACAACATGATGCAGTCTGAGCACTCTTGAACTGTAGTCAACCATGGTCAGCTGTGGGGGAACATAGACCTGGGGGAACTTAGACCTAGGGGAATATAGACCTGGGAGAACTTAGACCTGGGGAATATAGACCTGGGAGAACTTAGACCTGGGGAATATAGACCTGGGAGAACTTAGACCTCGGGAAACATAGACATGCTCCCCTGCACTGCATGCCAACTAGGTCACTGTTAACGTCTCTGATGTCTGAAAGTGAGCATGATGTGAGCGGGCATGGCATGGCACGTGAAGGACATTACGAGTATGTCTGTGGGTGGGTGGGGGTGGTGGTGTGTGTGTGTGTTTGTGTGTGTGAACATAGACGCTAGCGTCAAAAACAGGATTGCTTAAGTCAGCGTCGCCTTCGGGAGACTCCGTGAGAACGTCTGGGAGCGGAGACAACTCAGCTCTACCACTAAGCTGAAGGTCTACTGTGCAGTGGTCCTTACCACCCACTTTTACGCCAGCGAGACCTGGACTGTCTACAGCAGACACGCCAAACAGCTCAACCTGAGCTGTCTCTGCAGACTCCTCCACATCAGGTGGCAGGACAAAGTCCCCGACACGGAAGTCCTGGAACGAGCTGGCCTCTGCAGCGTCTAAACCCTTCTCCAGAATGTCCAAGCCAAGTGGGCTGGACATGTGGTGAGAATGTCAGACAGCCGACTGTCTAATCAGCTGCTGTGTCAGGGCAAGCGCTCAGTTGGAGGACAGAAGAAACGCTACCAAGACTGCCTCAAAGCGTCCCTTAAAGTCCTGGGCGTCGACATCAACACTTGGGAGAACTTGCTTCGGACCGTCCAGCTTGGCACAGCATAATGACCACAAAAGCCCGTGCAGCTGAAGCCAGGCGCATCACCGAGGTGCAACGGAAGCGTGCTGTGCGCAAGGCCCGAGCAGCATCCACTGCCACAACAGCACCCACTCACTTGTGTCCCACATGCGGGCGAGACTTCAGGGCCCGGATTGGCCTCACCAGTCACCTCTGGACACACACACACACACACACACACATACACACACATCTTCCATCTGACTATTGAAGCCATGGTCATCTTCGAATCCGAAGGACGAACATCATCACATCACGTTTTTGACGAACATCATCACGTCACTTTTTTGACAAACATCATCACGTCACGTTTTTTTTTGCATTAATTGCAAAGTGGCTTGAGCGTTGGAAGGAGTTATATACATTCCCTTTATCATTATTATTATTATTATTATCATTATTATTGTTGTTGTTGTTTTGTTGTTGTTAATATTAGTATTGTCATTATAATCATAATCATCACCATCATCATGTGTTTTTTGTGTAAATGTGATACAGACTGGTTGGGTGAGCGAAGTGTACACAGGGGGAAAATTCCAGCCAGGGGGGGATAAGAAATGGCCTAGGCTACTTCTTACCCGGGGTTAGAACCAGCCAGGGATAAGATCTGGCCTGCTACACCGGTGTGTGCGTGCGCGTGCGCGTGCGTGTGTGTGTGCATGTGTGTGTGTGTGTGTGTGTGTGTGTGTGTGTGTGTGTGTGTATGTGCGTGTGTGTGTGTGTGTGTGAATGTGCGCGCACGCTTTTTTCTCGCACAAATACTGACGTATATCTACTCACTGGCTCGCGCAAGTGTGACTGAGTGGGCGTGTGTGTGTGTGTGTGTGTGTGATAATTTTTTGAAGTATAGAAGACTACGAAACGCACGCACGCGCGCGCGCGAGCACACAAACACACACACACACACACACACTGACATACACGCACGCGCGCGCGCACGTTCGCACACTTATGAATACACCCACACTGTGACCCACATACATGCCCCCTCCCTCCCCGCCCCCTCCCACTGCAGCACACACACACAACAGACGCAGTCACGCACACACGCTTGCGCAGAAAGAGAGAGAGAGAGAGAGAGAGAGGGGGGGGGGAAGAGACAGACAGACAGACAGACAGAGAGACAGAGAGAATTGAATAAATTGAATACATTTTATTTTCTGAGGGTAATACAGTAAGCAAAATAATGCTTTTTTTTCATGCAGCCCACGAAGGGGAAACAGTAACACAAAGAAATGGGGGAATCATTATATCAGTACAGCATGCAGCATAGAGGAGAATAAGTGGGGAGAGATATAAGGGGACAGATAGAGAGAGAGTGAGAGAGAGATCTGCCAACAAAGAAATGAAAGGAGCACGGCATGTCTATTCAAGCAAATATCGCTTTCAACTGCAACTGATTAGGAACTCCCTGTTTGACTGCTGTCCAAACACTCCAAAACTCATTTTAGTATATATGGAGAGAGAAAAATATACACATTATATATATATATATATATAAAATAAATTTGTGTGTGTGTGTGTGTGTGTGTGTGTGTGTGTGTGTTTACGGTTCGACAGTGTGTTATTGGGCGGTGATTTTTTCTGTATGTGAATATAATTGGTTTTGACTTTGACCTTTTTTTTTCTTCTTCTTTTTTTTTAATGGTTTCCAGTCAGCGTGCTTTCACCCGTGACATGTCCCGTGCAGTTATCTGGGCTATGGGCCACATTCACCTTGAATTCTTCTAGCACGTTGATTAATGAATTGAACTTAAATTAGCCCTTTAAGCCATATTTGGCCTTTTGAATCCAAATTTATCAAGCCTTAATTAACTGACTGATTCGAAGGAGTGGAATCTTTAACCACCAATTTGCTTACGTTCTCAAGATATATTTTCCATTCCTGTGTTTTATTCATTCATTTGTTAGTTTGTGAAGTGTACTGGGTTTACAAGTAGTTTATTATATTATGGTTCCAGCTGTAGAGTAGTCCTTGCAGGTAGCAGAGCCTTGAGCGAATTAATGATTGAAGCAAGGAAAGATAGATCTTCACATCTTTTTCTTTAGCTTTTCTCTTTTTCTACCTGAAACTGTTTTTTTTCCTTTTCCTTTTTTTTTGTGTGGTAAATTTGAAATTAATTTGCAATAAATTAGTTGCTGCTCTGTGTTTCGCATGTGGGTGTTGAATTTCACAGTTTCAGACAAATAATATTGTTTAATTAAATCAATCGGTGCATATTATTAACAGCCCACTTTTGCTGAGATAAGGAAAAAGAAAAACTAAAGTAGCTCTGTGTGTCACGGGTGGTAGGTCATCTTCACCCGTTGGTTCTGGTAAAAACAACAACAACAAAACTTCTTGACGTACTTCGCCCCCTACACCTCCCACCGCACCCCCAGAACCCCCTTTTCCCTCCATCACCTCTCCTCCCTCTACTTCTTTCTTGAACACCCACTCCATAATCACCCTCAAATCTCTCACCGGCCTTCCTCACTTCTCCCCCCCCCCACCCCCCACGCCCCTGATCCGCACCCCACCCCACCCCACGCACCCCCTCTCGCCCTTCCCTTTATTCGGCACACAGTCTTATTCTCTGTGTGTGTGTGTGTGTGTGTGTGTGTGTGTGTGTGTGTGTGTGTGTGTACTTCAATGCCTGAGGGAGTGTCTGGAATATATTCCTTACATAATGATCATCCTGTCCCGTCCCCCCCCCCCCCCCCGCCCCCCCCACCCCCCACCTCCTCCGGGGTAGAAATGGTGCAAGGGGTGTTGTGTGGGGGGTGGGGGTTGTGGGGGACGGAGTGGGGCAGGAAGTGTGGGGGAATGGGTCATGGGGTGATTGGAGAATGGAGGTGGGGGGTGGCGAGGGGGGGGGGAGGGTAGAAGGGTTGGGTGCAGAACACGGGAAAGAAAGAAAGAAGAAGGTGGTGTGAGAGGAACAAAACCAAAGAGTGGTGGTGGATGAAGAACGAAGGTAGGCCTGCAAGTTATCGAATCCGAGAGTATAGTTATGATTACAATAACAGACATTAGATGCCAACATCTTAATTTCATTCCCCTTTTTTTTTCTTCTTCTTCTTTCTTCTCTCTTTTTGAATATCTTATTGTATTTCTATTTCATCATATTTTATTTTTATATATTCTGTGTTATCTTACGGTATTGTATTAAAAGAAAAACAAACAAGAGAGGCAAGGCCTTCAAGACTCATTTGTGACATGCACTTACTACAACTGAATCAAAACACACAAAAATCAATTGCAAAACAAAAGTCACGTGCATCTCCCAACAAGGAAATATAGACCACACAAAGTTGTGTTGGATTTCACATTATTTCTTTATTTTTTCACTTTTTTTTTCAAAATTAAAGTCACAAAGGAAAAAAAATCATTTCTCACTCACACTTGCTTTTGTTTAAATGAAAGAGGAAATGCACCTAAGTGTGACCAACATACAGACACACACAGACACACACAAGATAGGTAATAAAGTTAAGTTACATTTAATACATGTA
Organism: Babylonia areolata; assembly: GCF_041734735.1. Lineage (NCBI taxonomy): Eukaryota > Metazoa > Mollusca > Gastropoda > Neogastropoda > Buccinidae > Babylonia > Babylonia areolata. The sequence continues at coordinate 66,930,481 of NC_134877.1, forward strand.
TAAATATATAAGATGTAACTGAACTTTTTGTTAAACTATTACGTAATGCATTATCAGCTTAATCATAGAGAAAACAATTAATACAATGTGAAAAAACTCAATATGGGTATTAACAATGTGGCTGTCTGCTTTATGATTACAATTAGTATTAGAAAAAATGACATTCACAACACATTTTCATCATATTACAGATTTTTGTGATAACCCTGATTCAGTAAGACCCAACACACACACACACACACATATATAATTACTTCATAATCTAGACCATTTTTTAAAACAGTCACTCTTTTTCTGGTGTAAACTTCAAAGTCATACATACATCTATTTGAGTATACAGCTGCATTACACGCTCACACATGAAAATAAAAATTCAAATGATGAATATAGGTCAGTTACTTTTCATACATGTATTTATATAAATACATAAGATGTAACTGAACAGTGAGCTTTTTACTATGTATGAAAAACAAAAACTGTTAATTACATAATTATAAGCTTATAATTGTTGAGAAAAAGTGTAATATGGTGTGAAAAAATATAGATATTAACAATGTGCATGCCTGTGTTTCAAATGATTGTTCAAACTCAAATTTGCTTTAAAAATAAATATAGATATTAACAATGTGCAAGGCTATTTGTTTCAAATGATTGTTCGAACTCAAATTTGCTTTTTGTTTAAGTGAAAAAGGATTCAACTTCATATAAGAAATAAAGTTCAGTTACATTCCATACACAAGATGCATATGGTTCAAACCCCCGGAATGGATCAGTCAGGCCAGGGTCTGTTTCCCCCAGCAGTCTGAAATCAGTTATGTAAACTGCTATCAGTCATATTTTTTATTGTTACAGAACCTCTCTCTCTCTCTCTCTCTCTCTCACACACACACACACACACAGATACACACATGTGAACACAACAAACAACTCTTTCATTTAATAAATATCTATGTATCATGTATAAAGATTTTTTTCTTGTAATCTCTCTCTCTCTCTCTCTCTCTCTCTCTCTCTGTCATGCGCCTCTAATTCAGTAAATACATTCCACATTTGAATCTATTTTGCGCTCAAAACGTGTACACAAATACGTAATATATATATACACACATATATATATATATATATATATATATATTATATATATATATATTATATGAACACAACAAATTTTCATTTATTATATATCTATTATCCTCATGAATAAAGAATCAATCTTGTAATCTCTCTCTGTCTCTTTCTCATACACATTTAATTCAGTAAATACATTCCACATTTGAATCTATTTTGTTACAGAACCTGACACACACACATAGACACACACAGATACACACATATGAACACAACAAGCAACTCTCATTTAATAAAGATCTATGTATCCTCATGTATAAAGTTTTTTTTCTTGTATTAGCTCAAAACATGTGTACACAAATACGTAATATATATATATATATATATATAATATGAACACAACAAACTTTCATTTATCATATATCTATTGTCCTCATGAATAAAGAATTAATCTTGTAATTTCTCTCTGTCTCTTTCTCATACACATCTAATTCAGTAAATACATTCCACATTTTAATCTATTTTGTTACAGAACCTGACACACACATAGACACACACATATGAACACAAGAAGCAACTCTCATTAAAAAATTTTTTTTTAATAAATATCTATGTATCCTCATGTATAAAGATTTTTTTCTTGTAATCTCTCTCTCTCTCTCTCTGTCATGCACCTCTCATTCAGTAAATACATTCCACATTTGAATCTATTTTGTTACATAAGCTCACACACACACACACACACACACACAGAGAGAGAGAGAGAGAGAGAGAGAGAGCGCAAGAATTTTATTGTATAGGCCATATGACCCGTTACAACAGGTCGTGCGGACAATGTCACAGTGAACCTTTGTTATAGTAGACTATGAACATTAAAAAAAAAAAAAAAAGAAAAAAGAAAAAAAAAAAAAAAAAAAAAAAAGCATTAACGACGTCGGTTTGCATAATAAATGTATCTTACAATGTCATGGAGGCAATGCTCGTCTTGCATCAAATACTGAAACCTAGTCATCGACGGATAAAGCGTGTATTATTTAGGAATATACTTCTGTCGTAAGTCACTCAGTTCTGTGCAGTGGAAAAGAAAATGCAGTTCCGTTTCTATAGCATTGTGGCAGAATAAACATATAAGGTCTTGCTCTGATACAGCAGTGTAACGTTTTTTGTGTGTCTGTAGTTCGGATATACCTAATCTAAATCTTATCAGGATGTTACGGATATGTTTGTTCGTAACTGTAGTGAAGTAAGCTTCCAAGGATACTGATGTTTTGAATATGTGATAAACACTAAATCTAGTGCTGCTGCTGGTATGTTCAATCCACTTTTGGTAGTAACAATCTATCAGTCTCTGTTTGAAAGATCCTAGGAATATATTTTGATTTGCCACCCCCTGATTTTCCCATACAAAGCCAAAACCCGTCTCGTATAAAGTTTTACAAACCCGAGTTACCCAACAAATCTTACCATCATTATGAAGTGATAGGAGCATGTTGTATGCTTTACGTTTAAGTCTGGAATCATCTAGTGTTGTTAAACGTAACCAGTATTTGATGCAAGCGCGTTAAGCGACATAGGTAAAAACATATAAGGGGTAACGTCCAGTTTCGCCGTACACCATGTCGTTTGGGTTTCGGGGGCCGACATTTAGCAATTTCTTCAGTGCAAAGGTGTCAACATTTTCCACCGCTTTCTGTTGTGTTAAACCCCATATTTCTGCACCATATAACATTGGCTTAATTTGTGTGTCAAAAAGTTTTACAAAAATCTGAACAATCTCCTAATCTCCAAAGGGTTCTAAAAATGTCAATGACCCCTTTTCTCGCTTTACAAGTTAAGCCACTGACGGCTTTACTAAATGCTAATTTTGTTGAAAAAATCATACCTAGATAGTTATAGGAATTTACTACTGACATTACCTGCCCTTTGTAGAACCACATTTCTTTCTTTGCCACGTAACCCCCCTTTCTGAAAATAACAATGTTAGATTTGTGAAGATTTACATGAAGTCCTATCTCATCTGATTTGCATGCAAGTACATTTAACTGGTTTTGTAAGCCTGTAACCGTGTCTGATAGCAAAATAATATCATCTGCAAACAGTAAAATAAAAAGTTCAAGCACATCGGGGAAAAGTTGTATACCATGTTTTCCATTCTTAATGATGTCCTGAGCCAGTTTCGTTAAGGAATAAGGAAAACAAAATGGGACTTGTTATTTCACCTTGTTTTAAACCCTTAAGGCAATGAAAAGCTGAAATCTGGCTTCCGATACGAATGCGGGCCTTAACAGTTGTGTACATGCTGTTTAGTGTGTTCAGTATATTCCCTTTTACTCCTAATTTGTGTAAAATGGGCCACAACTTGCAATGAGAAATAAGATCAAAGGCTTTCTTAAAATCAATGAACGCAACATACAATTTTTTGTTTTTCAATAGATGTTTTTGAATCATAGCTAAGAGCGTGAAAATGTGGTCAATTGTAGAGTGATCCTTTCGAAAGCCTGCTTGTATCTCACCAAGAATATTTTTCTCTTCTACAAAAGCTGACAATAGTTTATTTAAGATGTAACTAAAAATTTTGCTACAAATATGTAATAAGGAAATACCTCTGTAGTTATCAGGATCATGTATATTTCCTTTCTTGTGTATTGGGTGGATCAGGTCTTCTGTCCAAGCTTCTGGATAATGTCCAGATGAAAAGATAATATTATTAGTTTTTGTACATTCTCAGGCCGCTCAAGATTATGTAACAAACAGTTCGCTGGCCAACTGTATTATTATTGTATTGTTATATGGTGTTGATACTTTTCAAACAAATTTCATCAATTCATTCCTGACGAGAACAATCACTCCTCCATTGTTTCTTCCCTGCTTTGAAAATTTTTGAGTTGGTGCAATAAGAGGGGTGTGGGAAGGGAATGCTGTTGAACAAAAGCTATGCATAAACGTTTCAGTAAAACAAATAAAGTCATAATCCGAAACATAGGACAGGAAAGAAGGATCATTTAGTTTGGAGGCGAGACCTTCCACGTTCCATGCCAGTAAAGTCAGCTCACCTGAGGACTGATTACAGGGTCACGGCCTTCACGTCATTTCTTTTTCTTCCCAGCTTTGGTGTCCAACTGCTTTTTAAAACACGAAGGGGTCACCCAGTCTGTCGGAAGTCTTGCCTGAGTGTTACGTGTCTGTCTGTCTGAGTGAGTTTGTTGTGAGTTGCTGTTTGTTGGTGTCCGTGCAGCGCCGCTCTGCTTTCCTCGCACGGACATCACGGGAGGACTGCTGCTACTTCGGTGCGCTGGGGAATCCCTTGTTCTCTTCGCCGTGCTTTTCTGGTGCGTTCATCCTTTTCCACTGTCATCGCATCTTGTTAAGGACGGGCGGGAGGGAGAGGGGTTTCCCGTGCAATCTTGGGTGGGAGGGGAGAGATGGGGGGTCGTCTCCTTGTTCGTTGTCGTCGCAGAAAGTACTTGGTCTTGTGAAGTGTTTCCTGCGTCTGCTGTCACGTCTGTCTTTGCCGCGTCTTCCGTGTTTGACAGCACCGGGTCTGTAGACTGATCAGTGCTGGTACAACTGGCCTCACACACAGCAGGAGAGGGGTGGACGCTCGGTTCTTGCTGTTCTACTGCGAGGGTCTTAGGACTGCTTCTCTTGGGTTCCCTTCTTTCCGGAACATGGTGATGAACAGGCTGTTGGCTGCTAAACTCATGCTGACCACTCTCCATAGTGGCGTGACAGGACTGGTTGATCTGTTTGTCCTGCAGAACCTGACAGCACGTGACTGTAAAGCCTCGTGCTGGGAACAACGGGCACACGGTCGGGACTTGGAGTCTGATCAGGGTGGGGCTTGGGGGGTTGTAGTTGGTCAGTGGTTGGGATTCGGTCATGAGTTATCGTGATCGTTACGATGTCTTCCGTCTGCGTGTGTCTCCGTGTAGTTACCTCTTCCATCCCGGGGATCTCTGTGATGTCTGTCCTCCCACTGTGTGTACCTGGAGGGGGCTTGCTCTGCAGATGATCTGTGGTAACCTCTATCGTACCTGTCGTCTGGCTCCCCGTGCTGGGCACGGCGATAGGTGTGCTGTTCTGTCATTTTGAGATGGCCCCCTACGACGATCCTCTACTTGCAGTCTGCCCCCTCTGAAGTAGGCAATTCGTCCTTGCTGACGGTGGAACTCCACTTCTTCCCTCTGGCATGGAGTGAGATCTGCTGTAATCCTGACGTTGTCTCTTCGTAGCCGATCCCTGTGATCTCTGTCAGTCAGGATTTCCATTTTGTCTCCCCACCTGTGCATACAGACTATCAGTGGGGGTGGCGAATCTCTGTTCGATGGCCTCCAATACGATACGTTCTTTCTATATCGTGCTTGTGCCATGTGCGTGATGATGAATGCTAGTTGAGGAGACCCACGACAGTTTGGGTGCTCTTCTGGAAATCTTCCTGGTCCTGTTCTGTGACACCGATGAACTTCAGGGTGCACTGACGGGAATCTTTCTCTAATCCCTCTAGTTGCCGTTCTGCTCTGTCTAAGCGCTCACCTAAGTGGCTCTGGTTGTGCCGAAGTTCACTTATATCTTCTCTATCATGCTGAACCCATTCCTGGAGAGTGGACAAATCAGAAGCCAGACGATCAAAAGCCTGTTCGAGTTTTCTCATCTTTTCGTCCATTCGTTGGCACAAATCATCTGCATGGGTTTGAAGAAAGTGCATAAATGTGGTGTGTCGGTGGTCAAGGGACGCCTGCACTTGTTGCATCACATAAGACAAATAGTCGTTGTTGTATGTGTAGTCACCGTTGTTGTCGTGGGTTGCGCCATAGGTGTAGTCTCTGGGGCCTGGGTTAGTCTCGACGTCGCCACACACTAACAAGAGTAGAAGAAACAGAGTGTACAGCGCAGCGACAGTCACAACAACACACCAGTTTCGTACCTCTGTTTTCAGTAAACATGGCTGGGTGTGTCGTCCGTTTTCATGTTCACGTCTCAGCTTCCTGAGGGAAATTTGCACAGTCACACCATAAAACTGTCCGATTTTATGTCTGCGGGCTTCTGCTGTTGTTGGCATCGTGATAATACCATGTATTAACTTCTTGTAATTGCTGATGTTGCTCAAATGCCTGGAAAAATAAATAAAACAGAAATAAAATTCTAACATTGACAGAAGAAGAAAACACTTCTTGCCACTCCTAAGAACTTGAGTTCTTTTCTTTGCAATGTTCAGAGTTCACGCAGAGCGCTGCACGGACACGTCTGCTCTCCTCGACGGTCAGCTATGAACTCTGAGAGAGAGAGAGAGAGAGAGAGAGATACACATGTGAGCACAACAAACAACTCTTTCATTTAAAAAATATTTATGTATCCTCATGTATAAAGATTTTTTTCTTGTTATTTCTCTCTCTCTCTTTCTCTCTCTCTCGTGTGTGTGTGTGTGTGTGTGTGTGTGTGTGTGTGTGTGTGTGAGCGAGTTTGAAGAAATTCAAAATCAAAGTTCAAATTCACAAGACATGTCATAGTATTCAGATCTATATTAAATTGTATGATATGAATAATATTGATTCAACCCACACATGTTCTGATCTTGATTATAAAGATGATATTAAGTTGTCAGGATCTGTTGTTTAGGATGGCTGTGTTTCAAAGGCGTGTGACACTTGTGTTGTCTAGCGTGGTGTCGTTTTCGTAGTGCAGGCCAGGGTAGTCTGCCGCTGATGCAGAAACTAAGCCAGTGGGGAGTTGTCAGACTGGTCAGTTTTGAGGGTGGATGGCTGACTGACTTCATCAGTGGTTGCTGTCTCTGCCGTTGTTGTTGTTCTTCTTTCCCTTCTCTACCACCTCCATGTGTTATCGAACACAGTGTGTAACAAGCATCGTCTGCTACAAGCATGACTGACATCAGTCTCGCGGTAAATGACGCCCCATTTTAACATCTAATTTTATAGTTTTAAAGTTGATATGAAAATTGAGTATTTGGTAAACTAATAACATGTAGAGCAAAGTACGAGTACTTCTAAACGTCGTATGAAGTGAAAAGGACTTAATTTTGAGAAAAGTAAAGACTGGAAATTTTTACGTTTCATCAAGGGTATTAACTCTCATGGTTTATTATTTTAAACTGTGATTTCTGACTGATTTTGTTGATATTTTTATGGCAGTTTGGGGCATAATCCAGTAAGCGATGAGGCGTTCACAAATCTTTCTCTGAATAAATATTTAACGGTCTCCTTTTCCAACTTTCCATCACATGTTATTGTGTATTGTTGATTGAATATTGGATTGAACGGGCAGGTCAACTACTTGAAACAAAATGTCGCCCTTCGATGTTGCGAGCACGCGCTTTGAATTTGTATAAATATGTGTGCGCAATTGATTTTTGCCCATAACCTTAAGGGCTCAGCCAACAGATCTATAAAGTCCACTCGTAGTACTGATTTCAGTATTTTCCGAAAAAGACCACTTGGGCGAATGAACATAGTGAAAGCCCTGTACACTGAGAGTAAAACACATAAGCTTTTTATGAATTGAGTATAATTTCAAAATGTAATGTTTAAGATGAGAAAGATCAGTTTAAAGCAAATTAACCCCCCTAGCATTAATTACAGATTAACTTCCCTTTTTTATTATCTGCACCAAAGACATGCAAAATAAATATAACTTCCATGCTCAGCAAAAGAAGTTCCTGTTTGAACAAAAAATGATAAAAATGACTGCTCTTGTTGTTGTGTCAGAATATCAGACAAAAGTGCCAGGTTTAGAAAAGAAAAAAAAAGAAACCAGTAAATTCAGTTTGCATATAATTTGGCATCTTTAAAAAAAAAAAAAAAATTGTGCCCACCCCAGAGGTGTAATATTGTTTTAAACATGGTGAATGGAAAGAACAGAATTTTTCCCATTTTTATGCCAAATTTGGTGTCAATTGACAAAGTATTTGCAGAGAAAATGGCAATGTTAAAGTTTACCACGGGTACACACACACACACACACACACACACACACAGACAACCGAACAACAGGTTAAAACATAGACTCACTTTGTTTACACAAGTGAGTCAAAAAGGAGAGACAACAACAGACCAAACATTTTGTAACTATTTTTTTTCGCATGCCATATGTAGACAAAACGCTGTAAACAATAACTATGTCAACATAGTTAGTAGTAGTAGTACTGAGTAGGAGTAGTAGTAGTAATTTACAAAGGCGCAGTTATCTCAGAAGAAACTTATCAGTTGTGTGTGCGCGCACACACATACACAGAAAGACATACATTCTCTCTCTCTCTCTCTCTCTCACTCACTCACTCCACACACACACGCACACACACACACACACACACATATATATATATATATATATATATATATAATTATATATCTACATCTATATACATACATGCATATATATATATATATATAGAGAGAGAGAGAGAGAGAGAGAGAGAGAGAGAGAGAGAGGAGAATTGCCCCCTCTGAAGTCGACCTCAACTTGTCTTACCGGATCAGTCAACACAATGCTAAGGCCCCGGCAAAACCGGTCCTTGCCTATGGCCTCAGTGTTGAATGTCTCCATAAATTGTCCTTGATCTCTAGCAAGCTGACTTCTCGCATAGGTTACCTCGACCCAAACTTTGAGCCCTTGAAAAGTCATTCCCCTCACCTCCAATCCCCCCCCTCCCACTCCTCACCCACGCACACATGTTTACTGCGTCACGCCTGGGGGGAGGGGGAGGGGTGTAGAGAGAAAAAAGAGAAAAGAAAAAGAAATCACCGTTTGGCAGCCCGTGAAGAATGAAAAAAAAAATCCTTGTCGCTTTGTATGACAGGAATGCATGCTTTTGCTGTTCCACACACACACACACACACAGGGCCACACAATTCAAGATGGCGGAATAAGTCAACAGTTGAAATTCAGAACTGCTGGAATCGTAGCACCTCTACAAGCATGACAAGAACAAGCAGCTTGGGAGGCAGACTTGACATTCTGGCTCCAAAAGAGAAAAGCAAACCTCCAAAAGAAAGTTCAAAACCATCTGCTTTGAACAGAACTGCTGCAGAAGTTTCTGCCCAAGCCGGCAACACAAAAGAAAATGTCAACGTCAACGCAGCTGACAATGAAAATAGAACTGAGGCTAATAAGACAGTCAATGATCTGCACCATCTCACTGACACAATCGAAAATTTATGCAAAAGTATCACTGATTTAGAAAAAGCGGTCAATGGCCAAAAAGAAATAATTTGCACCCTAAAAAATTCTCAGTACAAAAATGACACTGTTGACAGTTCCACACACACAGACAGTTCCATTTCAAACAACACAAAGACCCATGCTGACATTGTTAAAACCACTAAACCTGCTCCTGTCACTTCAGTCAAGACTCATACACAAGGTGCAAGTGCGCATCAAACAGGCACAATCTCAAAAAGATAGGCCTAACGCAAAAGAAATAAAGAAAAAAGGAACAAAAACAGTGACGTCACTTTTCGTCAAGACGTCAAACTACCAGTGAGGACAAGTCCTAAAGGCAAGGCAGCAGGAGACGATGGCATTACAACTGAAGCCATCCTTGCCTGCGGTGAAACCGGAACACAGTGGCTCACTACCATCTTTCAGAAAGCTTGGGAGGAGAGAAAAGTACCAGAAGACTGGCAAAATGCAATAGTGGTGCCAATATGGAAGAAGGGCAGCAAGAAAAACTGCAGCACATAAAGAGGCATATCACTACTCAGCCACGTAGGGAAAATGTATGCAAAGATCCTGGAGCAGTGCACTCGAGCGAAAACAGAACATCTCAGTGACGCCCAGTTTGACTTCAGAAAAGGAAGAGGCTGCACCAATGCGATCTTTGCACTCCGACAACTGTGTGAGAAGGCGATGCAATACGACCAAGATCTCCATCTCGTATTCGTGGATCAGGAAAAATCCTTCGATCGTGTCAACACAGACAAGCTGTGGAAGGTCCTCGAGCAGTACGACGTCAAGGGGCAACTGCTAGACAACATCCGAGCCATGTACGCCAACACCAGGAGCACAGTCCGCACCGCCAGTGGAACATCTGACTGGTTTCCAGTAACATCGGGGGTTAGGCAGGGCTGCAATCTCTCCCCTATGCTCTTCGTGATCTACATGGACCAGATTACAAAGGAGGCCAACCCAGACCCTGAGGCACTCAATGAACTCATGTTTGCCGATGACCAGGTAATGATGAACAACAAGACACAGCTACAAGAGCACACAGACCAGCTCAACACAAGCTGCAAGAACTACAACATGAAGATCAGCGTCAGTAAGACCAAGGTCATGACCGTCAGTAGGAGACCAGAAAAATTGGACATCAGCATCAATGGAACCCAGTTGAAGCAAGCAAGCGAATTCACTGAAAGCGGCATCTTCACTGAAAGCGGCAAATTTGACAGAGAAATAGAGACCAGATGCCAGAAAGCCAACGCAGTCAGCTACCAACTCTTGAAACATCCCAGCATCCCCATGAGCACCAAGGCGAAGCTCATCAACGCCATTTACCTACCAACGCTCACATACCAGTGCCAGACATGGTCCTTAACAAAAGCCCTCGAGAGAAAACTGGTCACCTGTGAAATGAAATGCTTGAGAAAAGCAGTGAACAAGACCAGGAGAGACAAGATCGGGAATGAGGTGATACGAGACATGGTAGGAACAAAACCAGTACTACAACACATAGAACAACAGAGGATCAAGTGGTTTGGACACCTCACACGTATGCCTCTGAACCAACCAGCTCTTCGGGCATACAACACCAAATACTCTGGCTGGAGAGCCAGAGGAAGACCAAGACGGCGCTGGAGCGACTTAGTGGCAGACACCCTCAGAGCCCACGAGATGTCCCTCCTCCAGGCCACTCGCCTTGCTGCAGACAGACAACTGTATCTCCCCGCGACGCCCACCGGTACAAGCGGAAGGAAAAAGTAAAAGTAAGTAATTAAGTAAAACCTTAATTCTTCGAAAAATAGATTCAAAAAGGTCCATGAAGAAGATGAGGAAATCTATCAAGATCTTCCTGAAGTTGTATTTCTACATGACTCGGTTATGAGCGGGGTAAAGGCAAAGAGGCTTGGCCGTTCTTACGGCTTTCATATAATCTAACACAAAACCCATACAATCGATGACCTGGAACCGACACTAAAAGCAACCTCAAAGACCGAGAAATCTGTGGACGCTGTTGTGGTCCATTGCAGGCTGAACGACATCAAAACATCTGAGCCAAGAGACAGCGGCAAATCATTTGTAAAATCCATTCAAAGATTCTCTGCTGAACATCCAGAAACAAAGATAATCATCAGCAAGATCACACCAATTAGAAACTCCGAAATGGAAGTGAAAAGAAATCTATTTAATGCACTTACCTCCACAGAACTATTCAAATGCAAAAACGTCTCTTTTGTTGACCACAATAGCTTAAACACGAAGTTTTCTGGGAAAAGCCAAGGAGACCGGGCAGACGTCATCCACCTGTCAACCATCGTCCATGGAGATTCCCTGCATGCACTGTATATCCCCCTTTCACCGAGGAGCTTGTTTGGCTGAACCCATATAATGTTTTGAATGACTGGAGTTAGATCTCTTCAGAAATGTGACAATGACTTGTAGATTTGCCCACAATTTCAGCAAATTCAAGATCTGACTGTTTCTAGTCGTGAATATTCCTTACTGTTATTCATCTTGAAGAATATTTTATCTAGTGTAATTTCATACTTGTAAACTCCAACCCGTATTAAGTCTTAAGAGTTAAGGTTTTGTAACCCCACCACTCACCCACCCACCCCTAAAAAGTTTAAATCTTAGTGTCAAGCTTAAAATCATATGGTTTTTGTTGTTGTTTTCCTCACTGATCATTCATCTAGTAGAAAAAAAGCAATAGTTTATAAACTACGGTCTTTGATTTATTCATATAGTATAAATAACATTATATTCCTGTTTGATAGGAAACATCGTTAGTAAGGAAAAGCAAATGCGATTACAAATTAGGCTACTCCAGTGGAACTGCCGATCTATTCTATCTAACCTGGCCTATTTGAAACGTTTTAATTTTGCAGTCACTTAATGTCAGTGCATGCAAGCTTCCCAAACTTCCAAATGATTATTTTCCACCAGTACTGGAACGAGGGCAAGAAGATAAGTACTGCTATTTATATACTTAGAGAATTACAGTATGATCCATGTGAGTCTCCTGTTTCAAAATCTATTGCAACCTTTGACATAGCTCTTGTGCAGCTACAGTAAAATTTAGCAACAAGCAAGTTCTCAACGTACTTTCCGTTTACCTTTTGAAAGGTCCAAACGATCGAAATACTGAGTGGCTTAGAACATTACTAGAACAACAGCCTGGTAAATGGGTAATAGCGGGTGATTTCAATGCCCACACTCCACTCTGGGAAAAGGACTGTAAGATTGTGACAAGCAATCAGTTAATAGAAAATAACACCCACAGCCCCTTTTATCTTATGAATGATGGTAGTGTTACTAGAATTCCCGACGTCTCTGAACACAGACCAACAGCGATTGGCCTGACACTAATATCCCATCATGTACCTGGGAAACAAAGACACACTGGGAAGTGATCATGTTCCTATCATCATTACAATAGCTGATGATGATAACCAGCCTGATAATAATGTCGACATAATTCCAAAATATGACTATAAAAATGCAAATTGGGATTTATTTCAAAACATTCTTACATCTCACGATTTTGAAAAACTTGAGAATGAGTGTGTAGATGTAATGTATTCAAATTTTACAGAAGCTGTTTTATCAGCAGCTGATGTGTCGATCCTAAAAGTAAAGGCTGTGAAGTCAGGTGACCGTTCAGGCAATGTCTGGTGGAATAATGCTTGTGAAAAGGCAGTAAATTGCAAGAAAGTAACATTTAAGAACTACCTCGCGGACAGTGAGCCCCAAAACTACAAAGAAATGAAGAAAGCAAACACTCAAAGTAATATGACAAGAAATTTCAGATCATAAAGACTTTCATAAAGTTTTGACAAAAATGAAAGAAATGAGAAATGGAATAAAGTTACCAAGTTGCCCAATATCAAATGACTCACAAAACAAGTTTCTATCAGATCAGGAAAACTGAAAAGGCAGAAATCTTTCATTCTTTGTTAAAATGTTTGCGAAAAATAGCAAATACGAAGGCTTATCACCTGCGTGTAAATCACATAGAGGCAGAGAAGAAAATAGTGCTTTATACAGTGATCCCATTCCGCAAAATGACTTGTGGTTTAATTCTCATATTACTTGTAAGGAGTTACAAACCACTATAGCTTCCCTTAGCAAAAAAAAAAAAAAAAGTTCAGTTGGCATCGATGCACTATCTAATGAGATGCTAAAACACATTCCGAAAAAATGTATCGTTTTCCTACACAGAATATATCAGAAATGTTGGATATCTGAAATTGTGCCACAGATATGGAAAACATCAATAGTTGTACCAGTTTTAAAAGCAGGAAAACCTAACGTAATAAAAAAAAAAAAATAAAAAAAATAAAAAAGCTATAGTATAGGCCTATTGCTTTGACTTCGCATGTCGGTAAATCAATGGAAAAAATAGTCCTGTTGAGAATACACTTACTGTGAAAAGTACAATATCATTCCAGTGAACCAGGCTGGCTTCAGAAAAGGAAGATCAACGGTCGAACACCTAGTAAAGATTACAACTCAAATAAAACGTCAGTTTGCCCGCAGAAAAAGTGTCCTAGCAACGTTTATTGACGTATAAAAAAAAGCTTACAATCAGGTTTGGCACAAACGTCTGTTACATAAACTGAAATCAGTTGGAATATCTGGTACTCTGTATGGGTATATAAAACGCTTTTTTTATCTGATAGAATTATTCAAGCAAGGGTGGGAACACATTCTTTGCCACAAAAACTTGACATGGGAATTCCACAGGGCTCAGTTATAGCCCCTATTCTCTTTTATATTCTTATTTAGGATCTCCCAAAGGCATTGTCAAATCGTGTAGTTTTAGTACAGTATGCTGATGGTATATGTATGTTGATGGGTGTCAATCTAAAAAAGTCAACCCCACAAAGAGCACAGAATTACATACGTCGTTTGCATCAATCTGATCTTGATAACCTTGGTAACTATACGTTTGAAAATGGTCTAGCTTTGTCGACTGAAAAAACATGTATGACGTTGTTTAATTCAGGTGGTAACCCATCTAGCATACCCATCTTTAAATTACTTGGTGACGTCGTTGATTATAAACAAGTAGTGAAGTTTTTAGGTGTTAATCTTACTTCAAAGCTGACATGGAACATTCACTTTGATTACATCTTATAAGCTTAACAAAGGCAAGGAAAAGTATCAATTTTATGAAAATTAAGAGCCGCTTACCCTGGGGAATGAATACAAAAACATTGATTCATTTTCCGTGGCCCTTGTAAGATCTAAGATAGACCGTGCACAAGAAATATTTTTCAGTGCACCTAAATATCTATTACAAAAGATTCAAAGTGTAGACTGTAAGGCTATCAAAATTTCCCTCGGAGTGCCCTCTCATTCACCCAACCAGGAAACATACAAAACAGCCGGAATTCTTCCCTTAAGTGAACATCGTGTGTTAGCAACAGCAATATTCGCTGTGAGATACACTTCAATGACAAAAGATTTCATTGCTGATGAGCTGACAGTAAGATCTGACATTGATTTTCCTAAAAGAGCTAAAGCCATTTCATCACAAGAAACAGTTGCAACTTACGTTTCAAAGTTATTAAAGGAATCTGATGTTAACATGAAAGAGTTAGCTGCAAAACCACATCATACCCCAGTTCCTTTTTGGGAAATGTTGAAAGCAGATTTTGATATCACTTATTCTGAAACAAAAAAGGAAGAAAACATCAATATCACAAGTACTGCCAGGATTCATATTGCAGAAAAATATCAGAATCATCTCTATATATTTACGGATGGATCTGTACTTGATGACAAAAATGCTGGTGCGGCTTTCTTTATTCCTGCTTTTAAAGTTGAAAAATCTTACTTTATTGGAAAACATCTTTCCATATTCACGTCTGAACTAATTGCTATTATACAAGCTCTGAACTACTTAGTGAGCCATCAGATAGTTTTCTCGAAAATAGCATTCTTTGTTGATTCCAAATCAGTACTTTATGCTCTGGATTTATTTAGCCTTGAAACAAGACCTGACTTAGTTATTGAGGCAAATCATTTGGTACATTGAGGATTTAAGGGACTGAGGTCAGTTTTTGTTGGGTGCCTTCTCATGTGGGCATTCATTGCAATGAGACTGCTGATAAAGCAGCAAAAAGAGGAGCACAAGATTAAAAAAAAATCGACAAAAATACATGTACGTCTTTCCGTAAAAGAGGCATACACTTTGTTAGAAAAATCAGCATGGGGTCGATTTAATAACCAATGGAAGGAAAGTTTTCAAAACACACAGGGACATTATTCCCCGAGAACATTATTACAGAAAAGATACCGAATCCACCAGCTTACTATACAATAACCTCTACTTTCTTCCGTATAAAACTTGATGCGCTGAAGACAAAGTATTAGTATCTGTGGTAAGCAGTTCAGCATTCATCATTGTTTGTTTCACTGTAAGCAGTTACATACCTTCTTGCCCAAGTATTTCAAAGAGAATAACTATTCTGCAGATGATTTTTGGAAAGTTATTTCTGACGACGTTATTATAGTCGAACTTTCACAGGCATTAGTTCATAGCCCTATTTCTACATTCCTTTAATGTGCTTCATAATTGCGTTAATGGTTTCTAATTATTGTTATCATTATTGAATTATTACTGTTAAATGTATGCATGTTTTGGTAGTTTTCTACCTTTTCTGTTTTCCTCTCCTCCAACATTCCCCCACCCACCACCCACCCCCCCTCTCCCAGCCCCCCCCCCCCCCCATTTTTCTCTGTCTTTCTCTCTCTCTCTCTCTCTCTCTCTCTTTTAATCGTCTAATATCACTGATAGTGAAAAGACGCTAAACTAAAGAACACACACACACACACACACACACACACACACACACACACACACACACAGAGAGAGAGAGAGAGAGAGAGAGAGAGAGAGAGAGAGAGAGAGAGCATGTTTATATTCCCCCATGCCCAGGTCAAAGTTCCCCCAGGTCCTGGTTTTTCCAAGTCGGTACCCCCACTCCACCCTCTGGTCGTCTGAGCCAGTTGCATTGCTCGGACGGAAGAGCCTAGTATGGTCGTAACCCACTACTAACTGTGTGTAGTATGGGTTAGTCACGTGTAACTGTCAAAAAGTTAGAACCAAGCAATGCAACTGGCACGCGCCCCCTACTCCTCTCCTAAAAAATGTTCCACCAGGTCAGAATTTCCTTGTCACTTTGCATGACACGAATGCATGCAACTCCTACACCTTTTGCTGTTCCAAACAGCAGTTCACAACAACAACAACAACAACAACAACACACACACACACACACACACACACACACACACACACACACACACATGAACGGACACACACACACACACACACACACACACACACACACACACACACACACACTTAAAGAACGTCTACACAAATATCCGTATTCACAAAGCAATATGGTTGGGTTTGGTTGTTTTTGTTTTGTTTGTTTTTTTCTAGAGAGAGAGCATGTTTATATTCCTCCAGGTCTAGGGTTCATTGCAGGAGCCTTGTCAGCTATATGTATATACCTACAACGGGGCTGAGGGGAGGGGGCAGGGGGTGGTTGGCTGTGTAGCTTTCTACACAGCGCACATGCTGCCGTCACTGTGATGGTGTTCCTGCACCATTGCCAGCAGCTGGTCATCGTTCAGATTGTTCCAGTCTACTGCTGTTCTTAACGTAGAACGAGTTCTTAAATTGTTCTGTTCTTGCTACTGGGACCTCTAATGTTCTGTTATTTTTCCTGGCTGACATCTGCACGATGTTGCTAGAGAAAAAAAAAGAACAACAAAAACATAGACTCATTTTGTTTACGCAAGTGAGTCAAAAAATCAGCAACGCGTCTGGGCTGGACGTGGCGTCTGTTTGCTGTTTGTTCTTTTGAGAGATGGCCAGGTGGTATGGCCGGCACAACTCTCAACCACTGGTTTAAACAGTATTTTATTTGGAACATGTCACAATACAAAACAGATATCGATGAACAGGACAACAAGAAAACCTTATATAAAGTCCTGTCCTGATACTGACATGTACATACTGAATATGTGACGGATGTCATCATAACTAGAAGTTAAGGCGTGAACATATATGAGCTTTGAACAAAACTAAGCTGAGATATAAATAAAGTGAAGAAAATGAATAATACACGTGTGGTGGAGGAAGGAGTCAATAGAGAGAGAACGAGAAGTATCAAAGCTGGGGCACAAGCACAGCAAGACAACTTGACCGACAAACAAAGCGGCGAAGGTCAAAAACAACAACAACAAAAAAGCAAACAGACAAAAATAACAGGCAAGCACGCCATCATGTATTCATATCATGAGCTGGCAAGTGAAAGGGCAGCACTCTTTCAGGCACATGCACTTACATGTATGCATACAGACAGGATATTACTCATCGTTATAAACCTTTGAATCAAATGCATGCAAACATAATTATATGGGTATAATTATGTATACGTACACACACATGCCCATCCACACACACACACACACACACACACACACACATATATATATATATATATATACACACACATACATACACATATACATACACACATACATGTGACCAAGCGCGCTATGCTTGCTCCAACACTATTCACGCACAAGCCACAGCAGACGACAGTTTTCCCTCATAACCCGCGCACAGAATGTGTGACGTCACTCCGCTTACATCATTTTGTCCTCCTCGCCAGACACCTGCTCACAGCTCGCCCAATGTCGCATCCCGGTACGTCATTGGCTGAGAGCAAACTTGTGTTTCTGTTCCACAGTATTTAATTAATAGCTCTTTTGTTAGATCAGTAAACTACTAGTACTATATACTGGCAGAATCGTCTTAACTCCATCTTTAAATCTATTCCATTTATGTTTGCCTACGTGAAACTGATTTAACGCAGTTTGTAATTTTCAGCGATGAGCTCGTTAAAACTGACCCTGTTCAGGTGACTTAAATTAAGATTATAAATTCATCTTAAATAATCAACACTTCATTTTACACTCATTATAAAGTAGGCGTTGAGCTCTTTCTTTTGCAACTTATCCGATGCAAATCGGTTCAGTAATCATCTAGAAATCTGTCACTGAACACCTTGTAACAAGCACAGTTCTCATCAGATTTCTTCAGATTAGTGACGATTTGGTTTGCAGCCCACGTGATTGTCTTTGTAGTTCGCCTAATTTGTATAAATTGGCCGAGCGAGTGATGAGTGGTCACTTCCACACCCGAGCCAGCCGCGGCCAGCACCTGCTCTCTTCGTCTCTTGCCGTGTAGTGGTCAGTGTCGTTCCCACAACAGCATCTCACTACGTATGGCTGTAAGTACTATTGTGTAGAACGTGTTGACTTGTGAAAGGTATTCTTCGACACAGTACTTGTGTTCATATAAGTATGTCCAGTTGTTGCTTTGTTCAGTTAATTCTTTGTTTAGTTATGGCTTTGATATGTTAGGCACAGCTCGGCTATGATTGATCTAGAAAATCGCCATGTCGTCATATGTTCGTAGAAGTATTCCATTTGATTCTTTTTACGTCAGTCAATGACGTCTCGGGACACAAGAAAGTCTGTTCCAGAATGTTCTAGGGGATGACTCATTCTCTCTCATCTGCTGTCACTGAAGGTTAGGTTACTTATCCCCGCTTCAGCGGAGACGATTTAAATGTTGAGCGCAACCTTAGCTATGCTCATATTTGGCTTCGATGCAACGGATAACTTGTGTAAGTTCATTCTCCACTTAATGGTTAAGCCATGATGGTGCTTCACTTACTCTCTGGTCTATCAGGTTGCCAGTATTATATCTAAGCCACTGATTCTCCATCTTGTTTACTATTCAGGTATTATCTTACATGCTGATCTCGGTTGTACTGCTACAGTGTGCTCAGTACTCTAAGATGTGTGTAGTATTCTGTTGAGGTGATTACAAGATAGTGTTTGATTAATATCAGTTATTGGTTAAAACCACCTGATATGTATCAGTCTGTTGATTGTAAGTTAGTTATCATGCTCTCTCCTATACGGCTTATTCCCGTATAGTGCTACATGATAAACTTGCTTCATTTGAGTCACTTTGACACACAGTATGAGCTTTTTGAGTCCAGACCAAGTAAGTCTTTCCAGCTCAGTTATCATGCTTTCTCCTATACGACATACTCCGGTATAGTGCCACATGATGATTGATTCATTTGAGTCGCTTTAAATTTAATACAGCTGAAATAGTTTTCCATGGATTAGGTTGTTTGGTTACTTTACTAATTAAGTATAACCCTAGCCCTTTAGTTGCATGGTCTTGGGGACCAGGTGAAGAATAACAGACATGTTGCTTTTATGAGTTTACTGTGTATGTGTACTTGATAGTGAGTATATTTTATAAATTATATGTTAAATATTTTATGTACTAAGTTTGGGGTTTGATTTCCCATTTGGAGTTGATAGGATGAGTTTGTTGTATTTTGATAATTATGTTGTTATTATTTACTATAAGGTATGTTAGTATCAATGGTACTTGACTAAGGGAGTTGCATATAGTTGTTTTGGGCAAATACCAAACCCAGAGGTAGGCACAGCACTGTGTATGCTCCATGCTACCCACATCCATGAATGACTGACTTCCCACTTATGGTGCTTCCAGTGTTCATGTATTGTAGAATATGGTTTTTGTGTTTCGGTTTGGTTTTGTTTCCCTCCTTTATACTTTGTTGATGCGGGTACTCTACCAGTCTTGGTCTTTGCCTCATGTATGCTCATTGTTATACGTACATGCAATGTTGACATTGTATTTATGGCTTTTATTTGTTTGTGTCTTGCAGGCACTGTTTTCCTGTATGTAATAGCTGTAGCAAATAAACAATTGAAAGGGCGTCCGCTTTCATATGCTCCTGCCTGCACGAGAACCTGCTATCTTCTACTATTCCTCATTCCACTCCAACCGTACCCTTATCCCCTGTCCTACCCTTACCCCTATCTCCACTCCACTCCAACCCTACCCTTACCCCGAGTCCATCACACAATTGGCGCTGCGAGCAGGGTTCCTTAAGGAGCAGAAAGTTACCATCCATACAACAGGAAAACGGTGCAGCTGAATACAGCAAACTGAGCAATGGCAAACGAAGCACACGCCATCACCCTCCGCCCCCACAAGCTGCCCAAGTTCTCTGGGGAGGAAGGGACATTAGATGTCGAGGACTTCATCCGCGAGGTAAGGCTGGCCCTCGAACTCCAGCCCTTACCAGACTCAGTAGCAGCGGGGTGGCTCCTCGCTTCGCTGGAAGGCCGGGCCCGACAGGAAATCGTCAGACTGCCAACTGCTGACGTAAACTCGCCAGACAAAATTTTAGAGTTGATTAAGGAAAACTGGGGGGAGCAGCGCGATGGCCCCACACTGGCAGCTGCCTTTTATAAACGCCAACAGGGCGTGGGGGAAACAGTGGGGGAGTATGCCTCTCAACTAAGGACTCTTTGGATGAAAGCCAACCATGCACAGGCCCACGTACTGCCACCAGAAGTGCTCTGTCCAACTTTTGCCAATGGCCTTCATCCAGCTGCTTTACGTTGCGACATAAAGCGGATCCTCAGGGAACACCCAGGCACCACCTTTGAAGAAGCCAAAAGGGAGGCCCAGAGGTGGATGAGAGAGGACAACCCAGACCCATTAGACCAGTTTGCGGTGGCAAGGATCGCTCGACTGGAGGCTCGAATTGAGGCCCTCACCACTGCACGGGCATCTGCACCTACACCTGCACCGGCACCTGCAGCTACATCTGCACCTGCTGGCCAGAGAGAAGTCGCGTGGGCCCCACCAAGACTGCCACAGCCATCTCAGCACATGCGCCGGGATCAACAACCCCTGCGACAAGGACAACCACTCAAGCAAGAAGCAAGAGATGGAGGGAGATCACGACCACGCTGTCTGTGGTGTAGTCGTTTCGGCCACACTGAGCAACAGTGCCGCACCAAGCAGCGGTACATGCAGCAACGGGGAGGCAAGCCAGGACAACGACAGGGAAACTTCTAACCCCCGTTGCCATCAGTAGGCAGGCAACGGGGGGCGGGAACACGCTGATTGGCCAGTGCCCCACAGCAGACATCACTCTCAACAACCAAGTGGTGTCTGCACTGATTGACACAGGAAGCGAGGTGACCACAGTGACTGAGACATGGGCAGCGAAACATCTCAGTCATTTGAAACTACAGGACTGCCACATCACAGTCAGGGCTGTCAACGGCGCAGAGGTACCATACACCGGCATCTACGTCGTCGACATCCAGCTGTTCGACCAACACTGCCCCAACGTTCCAGTCCTTGTTGTCAAGGAGCCCACAGATCCAGCCATGCAGCAACGCAAAATGCACCTGCCTGTACTGCTGGGCATGAATGTCCTGGGTCCATGTCTATCGAAAGCCCAGGGCCTTCCTCCCTACCTCCAGACCACTATCCGTGAGATTCATCTTGACAACGTCTCCACAAGAGGAATGGCACGGACACATCAGAAATGCTGCATCCCTGCAAACTCTATGGCGACAGTGCGGGTGACTGGGAATGAAACTGCTAACCACCTCTTTGCTTCTCCACTGGCCCAACCACTCCCAGGAGGGCTTCTCCTGGTGCCAACACTCATTGCTGCTGACAAAGCTTCCCGGTATGTTCGTCTGGCCAACCTTTCACAGGAAGACAAGTTCCTGCCAGCTCGCACTCCTGTGGCAACCCTCCATGCTGTTGTTGCAGTTGAGAGCCCAGACAACATCCAGGTCACAGCACATGCCAATGAACTTGTTGTCTCCCTCCAAACCAATGCTTGCCCACCTACCCCTCCCCCTCCCCAATCTACTCCTTTCCCCTCTCTCGATGGCACCGCTACTCAGCAACAACAACTCCAGGAACTGCTGTCTAGGCATGCGACTTGCTTCTCCACGGGTGAGAATGATCTGGGTTATACAGACGCAGTCTATCATCGCATCCGAACGACAGACCCCACACCAGTGGCCCAGCCATATCGTCGAATACCTCCACACCAGTTCCAGGAAGTACAGGACCACATCAAGGGGCTCTTAGCAAAGGATGTCATTGTAGAGAGCTACAGCCCCTATGCAGCCCCAGTCGTCGTGGTCCGGAAGAAGGACGGCAGTCTTCGCCTGTGCGTAGACTACAGACGCCTCAACTCCAAGACAGTAGGCGATGCATACCCACTACCACGGATCCAGGAATCCTTTGATGCCTTGGTGGGAGCCCAGTATTTCTCAACACTCGACTTGGCCAGTGGCTACCACCAGATAGCTATGCACCCGGACGACCAGCACAAGACCGCCTTCATCACTCCTACAGGCCTCTTTGAGTATACTCGAATGCCCATGGGGTTGGCTTCTGCTCCAGCTACATTCCAGCGGCTTATGCAGTCAACAATGTCAGACTACCTGTTCCAGTTCCTCCTGGTATACCTGGATGACCTTTTAGTCTACTCCAAGTCATTTGAGGAGCATCTGGGACATCTGGATGCACTGCTGGGTCGCATTGCACAGACTGGTTTGAAACTCCGTCTGGACAAATGCCAGTTCTTACGCCGAGAAGTCACCTACCTGGGCCACACCATCTCTGCAAATGGCGTAAGCTGCGAAGCTGGCAAAGTCGACGCTGTCAGGAATTGGCCGAAGCCGACCACTCTGAAAGACCTCCGCAGCTTCTTGGGATTCGCCAGTTATTACAGGCGTTTCATTCATCGCTTCTCTCACACCGCCGGTCCTCTCCATGACCTAGTGGCTGAGGCAGCAAAACAGGGAAGAAAGAAACTGCTGATCACCCGACTATGGCAGCCCAAGCATCAAGTGGCGTTTGATCAGCTAAAGACGGCCCTCACAACAGCTCCAGTCCTTGGCTATGCAGATTTCACAAAGCCCTTCATCATGGAAACTGATGCCAGCCATGACGGGTTGAGTGCCATACTCTCCCAGGACCAGGATGGGGGTCGACGTGTCATTGCGTATGCCAGCCGTCGTCTACGCCCCACTGAGAAGAACCAGGCTACGTACAGCAGCATGAAGCTTGAGTTCTTGGCCATGAAGTGGGCCATCACAGAGAAGTTCCGGCACTATCTCATAGGTGCCACCTTTGTTGTCCTCACGGACAACAACCCATTGGTCCACTTCCAGACTGCGGCCCTTGGTGCCTTGGAGCAAAGATGGGCATCCCAGCTAGCCCAGTTCACCTTCGAGGTGAAGTACCGGCCAGGTAGAGCCAACCCTGCTGACGCCCTGTCCCGATTACCATTTGTTTCCCATCCCCCATCCATATCCACTCCGATGCCCCCAGAAGTTGCACTTTCAGAAAGTGCCCTTTGCAACCACCAGAGCGTCAGCACAGCAGTTATCATACCCCCTGATGGTGACGTGCCACCAACTCCGTCCCCAACTCAGGAGACTCTGCTGCCACGACTCAGCAGACCCGAACTCCGACAGCTCCAGCTGGAAGATGTGATCATTGCACCCGTGCTGACAGCCTGGCCATCCAAGCCAAAAGCCAGCCAAGACCGTCAGGTACGCACCCTGTTGCAGCAGCATGCCCGACTGGTCTGCGAAGACGGTGTCCTGCTCAGGCAGATAACGGACCCCAAACTTGGAGCTTCCAAGCAACTGGTCCTCCCGAGCACGCTTCGCCCCGATGTCCTCGAGATGGTACATGACCGCATGGGACATCAAGGCTACGAGCGGACCATGGATCTGCTGAGACCTCGTGTTTACTGGCCAGGTATGTATGCTGACACAAAAGCATATCTTACCAGATGTCAGCGCTGCACCATGAACCGCCTGCCCTCCAAGATTCACACCCCAGTTACCCCTTTACTGGCCAGCCGCCCACTAGAAGTCCTAGCCATCGACTTCACCAGACTGGAACCTGCGAGTGACGGCCGGGAATCCATACTAGTTGTCACGGATGTCTTCAGCAAGTTCACACAAGCCATCCCAACCCGCAACCAGGAAGCTTCAACAGTTGCCCAGGCCCTGGTGCGAGAATGGTTCCAGCGTTACGGGGTACCAGAAAGAATCCACAGCGACCAAGGCCGTGACTTTGAGTCCAAACTGGTCAAGGAGCTGTGCCGCATCTATGGCGTCAAGAAGACCAGAACAACGCCATACCATCCCCAGGGTAACGCCCAGTGTGAGCGGTTCAACCGATCCCTCCATGATCTGCTGCGCACCCTACCACCGGAGCAGAAGAGACGCTGGCCCATACATCTGCCGGAGGTTGTGCAGGCGTACAACAACACGCCTCATGCCTCCACGGGGTTTGCCCCACACTTTCTTTTGTTTGGACAGGAACCCAGGCTCCCGGTAGACGATCTTCTAGGGCGCCCTGAACCGACAGCTGCAGGAGCTGTGGACTGGGTGAGGCAGCACCGACAGCGACTCCAGGTGGCACACCAGAGGGCACTACACCAACTGCAACAGGCAGCCCTGCAACGTGCCAAGTTCAACAGGCAACACAGCACGGCCAATGATCTACACGTTGGGGACTACGTCTACGTAAGGAACCGAGTCCTGGGCCGCAACAAGATACAGGACTTCTGGCAGCCAGACCTCCACCAGGTGACTAACCGCCCCTATGGACACCTACATGTCTACTCCGTGGTGCCATTGGCGGGTGGCCCCGAGAAGGTCATCAACAGAAAACACCTGCTGCCAGCAACTGAACCCATCGCAGACTGGGAGCCAGACCAGCCCAAACAGCAACCTCCAGTTCCATCTCCACAAGACTCTGACACAGACTCTGATGATGAGGTATGGTTTATAATACCACCCCATCCCCAGCCCAGGTGTGGAACTCCTCCACCCGACACTGCGTCAGAAGCACCCCAGGCCACAGCCCAGAACGACCTGCCTGCAGCATCGGCCCCTGTGCAAAGACGGTCCCAGCGCCTCAAAGAGAAGGCCAGAATTAAGAATTGACATTCTTTTCCTTTCCTTCCCCAGAATGGACAATTGAGGTTGAAATTCTAGTCTCACTTGCAACTAGGACTATTTCATCCACTCTATTTTTTTTCTAGTCTTGCCTCTCCCATGCCCTTTTCTGCCATGTGGCCAGTGCAACGCAAACTGTTTCATCTCTTATGTACATGTTTTCTTATTTTGTTTTCATTCCAACCAGTTTAGGTGGAATTTATATTTTGTGGGTTTTGGTGTACTTTTTTTTCTTCTATTTTTTTTTATTCTTGCCTCCCCAAGGCCAATCCTGCTAAGTGGTCTTTGCAAAGACAAATATTTGTTGTTGAAATGCTTGCTTGTTAATTCTAAGCACTAGTCGGGCAATCATGTGATACATAGATTGATATGCACAAAACTGAATGCTTTCCAACCCCTTCTCTATATCAAACTCTTCAAAGTTAAGTTAGGATGCATTTGACTAAACTCTTAACTTAACCTGGCTAAAGCCACATTGAATATAGAAGTAGAGTATTGTTCCTAAGAATGTTGCAGTCATTTCACATTCGCTTAGCTATTAGTTATCAGCTAAATTATCTCCCTTACCTGCCCAATAATTCTTGTTTGATGCTCAGCTAAGTCTCCTCACAAGAATTACTTTAAATTAACCATCGCGGACGATGGTTTTCAAAAGATGGGGGGAGGTGTGACCAAGCGCGCTATGCTTGCTCCAACACTATTCACGCACAAGCCACAGCAGACGACAGTTTTCCCTCATAACCCGCGCACAGAATGTGTGACGTCACTCCGCTTACATCATTTTGTCCTCCTCGCCAGACACCTGCTCACAGCTCGCCCAATGTCGCATCCCGGTACGTCATTGGCTGAGAGCAAACTTGTGTTTCTGTTCCACAGTATTTAATTAATAGCTCTTTTGTTAGATCAGTAAACTACTAGTACTATATACTGGCAGAATCGTCTTAACTCCATCTTTAAATCTATTCCATTTATGTTTGCCTACGTGAAACTGATTTAACGCAGTTTGTAATTTTCAGCGACGAGCTCGTTAAAACTGACCCTGTTCAGGTGACTTAAATTAAGATTATAAATTCATCTTAAATAATCAACACTTCATTTTACACTCATTATAAAGTAGGCGTTGAGCTCTTTCTTTTGCAACTTATCCGATGCAAATCGGTTCAGTAATCATCTAGAAATCTGTCACTGAACACCTTGTAACAAGCACAGTTCTCATCAGATTTCTTCAGATTAGTGACGATTTGGTTTGCAGCCCACGTGATTGTCTTTGTAGTTCGCCTAATTTGTATAAATTGGCCGAGCGGGTGATGAGTGGTCACTTCCACACCCGAGCCAGCCGCGGCCAGCACCTGCTCCCTTTGTCTCTTGCTGTGTAGTGGTCAGTGTCGTTCCCACAACAGCATCTCGCTACGTATGGCTGTAAGTACTATTGTGTAGAACGTGTTGACTTGTGAAAGGTATTCTTCGACACAGTACTTGTGTTCATATAAGTATGTTCAGTTGTTGCTTTGTTCAGTTAATTCTTTGTTTAGTTATGGCTTTGACATGTTAGGCACAGCTCGGCTATGACTGATCTAGAAAATCGCCATGTCGTCATATGTTCGTAGAAGTATTCCATTTGATTCTTTTTACGTCAGTCAATGACGTCTCGGGACACAAGAAAGTCTGTTCCAGAATGTTCTAGGGGATGACTCATTCTCTCTCATCTGCTGTCACTGAAGGTTAGGTTACTTATCCCCGCTTCAGCGGAGACGATTTAAATGTTGAGCGCAAGCTTAGCTATGCTCATATTTGGCTTCGATGCAACGGATAACTTGTGTAAGTTCATTCTCCACTTAATGGTTAAGCCATGATGGTGCTTCACTTACTCTCTGGTCTATCAGGTTGCCAGTATTATATCTAAGCCACTGATTCTCCATCTTGTTTACTATTCAGGTATTATCTTACATGCTGATCTCGGTTGTACTGCTACAGTGTGCTCAGTACTCTAAGATGTGTGTAGTATTCTGTTGAGGTGATTACAAGATAGTGTTTGATTAATATCAGTTATTGGTTAAAACCACCTGATATGCATCAGTCTGTTGATTGTAAGTTAGTTATCATGCTCTCTCCTATACGGCTTATTCCCGTATAGTGCTACATGATAAACTTGCTTCATTTGAGTCACTTTGACACAGTATGAGCTTTTTGAGTCCAGACCAAGTAAGTCTTTCCAGCTCAGTTATCATGCTTTCTCCTATACGACATACTCCGGTATAGTGCCACATGATGATTGATTCATTTGAGTCGCTTTAAATTTAATACAGCTGAAATAGTTTTCCATGGATTAGGTTGTTTGGTTACTTTACTAATTAAGTATAACCCTAGCCCTTTAGTTGCATGGTCTTGGGGACCAGGTGAAGAATAACAGACATGTTGCTTTTATGAGTTTACTGTGTATGTGTACTTGATAGTGAGTATATTTTATAAATTATATGTTAAATATTTTATGTACTAAGTTTGGGGTTTGATTTCCCATTTGGAGTTGATAGGATGAGTTTGTTGTATTTTGATAATTATGTTGTTATTATTTACTATAAGGTATGTTAGTATCAATGGTACTTGACTAAGGGAGTTGCATATAGTTGTTTTGGGCAAATACCAAACCCAGAGGTAGGCACAGCACTGTGTATGCTCCATGCTACCCACATCCATGAATGACTGACTTCCCACTTATGGTGCTTCCAGTGTTCATGTATTGTAGAATATGGTTTTTGTGTTTCGGTTTGGTTTTGTTTCCCTCCTTTATACTTTGTTGATGCGGGTACTCTACCAGTCTTGGTCTTTGCCTCATGTATGCTCATTGTTATACGTACATGCAATGTTGACATTGTATTTATGGCTTTTATTTGTTTGTGTCTTGCAGGCACTGTTTTCCTGTATGTAATAGCTGTAGCAAATAAACAATTGAAAGGGCGTCCGCTTTCATATGCTCCTGCCTGCACGAGAACCTGCTATCTTCTACTATTCCTCATTCCACTCCAACCGTACCCTTATCCCCTGTCCTACCCTTACCCCTATCTCCACTCCACTCCAACCCTACCCTTACCCCGAGTCCATCACATACATATATAGACACATATACATAAAAAAGAGGGAATTGTCTGAATTAGGGATCGAATCGTTCTCTCAACAACTCGTTTTAAGAAAGACGGAGGTCCTGTCGTCTCGTGCCCTACCCCCTACCCCCGTAAATTTTAATATCCGTGCATGATGAATGCCTACAGTCCTTCTGTCTCACCTTTCTCCTACCTGACAAACCACCCGCCCACCCACCCGTTTTCATGCTTGCGCAGCTACACGCAAACACACATGCATTGACACACGCACGTATGTGTATGCACACTTGCGCGCACGCAGTCACCGCAATATACAGCGCCTAGCGACTGTGCTTTTCATTTTGCATGAATTATGTATTTGTCCCAGTGTTCAAGCGGAGATCGATCAGTGTGTGTGTGTGTGTGTGTGTGTGTGTGTGTGTGTGCACGCGTGCGTGAGTTTGTGCACATGCACGTGTGCATTTTTCGTGCATGCATGGATATGCATGCACGCCTCAGCACGGGTTCAAACAGATACAGATAGGCTTACATAAAATCAAACTTTGTGCCAACCCAGTTGGGTTCACTCAATACATTACCCACACAATTGACCTCAGCTAGATTTGCCACGTTGGGGTTGTGTGTTAGTGTGTGTGTGTGTGTGTGTGTGTAGCTGATTGGGTCGGATAGGGGAAAAGAGGGTGCTGGTGGTAGACTCCCTTGGATGTGCATTCAACCGTGACACAACCCTGCTGAGTTCAGCATTCCATACAATATGATAATTGACGCAACGTGGAGGGAGAGTGGGCCGAGGTGGTGGGGGGAGGGTGTTGAGGGCCGCAATATCAGAGGTGGGCGGGTGGAGGTGGGGGGCAGGTTGGGGGGAGGGGGGGTTAGGACAAGTTGCCCTTTTCCGACCACGGACTTGTTGTTCGTGTTTTGCGTGCTGTGTTTTGTTGATACGGAGACGTGGGTGACGACACAGCAGGCTGGGAGGAGGTGTGTGTGATAAGGGGGCGTGTCTGGGTTGGGGGACGAGTGAGCAGGTAGTGAGGTATGACGAGCAACAGGGTGAGGGTGGTATCAGGCAGGAGGGTGGGAGATTGAGGCGGGGGGGAATGGGGGGAGGTTGAGAAGGGGTGGTGTGTGTCTGTGTGTGTGTGTGTGTGTGTGTGTGTGTGGAGGGGGGTGGGGGTTGAAGGGGGTAGGTCAGCCACGTTGGCGAATGCATAATAAATCAGGCGCTGATATCCAGTTTCCATGCAGTCCTGTCGGCCGCTTGCCGAGAGAAAGACAGAAGGAAGGAAGGGAGGGTCTGAAGAAGTGGCGAGAGCAGTGAGCAGAAGGAAAGAAGAGCAACTCTCGACTTTAACGGTTTGAGTGAGGGGTGCAGAAAACTTGGCAGGTATGAGTGTTTCCATGTGGTTGCTTCCTTTGTTTCATGTGATTGCGCAGCTTTCCAAAGTTATTTCCCTTCTTTTGAAGATGCTACTGCTGATGTCAACATCGGTGTTATAATGATAGGCATAGCAGTCAAGAGGTTAAACAGTTGGGGTTTTTTTTTAAAGGAGAGAATTCGTAGTTTGCTAGGGTATTGACTCATGTGTGTGTTTATACACAGTGTGAGTCTGTATAAAGGCCACCCTGTGTTTAGGTTGTCATTATGAAAGTATGTATGTATGTATGACTGCATGTGTGTGTGTGTGTGTGTGTGTGTGTGTGTGTGTGTGTGTGTGTGTCCTTTGTAGACTTGAATAAATCATTATTAAAATTTCATTTCTTTTTCACATTTTTTTTCTTTTTCACAAAATGACTCAGTCGAGTGGTGAAGACAACGTCACTATCTAAAACTTTAATGATCTGAGTAGGGTAACTTAGTTTCATTTCTTTTTCACATTTTTTTTTCTTTTTCACAAAATGACTCAGTCGAGTGGTGAAGACAACGTCACTATCTAAAACTTTAATGATCTGAGTAGGGTAATGCTTCCAATCCACCAACCGTAATTTTGCCGAAAGAAATTGAGTAATTATCGTGAACATTATGTTCCGATTTTTCAAAGCCAGAAAGCCATGTTGAAAACATTGCATAAAAGTTTGAAACTTTGATCAAGATATATAGTATGTGGGAGAACGTGTCCGATCTGATGATGATAACTTTTTTTGACACAAGAACTGGACTTGTCCGAAGTTATTGTCATGTATATTATGCCCGAAAATCCGTTTGTCGATATTGTAACGATTTGTCGATGCCGGAAGTGGTATTGAAGACCAGGGAAGTTTGAAAGTTCGACAGATCTATGTAATGATCGCAAAATTATGAAATGCCAATTGACATGGGCAGCTTGTGGACCCGTTCCATTTGCAGCACACAGTTTTTGTTTTGACAGTCATTTCTGCATTTATCTGCATTGATAGGTAGGCTAGTTTGTGACTGTTACCCCTCAACTATATTAACGATAAGGCGTAACTAACAGGTAGATTGAAAATATATTTTTCTCTTCCAAAATAGTTTCTTCGAATCGAACATTAATTCCATACCAGTTTTCCAAGGCGTGACACCACATCTGAATATAATCATTTTGTAATTTATGTCTGACATTAAATAAACATGGATTGTGATTGTTCCAAAATGACTGTGAATCCCAAAGACAATCATCAAACCCAGGTTCTGTTATAACATTTCTGAAACAATAAACAATGCCCATGGCCATGTTGAGGATGGGGGTGTGTGGGGGAGGGGGGGGGGGCGAGAACGAAAAAAGAAAAGAAAAGAATCCCTTCAACAGAAGTAACAAAATATCGTACTCACACACAAGCAGTTGGTTACGACAGAACTAACCGTAAAAGACAGCTTGTCGTTTGGCGTCGGAGCACTGACAAACCGTTGGTTCAATGCATTGATTCTACACAGCTGCAAGTTGTTTATAGCTCACTTTGCTCCCGCCACCACTACTACCCATGCAATATAGCATGAATCATAGCAAATGTTCATTAGGCATACTGATTGAGTTCAACAGATGTGACACGTTTACTGAGTAAAAGAGCGGTCCTTGACCATCATGTGATCAGTCGATGGGATTACTGACTGGTGTGAATGCTCTCCATGTAGGTATACGTGTGAGTCTCCTGTCTGCCTCTTTATAGATATATTATGTTTCTCTGTTAAGCAGAAACTTACTAAGATTTCGGTTCGGTTTGTTAGATCGGTTTTCCCATATATTGTATCTGGCTGCATGGATTTGCGTGTTTGTGTGTGTGTGTGTGTGTGTGTGTGTGTGCGTGTGTGTGTTTGTGTGTGTGTGTGTGTGTGTGTGTGTGTGTGGAGAGAGAGAGAGAGAGAGAGAGAGAGAGAGAGAGAGAGTTTGTGTGTGGAGAGATATGTTTTAGAGTGTCTGTGTGGAGGGATATTAAAGACTGTGTAGACATGGTTCTCTCTGTCTGTCTGTCTGTCTCTGTTCTGAGGGCTGGATGTAAAGAAGTAGGTATATATGCATGCTTATTCCACTTCCCTCATTAAAAAAACAACATTCGTTCGTCCACTCGTTATTTCTCTCTCCCATCTATCTGCTGTGTGTTTATATACCTACATGGGGATGCATAATTATGTGCATGTCAGTGCCCGTCTGTTTGTTTGTATATCCGTGTGTTTCTGCACGCTGAATCTGCCTGACAAAGCTGTTTTTCTGTGTATTCATGACCCTGTGACTTTGACTCACAGCTAGAGGCGAAGCTATGTTGCCTTAGTTGAGTCACACCTGCAAAGGTAGACAGACCTCAAATCCACTCCACACCTACATCTCAACACACATCACACCCCCTCACCTCATACCCACACCTACACCTCAACACACACCACACCCCCCTACCCCATACCCACACCTACAGCTCAAGACACACCACACCCCCCTACCCCATACCCACACCTACAGCTCAAGACACACCACACCCCCTCAACCCCATACCCACACCTACACCTCAACACACACCACACCCCCTCGACCCATACCCACACCTACAGCTCAACCCACACCACACCCCGTCAACCCATACAACAACAACAACATAATAATAATAATACATGTTTTTCTGTAGCACGATATCCAGCACCAATGCTGCTCAAAGCGCCTTACATCATAGTTGACTATAAACATGCCTTAAAAAACCGTATCAACCGCTATCTGACAATGGAAAACATCCAGTGTGTTCATATGAATGCAATTGCGCAAAAGCACACTAAAGATGATAAAAGCTATGAACATCTCAACCCATGCGTTCAGTTGATAGCCTCCAGTGCTGCAACCAGCTATGTATATTGAAGTGCCATCATATGCATTGAAAATAATAATAATAATAATAATAATAAAACATAGCAAACAGGCGGAGAAAAAAGAATTAAGCCTGCTGTTTCGCACACGCTGCCTCTCTCGATCGCCTTTGTTGCTCGCACTTTCGGAAAGCCAGTCAACTTAGAGAGCACAGATCATGTGACGCTATAAGTTATGTGAGCACAGAACTCTACAGTGCAAGGCTGAGGTCTTGGTGGTGGTTTCAAGTTAGCTTACGCTTCGTCCTTTGAGGAAGGTGGAGCACAGCAGGATGTTAGCGCAGTCAGTTTTTTTTTTTTTTTTTTTTTTTTTTTAAGCAAGCCAAGTCGTTCACGCTCTGTTTGCCAAGTAGCACAGTCCTCATGTTGCATGCAATGAACTGGTTGATCGTCCACAGATTAAATACCCCCCCCCCCCCCCCCCATCCCCCCTCCAGGACACACTGACACGCAGACGACACACAGGCACAGGCGAGGGAAAACGTGCAAAGAAGCCAGGCTGGTCACGCCCCACTTCACGGCCAGTCTTTGTCTTCATCTGTACTTTGCATTGTTTTGCACAATGCGGCTAATGTTTGTGTTTGTGTTCATCTGTACTTTGCATTGTTTTGCACAATGCGGCTAATGTTTGTGTTTGTGTTCATCTGTACTTTGCATTGTTTTGCACAATATGGATAATGTTTGTCTTTGTCTTCATCTGTACTTTGCATTGTTTTGCACAATATGGATAATGTTTGTCTTTGTCTTCATTTGCACTTTGCATTGTTTTGCACAATATGGATAATGTTTGTCTTTGTCTTCATCTGTACTTTGCATTGTTTTGCACAATATGGATAATGTTTGTCTTTGTCTTCATCTGTACTTTGCATTGTTTTGCACAATATGGATAATGTTTGTCTTCATTCGCACTTTGTATTGTTTTGCACATCAGTGGAAGATTTGTATCTTTGTCTTCATTTTGTAGTTTGCATTCTTTATTTGCATGTGGAAGATTTTTGTCTTTGTCTTTATTTGTACTGTGCATTATTTTGCACGTGGAAAATTTTTGTCTTCATATGTAGCGCTGTTTTGCATGTGGAAAATTTATTATGTTTGTCTTCACTGATATATTGCATTGTTTTGCAGAATACGGAAGATTGTCTGTCTTCTTTGTACTCATTATTTTGTACTCTGCAATGTTTTCAGTATGGAAGACCTTACCTTACGGTCGAAATTCGTCACTTTCATATCTCGTTTTGGTGTTGAAAAACCGATGTTTTCGTTTCCGTCCATTCAGCGAGGAGAGTACTACAATTACCTGAAAGTTGTTTTTCATTTCTGAGATAGAAGTCTGAGTGCTATGGTTGTCTTTTTGTAGGGTGTGTGTGATGAAGCAAAATTCAAGTCCTAGAGTATGATTGAGAACTGTCTGCTCCTGCATGGAATGTGAAAAGGTTGAAAGAAAACCTGAAA
Source organism: Babylonia areolata (assembly GCF_041734735.1). Classification (NCBI taxonomy): domain Eukaryota; kingdom Metazoa; phylum Mollusca; class Gastropoda; order Neogastropoda; family Buccinidae; genus Babylonia; species Babylonia areolata. Next base: position 66,964,519 of record NC_134877.1, read on the forward strand.
TAACGGAAGACGTATTTTGATATAACTGATCTCATTGTTAGAAAATTCTAATGTTATGATAATTATCGACCCTGAGTAAAGCCTGTTTACCACGGAATTTAGAAGGATGTATAACAGAGATTACACCCCCAGGAAAAACAAAACAAAACAAACAACAACAACAAAACAAACAAACAACAACAGCAGCAGCACACACAAAAAGAAAACAGAAAAAGTAAATAAACAAATCTAAACCTAATGAAATAAATAAGATGGATAATACAACAACAAGAACAGCAACAACTACTACTACAATAACAACCAACTATCAAAACTGTAGAAGGTGATTTTATGAAAAGTAAACGCTTCCAGCTAGGACGAAAAGCTAAGTAGGCACTTAACCACTGCCATGTGTGTTCTTGACATGGACAGGACGGAGAGGAGTGTATATAGGGTGGGGAGATGTTTAACGTTCTAGTGCTTTTTGAAGAGGGCCTAGGAAGAAATCATTTCAGAATGACACTTGTGTGCAGAATGGCTGAGCTCGAGAGAGTGAGAGAACAAAAAGGGAAGAGAGAGAGAGAGAGAGAGAGAGAGTATAACGTGCGACCACACACACACACACACGCACACACACACACACACACATGTCTTGAGTAAACACGAAGACTATTGAGAGCCAAAGTAAAAGAAAGAACAAACGAAAAATGGGGAATCGTGACATACAGCGAAACACATTCGCAACAACAGAGGGGTGAGCGGACTGGGTGAGGTGGTGAACGGGTGGGATGTGGGGGAGGCGATATCCTATTGCAGCGGCTTTCTGCCCTTGGGGCATAACAACCTAAAATGGATACACCGTTTTCCTCTTTCTTCTTGTCTTTTCTTCTTCTTTTTTTCTTCTTTTTTTTCTTTTCTTTTCGACCAGGAATAGATTGAATTACAATACACATAATGCAGTACAGTACACACCAGAACAGTTACAAGAGGTGATTTTGCACAAAATACGTAGGCCACACGTGTGCACTTGCATGCACATACACACGAATGCAAGCGCGTTCACACACAGACACACGCGCGCGCGCGCACTCACAAACACACACATGTACACGCACACGCACACACACACACACACACAAATTGCGTGAAGAGGGGAGATGTGAGAGAGAGTTGGTTATTTGGGAGAGGTGGGTGGGGAGGGTTGAAGGGAGGGGAGGCCGGGGGGTGGGGGTGGGGGCTGGCGGTTGAGGGGGAGCTGATGTGGACATAATTATATTCATTAGGCTATTGTATAGCCTGTTACGAAAAGGGTAAGGCCGCCACTTTATTTCGAGAAATAATCTCCAAGTGTAAACGGCGAACTACAGAAGCAGAAGTTATTCCTACACAATGGCGTCAGTGCACCTAGAATGTGTTATTTTCAATTTCTAATCGCCATGTTAATCATATTTATCATTATTTCTGGACGTAGGATGAAACCAAAGCTCCCACAATGTGTTGTTATTGTTATATTGTTCATCATCATCATCATCATCATCATCATCATCTTTTCCGCAGGATGAAATCGGAGAACCACTGGTGAGTTGAAAACGACAAAAAAGGGGTCACAATCTTTACTACATGTAGTATGGGTCACAATCTTTTCTGCAAGCAGTATGGGTCACAATCTTTACTGCAAGTAGTATGGGTCATAATATTTACTACAAGCAGTATGGGTCATAATATTTACAAGTAGCATGGGTCACAATCTTTACTGCAAGCAGTATGGGTCACAATCTTTACTGCAAGTAGTATGGGTCACAATATTTACTACAAATAGTATGGGTCATAATATTTACAAGTAGCATGGGTCACAATCTTTACTGCAAGCAGTATGGGTCACAATCTTTACTGCAAGTAGTATGGGTCACAATATTTACTACAAGTAGTATGGGTCATAATATTTACAAGTAGCATGGGTCATTGTAGTATGGGTCACAATCTTTACTACAAGTAGTATGGGTCACAATCTTTACTACAAATAGTATGGGTCATAATATTTACAAGTAGCATGGGTCACAATCTTTACTACAAATAGTATGGGTCATAATATTTACAAGTAGCATGGGTCACAATCTTTACTGCAAGTAGTATGGGTCACAAACTTTACTACAAGTAGTATGGGTCACAATCTTTACTACAAGCAGTATGGGTCACAATCTTTACTGCAAGCAGTATGGGTCACAATCTTTACTACAAATAGTATGGGTCATAATATTTACCACAAGTAGTATGGGTCACAATCTTTACTGCAAGCAGTATGGGTCACAATCTTTACTGCAAGCAGTATGGGTCACAATCTTTTCTGCAAGTAGTATGGGTCACAATCTTTACTACAAGCAGTATGGGTCACAATCTTTACTACAAGCAGTATGGGTCACAATCTTTACTGCAAGTAGTATGGGTCACAATCTTTACTGCAAGCAGTATGGGTCACAATCTTTACTACAAATAGTATGGGTCATAATATTTACCACAAGTAGTATGGGTCACAATCTTTACTGCAAGCATTATGGGTCACAATCTTTACTACAAATAGTATGGGTCATAATATTTACCACAAGTAGTATGGGTCACAATCTTTACTGTAAGCAGTATGGGTCACAATCTTTACTGTAAGCAGTATGGGTCACAATCTTTACTACAAATAGTATGGGTCATAATATTTACTACAAGTAGTATGGGTCACAATCTTTACTGCAAGTAGTATGGGCCACAATCTTTACTGCAAGCAGTATGGGTCACAATCTTTACTACAAATAGTATGGGTCATAATATTTACCACAAGTAGTATGGGTCACAATCTTTACTGCAAGCAGTATGGGTCACAATCTTTACTACAAGTTGTATCGGTCATAATATTTACCACAAGTAGTATGGGTCACAATCTTTTCTGCAAGTAGTATGGGTCACAATCTTTTCTGCAAGTAGTATGGGTCATAATCTTTACTGCAAGTAGTATGGGTCACAATCTTTACTGCAAGTAGTATGGGTCACAATCTTTTCTGCAAGTAGTATGGGTCACAATCTTTACTGCAAGTAGTATGGGTCATAATCTTTAGTGCAAGTAGTATGGGTCACAATCTTTACTGCAAGTAGTATGGGTCACAATCTTTTCTGCAAGTAGTATGGGTCATAATCTTTAGTGCAAGTAGTATGGGTCACAATCTTTACTGCAAGTAGTATGGGTCACAATCTTTACTGCAAGTAGTATGGGTCATGATCTTTACTACACGTAGTATGGGTCACAATCTTTACTGCAAATAGTATGGGTCACAATCTTTACTGCAAGTTGTATGGGTCATAATCTTTACTACAAGTAGTATGGGTCACAATCTTTACTACAAGCAGTATGGGTCACAATTTTTACTACAAGTAGTATGGGTCATAATATTCACCACATGAGTATGGGTCATAATCTTTTCTGCAAGTAGTATGGGTCATAATCTTTACTACACGTAGTATGGGTCACAATCTTTACTGCAAATAGTATGGGTCACAATCTTTACTACAAGTAGTATGGGTCACAATCTTTTCTGCAAGTAGTATGGGTCACAATCTTTACTACACGTAGTATGGGTCACAATCTTTACTGCAAATAGTATGGGTCACAATCTTTACTACAAGTAGTATGGGTCACAATCGTTACTGCAAATAGTATGGGTCACAATCTTTACTACAAGTAGTATGGGTCACAATCTTTACTGCAAGTAGTATGGGTCACAATCTTTACTACAAGTAGTATGGGTCACAATCTTTTCTGCAAGTAGTATGGGTCATAATATTTACCACAAGTAGTATGGGTCATAATCTTTACTACACGTAGTATGGGCCATAATATTTACCACAAGTAGTATGGGTCATATTTACTGCACGTAGTATGGGTCACAATATTTACTACAAGTAGCATGGGTCACAATCTTTACTACAAGCAGTATGGGTCACAATCTTTTCTGCAAGTAGTATGGGTCATAATATTTACTAAACGTAGTATGGGTCATAATATTTACCACAGGTAGTATGGGTCACAATATTTACTGCAAGTAGTATGGGTCATAATATTTACCACAAGTAGTTTGGATCATAATATTAACCACAAATAGTATGCGCCATAATATTTACCACAAGTAGTATGGGTCACAACCTGTACCACTAGCAGTATGGGTCACAATATTTACTACAAGTAGTATGGGTCATAATATTCACCACATGAGTATGGGTCATAATCTTTTCTGCAAGTAGTATGGGTCATAATCTTTACTACACGTAGTATGGGTCACAATCTTTACTGCAAATAGTATGGGTCACAACCTGTACCACTAGCAGTATGGGTCACAATATTTACTACAAGTAGCATGGATGACAATCTTTACTACAAGCAGTATGGGTCACAATCTTTTCTGCAAGTAGTATGGGTCATAATATTCACAATCTTTACTGCAAGTAGTATGGGTCATAATCTTTACTACACGTAGTATGGGTCACAATCTTTACCACAAGTAGTATGGGTCATAATCTTTACCACAAGTAGTATGGGTCACAATCTTTACTGCAAATAGTATGGATCATAATATTTACCACAAGTAGTATGGGTCATAATCTTTACTACACGTAGTATGGGCCATAATATTTACCACAAGTAGTATGGTTCATAATTACTGCACGTAGTATGGGTCATAATATTTACCACAAGTAGTATGGGTCACCATCTTTACTACACGTAGTATGGGCCATAATATTTACCACAAGTAGTATGGGTCATAATATTTACTAAACGTAGTATGGGTCATAATATTTACTAAACGTAGTATGGGTCACAATATTTACTGCCAGTAGTATGGGTCATAATATTTACCACAAGTAGTTTGGATCATATTATTGACCACAAATAGTATGCGCCATAATATTTACCACAAGTAGTATGGGTCACAACCTGTACCACTATCAGTATGGGTCACAATATTTACTACAAGTAGCATGGGTCACAATCTTTCTTTACTACAAGCAGTATGGGTCACAATCTTTTCTGCAAGTAGTATGGGTCATAATATTTACCACAGGTAGTATGGGTCACAATCTTTACTGCAAGTAGTATGGGTCATAATCTTTACTACACGTAGTATGGGTCACAATCTTTACCACAAGTAGTATGGGTCATAATCTTTACCACAAGTAGTATGGGTCACAATCTTTACTGCAAATAGTATGGATCATAATATTTACCACAAGTAGTATGGGTCATAATCTTTACTACACGTAGTATGGGCCATAATATTTACCACAAGTAGTATGGTTCATAATTACTGCACGTAGTATGGGTCATAATATTTACCACAAGTAGTATGGGTCACCATCTTTACTACACGTAGTATGGGCCATAATATTTACCACAAGTAGTATGGGTCATAATATTTACTAAACGTAGTATGGGTCATAATATTTACTAAACGTAGTATGGGTCATAATATTTACCACAAGTAGTTTGGATCATATTATTGACCACAAATAGTATGCGCCATAATATTTACCACAAGTAGTATGGGTCACAACCTGTACCACTATCAGTATGGGTCACAATATTTACTACAAGTAGCATGGGTCACAATCTTTCTTTACTACAAGCAGTATGGGTCACAATCTTTTCTGCAAGTAGTATGGGTCATAATATTTACCACAGGTAGTATGGGTCACAATCTTTACTGCAAGTAGTATGGGTCATAATCTTTACTACAAGTAGTATGGGTCATAATCTTTACTACACGTAGTATGGGTCACAATCTTTACTACAAGTAGTATGGGTCACAATCTTTACCACAAGTAGTATGGGTCACAATCTTTACTGCAAATAGTATGGATCATAATATTTACCACAAGTAGTATGGGTCACAATCTTTACTGCAAGTAGTATGGGTCACAATCTTTACTACAAGCAGTATGGGTCACAATCTTTTCTGCAAGTAGTATGGGCCATAATATTTACCACAAGTAGTATGGGTCACAATCTTTACTGCAAGCAGTATGGGTCACAATCTTTACTGCAAGTAGTATGGGCCATAATATTTACCACAAGTAGTATGGGTCACAATCTTTACTGCAAGTAGTATGGGTCATAATCTTTAGTGCACGTAGTATGGGTCACAATCTTTACTGCAAGCAGTATGGGTCACAATCTTTACTGCAAGTAGTATGGGCCATAATATTTACCACAAGTAGTATGGGCCATAATATTTACCACAAGTAGTATGCGCCATAATATTTACCACAAGTAGTTTGGGTCATAATATTTACCACTAGTAGTATGGGTTATAATATTTACCACAAGTAGTATGAGTCATAATATTTACCAATAGCAGTATGGGTCATAATAATTACCACATGTAGTATGGGTCATAATCTTTACTATAAGTAGTATACTATTCATAAATGCATGAAAACGCCATTAGAATAGGTCCTTGAAAATAGGATACTAAAACAGGAAATAGAAAATAACTATTTATTATAAGTAGTATGGGTCACAATCTTTAATATAAGTAGTATCGATTCAAAAATGCACGAAAATCGCCATTAAAATATGTCCTCGAATATGGGATACTAAAACAGGAAATATGAAAAAACACTGTCTACTATAAATAGTATGGGACACAATCTTAACTGCAAGCAGTATCGATTCAAAAATGCACAAAAATCGCAATCAAAATAGATCCTTGAATTTGGGATACTAAAACACGTAATCGAAAATTACTGTCAACTGTAAGCAGTATGGGTCACAATCTTTACTATAAATAGTATCGATTCAAAAATATCCGAAAATCGCCGTTAAAATAAGTCCTTGATTTTGGGATACTAGAACAGGAAGTAGAAAAAACAAAACAAACAAAAAAACAAACCAACCACCACTATTTAATATAAGTAGTCTGGGTCACAATCTTTACTGCAAGCAGTATCGATTAAAAAATGCATGAAAACGCCATTAGAATAGATCCTTGAAAATAGGATACTAAAACAGGAAATAGAAAATAACTATTAATTTTATTTTCAGTAGTTTGGGTCACAATCTTCACTATAAGTAGTAAAGGTTAAAAATGTATGAAAATCGCCATTAAAATAGGTCCTTGATTTTGGGATACTAATACAGGAAAAAGAAAAAACAACACCACTATATACTATAAGTAGTATGGGTCACAATGTTTACTGCAAGCAGTATCGATTAAAAAATTCACGAAGATCGTAATTGAAATAGGTCCTCGAATTTGGGATACCAAAACAGGAAATATGAAAAAACAACAACAAAATAAAACAACAAACAAACAAACAAGAAAAAAAAAACCCACTACCTACTATAAACAGTATGGGTCACAATCTTTACGACAAGCAGTATCGATTCAAAAATGCACGAAAACGCCTTTAAAATAGGTCCTTAACAATAGGACACTAAAACAGGAAATAGAAAATTGATATCTTTTATAAGTGGTATGTGTCGCAATCTTTACAATAAGTAGTATAGATTCAAAAATGCACGAAAATCGCAATTAAAATTGATTCTTGAATTTGGGATACTAAAACAGAAGAAAAAAAACCCCCAAAAAACCCAACTCTATTTTGATATAGGTAGTATGGGTCACAATCTTACTGCAAGCAGTATCGATTTTTAAAAAAATGCACGAAAATCGCAATTAAAATAGGTCCTTGAATATGGAATACTAAAACTGGAAATAGAAAAATACCTCATCATCATCATCATCATCATGAACATTAACAACATCATCATCATCATCATCGTGATCATCATCACCACCATTTCTGGCAGCAGGATGGCGTCATTGGGCCGGTTCAACGTGGACCTGACAGGCAGGTTCAGCACCAGGCGACGCCTGATGTTCCAACGGAGTCTGGGCTACATTTTCAACAAGATGCAGAGATATGGATGGACCCCCGAGGAAATCGTGGCCGTCGTCAAAGACATGCTGGGGCTGAAAGGTGGGCAAGAAAAAGCATGGGAAACGAATCTGCAGGTGCAGGGAGCAGCATCGGAAAATAATAATAATAATCAGAATAATATTTTTTTTAAAGAAAAAAAAGAAGAAGAAGAAGAAGAAGAAGAAAAAACCCGTCCCAAGTTGTGTCGCCTTTCATGACATGCTCTCATGGTGACCTCAATTTCGACCCCCCCCCCCCCAGACCCCCACCTCCGCCTCCCCCTCCCACCCCAACCCCTTGGAGTGGTGTCTGTTATGGTCTTCCGTGTGGGTAGATTCATGGAGTACGGTCACCAGATAAACGTGGTGGCAGTCTCCACCCTGAGCGTGTTGTGGTGTGTGTGTGTGTGCGTGCGTGCGTGCTGTGTGCGTGTGTGTGTGTGTGTGTGTGTGTGTGTGTGTGTGTGTGCGCGTTCGTGCTCTGTGTGTGTGTGTGTGTGTGTGTGTGTGTGTGTGTGTGTGTGTGTGTGCGCGCGCGTGCGTGCTCTGTGTGTGTGTGTGTGTGTGTGTGTGTGTGTGTGTGTGTGTGTTTTGCTTTAACCAAACCGAAACTGGAACCAAAACTATATCTGCCCCTTCACTGTATTCTAATTTATCTACCTTTTTTTTTCGAAACTGGAACCGAAACAAGATCTTTCCCTTCAATATTTCTGCCTACCTTTTTTTTTTATTTTTTAAATTTTTTTTAACCAAATGGAAAGTGGAACTGGAACTGTACGTTGCAGAACCCGAAAAGCCCGAGCCTGAGCCGGGCCCTCTGGTGGTAGAGGGTGTGGACCTGAAGGTGGCCCTCAACACGGAGGCCCATCACACGGCCGAGTACGACCTGGTGGAGGAAGGGGACGACCCGCCGCTGGTTGTGCGCAGGGGACAACCCTTCAGTGTGCACGTGCAGCTCTCCAGGCCCTTCTCCGACAAGACGCACGAGCTCCGACTGCTCTTCGAGATCGGTGAGGGATGGATGGATGGGTAGATAGGTTGATATCCAGACCTTTCTCCGATAAGACGCGCGAACTCCGACTCGTCTTTGAGATTGGTGATGGATAATTTGCTAGTAAGGTAGATAGATAATACAAAGAAAGAATGTTAATAAATAGATGAATGAATAAATAGATACATACATAAATAAATAAATCAATATATAAATAGACACATACATACATACATACATAAATGAATGAATAAATAAATAAACAAATAAACACATAAATGAATACTGCAAATTTACATTACAGATAATGATAGCACCGATTCTCCACTGCCCATCGCCCTGTCTCTGCCAGTCTCTGTCTGTCTGTCTCTGTATCAAACTTTCCTTTGGTTGTTTCCACACCTACACACGCACTGATCGCTGTTTCCACAGGCGACTCGGCAACGGAGAGCAAGAAGACCCGGGCCCTGCTGAAGCTGTCCGAAAAGAACGAGGCAGGAAAGTGGGGGGTCAAGCTCGTCAAGCAGGAAGCCAAGACCCTGGAACTCAACGTGTTTACTCCCTCTGACTGCGTCGTGGGCAAATGGAATTTCACCGTGCGGCTGCTGAAGAAGGGAGAGACGAAACCAGTGTCCTCTCACCAGCAGAAGAAACCCGTCTACATCCTGTTCAACCCGTGGTGCAAAGGTGAGATTGTGACACAGGAACCGGAAGTTAGTAATCGGCTTCCGTTCAAAATAGTCAACTTCCGTTCACTTGTTGTTTCACACCATTTTTTTTTGGGGGGGTGGGGGGGTGGGGGGGGGAGGAATCTGTCCACATGGGCGAGTGTTAAAAGTGTCTGTGAAAGGCTAGGGTTTTTTTTGGTTTTGGTTTTGTTTCTTGTTTTTTTGCTGGTTTTTTTTTTCTTTCTTTCTGAGACACGTTCATTCCCTGTTGCATATGAATTTGTCGTCAGTTCGTTACAAATTTTCAGATTAGCATGCATTATACAAGGGATCAGAATGATCCTAAACAGTGATTGGTGGCATCAACACTGTAATGGTAGTGGCACTGTGGAGAGGTGGGGTGTGTGGACGTCACCAAAGCATCGGGACAGAAGGACATGCAGACTTTGGGTGTCCACATGAAGGAGCTGGCACAGTGTCAGCTTTTTGTCAGTGGAATGACATACCTCTTTTATCGTGTCTGTGTGTTATACTGGACACACACACTTCTGACGCCAGGGTTGGACAGATGTTTGGTCATACGCCTCTGACGTCCATGCCCCGAGTCATACAAGTCATGTGTGTGCGTGCGTGGTTGCGTGTGTGTGTGTGTGTGTGTGTGTGTGTGTGTGTGTGTGTGGGTGGGTGGTTGTGGGGTGTGAGTGTGCGTGTGTGGGCGTGTGTTCGGCGTGTGTGTGTGTGTGTGTGTGTGTGTGTGTGTGTGTGTGTGTATGCGTGTGTGTGCCCGCGCCAGAGGACGTGGTGTACTTGGAGGACAAAGAGGCGATGGCGGAGTACGTGATGGACGAGTCTGGCTGCATCTTCACTGGCTCCTTGTGGTGGTCAGAGGCCAGGCCCTGGCTGTTCGGGCAGGTAGCTGAACGGGGATGTTCCTGTCCTCTCTGTCCGTCTGTCTGTCTGTTTCGCTTAACTCTCCACCCCACCCACCCGACCCCCTATATCCTCATTACGCATCTCTTTGTGTTCGTCTGTCTGTGTGTTTCTAACTCTTCCCGTCTCTCTGTATCTGTCTGTTTGTGTGTCTAACACAAAATGACCAGTTGCCATTTATGAGAGCTGCAGTAAACTTAACAGCTTTGATTTCTAAATGCACATCCTGGACTGTTTATTTACTTATTAAAAAAATACATTGCACTTCTCAATTCGATTCCAACGGCATGGCTTCACTGGATAGAAAGAGGAGAAAAGGAAAACGAAACAAAGAAATGCGACACAACAAAATAATGCATTCACAAAGAAAAATCCCGTAGTTCTGACTTAGAAAATTGTGTATCCCTTCCGTCAGATCTTGTGTGTAGGTATACTCCATCTTCGTTGTTTGCGAACGCATATGACAGAAATATGAAGAAAAATTGCCAAAAAGTGTTGGGACGAGCACACAACCCTGCTTGACACCACTGCTTATTTGGAACGGGTCGGACACTGCTCCATTGTCGTAGACTGTGCTGTACATGTCCTTGTGAAAGGATTCGACTATGGCGAGTAATTTCGGGGGACAGTCTATCTTCCTCAGAAGTGTGAACAGTCCGTTCCTGCTCACTAGATCATAGGCTTTTGTCGGGTCAATGTAGGCAAGGTAGAGTGTTTGATTTTGCTCTCGGCATTTTTTACGTGCAGCTCTCTGACGGAGAATATCATGTCGATGGTAGATCTGCCTGCCCAAAACTCACACTGTGACTCTGGGTATATGCGTGCTGCCAGAACTTGCAGTCGGGTCAGGATGACTCTTGCAGAGGCTTTGCCGACAATGCTGAGTAGAGAGATGCCCCGGTAGCTGTTACAGTCGCTGCGGTCGCCCTTGTTCTTGTACAGGTTCACGATCTTCGCATCTCGCATTGGACACGCACGGTCGGCTGTAAAACACACCACGCTTACACAGCATCGATTGGCACAGTGACGGCAAGTCTGGTGATGGGACTGGTATCTTACAAGGTGCTCTTCACCCTTCAGTGCGCACAACAGTCTTCAACAACCTGATATGTACAGTGACTCTTACCATTTATGACGCAGTTGCTGGACTCAACGCGTGTAAAAACTAAAGTTGAAAACAGTTTGTGAGAGGGGGAGCAGGTTGTCAGTTCAGATTTTCGATTGTAATTTCGATCATAGTCCCGAACGAACTTCAGTCTGCAAAATGTTGATATTACAAGTAAACCAGAAAAATGCGTCCGTCCGCCGAAAATTTGCACCTCGTCACACACTCAGCACCAAACGACACTAGTGCAGGAACTTCTACACACCAAACAACGACGGTAACAAGATAGCTCGAACCGCAGTAAAGAGCAGGGGAGGTAATTAGATTAACTCCAACGAACCCACCACAGAGAGAGAGAGAGAGAGAGAGACTCACAACTTTTATTATCCGTTCAGCATAAAAGCCCTCTGGACAAGGGAGGATAACACTTCCATGAGAGAGAGAGAGAGAGAGAGAGAGAGAGAGAGAAGACAAGACAAGACCCTGGTTTATCTGTTAGGCCTCCGGCCCATAACAAAAGAGTGGGCCACGAACAAAATTATTACATAATGGATCAAATAGTGAGAACAATATATCAGTGCGCATGTGACTCTTACAATCTCTCTCTCTCTCCCTCTCTCTCTCTCTCTCAATGTGTCAATTTGCAAAAATAATGATACCCACAGTACAAGAAATAAAATAAAACAGTTGACTTTCTGTACATGAATATAAATGGGCTTATGTCAAAGCTGCATGATGATGATTTTGTTTCATTTATTTGTTCGTTTGACTTTGTTTGTCTTGTCGAAACATTTATTGATGAATTTGATTGTTCTGTTGTTGTTTTCTCTGGTTATAAAAGTTTCTGTATTCCAGCTGTTAAGCTTACAGCCAAAGGGAGGCGATCAGGAGGAGTGTTATGTCTTATCTAAAATGCATACTTGTCAAAATTATGTAAACAGGTTCCTGTTAAATCTAGCAATTTTTGCGCATTTATTATTGACCGAACTCTGCTAAGTTAGTGATGTTCTGTATGTATGCTGTTATGTACCACCTGAAGGTTCACCCTATTACACCTATTTTGATTGTGAAAATGGAATTTCATTACTTGATAATGTTTTGTCTGATTGTTTGTTGACATATGGGGATATACATATACTGTTGTGTGGGGATTTAAATAGCAGGATTTCCAGTGTTTCCCACCATTGTCCCGACATTAGTGATATATCAGATTCACAGCACGCAAGCCACCCAGTTAGTTTCAACAGGTTTTCTCAGGATCACGTAATGAATAATTATGGTAAACTGTTTTTGAATGTTTGCACTGCATTTGATTTGAATATTCTGAACGGACTGTGTCATGGCGACCGCCAAGGTTGCTACACTTACATTACAGATGCTGGTTGCAGTGTTAATGATTATTTTTTGATGTCATGTGATATTTTAGCATCGTTTGAAGATTTCTGTGAGATAAGAGTAGTCGAGCGAATAGATTCTGATTACAGGCCTGTGAAACTTACTGTCAGTTGTTTAAAAGTTAGAGGTGATTATAAGCAGAATGGTAGTACTATTAGTTATATGGTTGAAAAGTTTGTCTGGAACGAAAATTGTGCTGATGAATACAATGATAAGCTATGCTCACAAGAATTTCAGGAAAGAATTATTTTTGCAATTGGTTTAATTGATATTGATGTCAATTGTGCACTGAAAGTATTTAATACATGTTTTAAAAGATGCTGCAATTTGTATGAAGAAACGTGTACATTATAAGAATGTGCCGTGTTCTAAAAGAAACGTTAGTAGACTACATAATAAAATTTGATGTACATTGGACAAGGATGATGGTGATTGTTATTGTAGAGCTAGACAAGAGTATAAGCATTTGCACAAGAGAAAAAGAAAGCAATTTAATAATGTGTTGTTAACACAGTTAGTAGCATCTATAAGAAATCAGAAAGAATTTTGGAACACTGTATACAAGATATCAATGAAAAGAAACAACCAACTAACAATATCAGTATCGAAACTTGGTTTGATCATTTTAAGGCACTCTTTTAACAAATGACATCTGTTTGGATAATAGATTGCAACTTGAGAATGAAGAAGAAGAAATTAGTCTAAACCGTCCAGTTTCAAAAGAAGAGGTATTGTTTGCTTTAAGGAAATGAAAAAAAATTGTAAAGCTGCAGGGCCAGATGGCATTATTGGAGAACCGTTGAAGAATGCATGTAAAACAGAATCGATTTTCAATTTTTTCGTAACTTTTCTACATTCTCTTTTTGATTGAGGAATTTATCCAGAAGACTGGACTGAGTCTATTGTTCTGCCACTTTATGAAAAAGGTGATGTAAATAACCCCGGTAATTATAGAGGGAATTCTTTGTGTGATATAAGTAGTAAGCTGTATCGTACTATTATAAACCATAGATTTCAAGAATGGGTTGAAAAAAATAATCTTGCTGGCGACTATCAAGCAGGATTTAAGCATAACTGTTCCACAACATATCGTATGTTTACTTTGATGGCTTTTGTGCAGAAACAGTTTTCTCTCAACCGTAAATTGTATGTCGCATTAATTTATTTTGAAAAAGCTTTTGATTCTATTAATAGAACTATTCTTTGGCCTATCCTTTTAAAAGCTTGTATTCCTGGAAAACTATTAAAATGTATCATGAGCATGTATAATTGTGTAAAAGCTACGGTTAGGTGTGGAGGTAATATGTTTGATTATATTCAGTGTACTTCTGGTGTGAAGCAGGGTGACGTATGTAGCCCTATTTTATTCTCTCTTTTCATTAACGAATTAACTGCTGAGTTATTAGGTGTGGAAAACATGGAGCACAGTTTATCGGGGATATTTATACTTCTTTTGGCTGATGACGTGGTCTTGATATCTGAAACTATCGTTGGTCTACAAATACAATTCAACAGTTTATATCGTGCTGCTGCTTCACATCAGTTGAAAGTTAATATGTCAAAAAGCAATATTATTGTGTTCAGAAAGGCGGATTATTTGAGAATTAGGGAGAGATGGACATACAACGGAATACTTGTGCCAGTTGTGAATGTTTATAAATACTTAGGGATATATTTTTCAACGAAACTTAGATTTACTGTTGCATGTAAAGACCTTGCAAACAGAGCTAAACGTGCGTTGCTATGTATCACGCACAAATTATCTAGTTTAGAAAATTAGTCATTTGAATTATTCATGAAATTATTTGATTCTCAGATTCAACCTGTTGCACAGTATGGGGCTGAGATATGGGGTCTGTATGATTCAGCAATCCATTGTGAAAAAAATCATTTATTTGCATTGAAGAAATGTCTTGGAGTGGCTATGCAAACGCCCAATGATTTAATTTATGCCGAAACAAATCGATACCCAATATACGTGAATTCTGCTATCAAATGTATTTCCTACTGGTTGAAAATAATGCGTATGGAAGATGCAAGATTGTCAAAGAAAGCATACAATATGTTATACGATTTGGATATTAAAGGTAAGATAAACTGGGTGTCAGAAATTAGGGTAAAGCTACATGAAATGGGATTTGCATATGTATGGTTAAATCAGGGAGTAGAGGATATAAAGGGATTTATTCGTACACTTCGCACAAGACTTATTGACTACCGTTGGCAAGAATGGTCATCTCATATTTAAGATAGTGCTCTGTTTGATTTCTATAGACAAGTTAATTCGGCTCACTCTATTCCTGTTTATTTGTCTATGAACATGGATCAACACCTAAAATTCATAACCACAAGGTTTAGATTTGGAATTTCTGATTTGTTTGTACATTATTTTCGTTATAGACATAATGATAATGACCTACTTTGTCCACTGTGTAAAGGTGCGAAAGAGAATGAAGTTCACTTTGTGCTTTGCTGTCCTGTTTTAAATTAAATTAGAAATCAGTTAATTCATCCAAACTATCATTGGCAACCCTCCATGTTCAGATCAGATTATCTATTTTAATATCATCCACTAAGGAACCAGTTATCAAACAATTAGCAATTTACTTACATCAAGCTTTCAAAATCAGAAGTACAATATGTAGTTAAATGATTTGTGCTTGTATATGCATAAAAAGTTGGTATTTATGTTATTTATACCTCTGAATAACTTGTTTACATCACCCCTTCATGAGGGGCCATGGCCTATATTGAACAAAACATCCGTATCCCTCTCTCTCTCTCTCTCTCTCTCTCACACACACACACACACACACACACACACACACAAACACACATACACACACACACACACACATCTGTCTTCCTCCTCTCCCCTCCCTCACACACATGTATGTACGCATATACAGACCCACATACACAGGTGAAATGCAAAAATTGAAGCTGACAAAACTTACAAAATTAAAATTCGCAAGAATCGAACAAACATGATGACTGATACACCACAGTGCAACAAAATGCATACCTATACTCATCCATTCGTGTCCTGTTTTAGAAAATCTGCTTTCATGTTAAAAGCTTTGTATACCAAATTTGACAGCTTCGTTACTACGCATTCTGACACACCGGACATCAAAGCGGCAAATTTGAACAAGGTTGGATTTCTGTAATATTTGGCAGGTAAATGTTGTTCTCTTAGAGTCTGATAAACTGTACAAACCAAACGACTGTGATACTCTGTTTCAAGGGCTCTCTCTCTCTCTCTCTCTCTCTCTCTCTCTGTGTGTGTGTGTGTGTGTGAGAGAGAGAGAGAGAGAGAGAGTATTGATAGACACTAAACAAGTATCAGAATTTGAATACTACCAAAGGGATCAGTTTGGGATCAACTGTGTATCCTGAGCCTTTGTGTGATTTTCAGTTCACGGGCGACGTGTTGGACTGCAGCATTTACCTCTTGGATTCCTCCGACCTGAAGATGGAGGTGCGAGGAGACCCTATTAAGGTGGTGCGGAAGCTGAGCGCTATGGTAAGACCATTCCCTTGTCGTCACGTGAGTAACTTTCCTTGGACTGCTGCAATGTAGTCAATGGGATTGAATGTCATCCGGCTATACAGTGCCCAAAGTAGGGCGAATTATGTCAAGTGCTTGTCTTAAAAATGTATATGGTTCTTAATGATCGTTTTTATTTTCTTTTGAATTACTTCAACGGTCGGAAATCTTCAGCTGAAATGTAAGCACGTTTGTAAAAAAACAAGGAATAGTTGTTTGATTATTGTTCTTAAACCGTTTATGAGCTTTACGTTTGCGTATGTTCATGAGCTGGGCTTTATCTACGTAAATGAATGCTGTAAACAAATTCAGTGCTCCTGCGAGACCTAACCTCAACCTCAACCTCAGGCCCATAACGACAACGTAGTCGTTGGGGAAAGCCTGAGGACCGCAGACGCAACCTCCGTTCTCCATCTGTCTCTGTCGGCAGCCGCTGGCAGCAGCTCACGTGTGTGGAGTCCGGTCCATTGTTTGATGTTTTCATGCCAGTTCTTCCGCTGTCTTCCTCTTCTTCTCTCGCCCTCGATGGTGCCTTGCATGATTGTTTTGGACAAGCTGATGTGTCGAGTGTTGTGTCCAAACCATATCAGCTTGCGTTTTTTCACAGTTGAAAGGAGAGGTTCCTGAGGTCCAGCAAGGTTCTCAATTCTGCTCCGTACATGTTCACTGGTTCTGTGCTAGATCCAGGGAATTTGAAGGAGCTTCCTCAGGCATTTGTTCTCGAAGGCCTGAATCTTCCTTTCAGTTTCGGCCATGCCACGCAACCATACAGTACAATGGAGACTACCAGGGCTGATGAAAAAACACAAAACAATTGAAAGGTGTCAGGCTTGACAACATCCCGAGGATTGAGAAGGGATTCATTCCTTGTGACCTTTCCAGCCAAGTCTTGAGTACGGGATATTCATCATTTTTCCACGGGAGCTTTAATTGTAATTGGTTTTCCCTGAGCGTGGCTATCTGAATGCCTGAGAACGAAGCAACAACGAAACAACAAGAACAACCCATGGTCACTTGAAGAGATATATATATATATATATATATATATATATATATATATATATATATATATATATATATGTGTGTGTGTGTGTGTGTGTGTGTGTGTGTGTATCTAACAAGAGAGAAACCAAGCTCTGCTTTTCTTCTGGCGCCCTTCGTCATGTCGCAGAGCCAGCAGCTGCCAGGTGTTACCATCCACCTACATATGTGTGTGTGCGTGTGTGCGTGTGGGTACGCGCCACTTTCGGCCCACAAGCACAGGATACTGAGTCATTTGATACTGATTATTTGATAATTTTGAACTGATTTGACCTGATGTCGGCAGGTGAACGCGCTGGACGACTCTGGAGTGTTGGTGGGGAACTGGAGCGGGGATTACGGTGGCGGCGCCAGCCCCAGTGACTGGACTGGGAGTGTGAAAATCCTGGAGCAGTACTACACCAACAAGAGTCCCGTCAAATACGGCCAGTGCTGGGTCTTCTCTGGCGTGTTGACCACCGGTGAGAGCTGTGGGCTGGGCTATGCAGGGCATGTGACGAGAAACGTTTCTTCGTTCACTGCTGACCGGGAGATAAAACAACGCACTTAGTGTTGTTGTTGTTCTTTTCCTTTTTGTAAACAGGAGGGAAGTGTTTCCTTGTTAAGCGGGTTTGGAAACAATGCATATTATTATGATTATGATTATTATTGTTGTTGTTGTTGAGGAGGATGTCAGTGTTGCATCTGTTGAAGAACCGTACACTCTGTGTGTGTGTGTGTGTGTGTGTGTGTGTGTGTGTGTGTGTGTGTGTGTGTGTGACATAATTATAGACTCGGATAGCTAACATAATAAGTATGTGGATTTTAATGCTGATTATTCTCTCTCTGTCTCTCTCTCTGTCTGTCTGTCTCTCCAATCGGGCACGGCGGGCACCAGTTTGCCGGGCACTGGGCATCCCTTGCCGTAGTGTGACCAACTTCAGTTCGGCTCATGACACGGACTGCTCAGTCACCATCGACATGCACTTCGGCGTCGACGGGAGTTCCATGTCGAACGATGACTCTGTCTGGTCAGTTGACTTCTCTTTACTGCTGCACTAAGGTAACACTTTCGTGCCAGATTTGTGTGTGTGTGTGTGTGTGTGTGTGTGTGTGTCTGTGTGTCTGTGTCTGTGTCTGTGTGTTTATTTTTTGGTTTGTTTGTTTCGCTGATGCAGTACAGTAACCTTTTCTTGTCAGATTGTTTTTGTTGTTGTTGTTGTTGTTGTTGTTGTTGTTTGTTGTGGTTGGTTTGTTTTGCTGATGCAGTACAGTAACCTTTTCATGTCATATTGTTTGTTTGTTTTTGTTTGTTTGTTTTTTTTGGTGTTTTTTTTGTTTGTTTGTTGTTTTTTTGTTGTTGTTCTTTTGCTGTAGTACAGTAACCTTTTCGTGTCAGTCTTTCTTCTCTTTGCTGCTGCAGTACGGAAATTTGTTCGTGTCATATTATTTTCTCTTCTTTGTTTTTTGCTGTATATAAACCCTTTCGAGTCACATAAACTTCTTCGCATCAGATTAATCTTTTCGTGATATTGTATGTGGTTATTTACATAGCTTCAGGTTGCGCCGATGTATGAATCATGTTTATTTCTGTTTGCCATGTGTCTGTCGGAGTGTTGGAACAATCCAGCCTGAATTTGTTTTAGAACAAAATGGATGTAGACACCACTTGCTTTTGTACAATACAACAGTACAGTACAGTACATGCACAGCGCAGGACATCGTAACACTGTTCAGCACAGCGTTGTGAGGTACCGCATAGCACTGTATACCACAGCACTGCAAAGCACAGTATAGCACAGCACAGCACAGCACAGCACATCATAGCATAGCACTGTACAGCAAAGCACAGTATAGCACAGCACAGCACAGCACAGCACAGCACATCATAGCATAGCACTGTACAGCAAAGCACAGTATAGCACAGCACAGTATGGCACAGCACATAAGATCATGTACAGCAAAGCACAATATAGCAAGCACAGTATAGCACAGCGCAGCACAGCACAACCTCATTGTACTGGATCATACTACACTCACTGTACTGCACTGCACTGTACTGTACTGTACTGCACTGTACTGTACTGTACTGTACTGTACTGCACTGTACTGTACTGTACTGTACTGTACTGCACTGTACTGTACTGTACTGTACTGCACTGCACTGTACTGTACTGTACTGCACTGCACTGCACTGTACTGCACTGTACTGTACTGTACTGTACTGCACTGTACTGTACTGTACTGTACTGTACTGTACTGTACTGTTACTGTACTGTATTTCACCACACTGCGTATGCACTGCACTGTTCTGCACTGTATTACCGCGCGATGTTGACGGCTTTGTACAGCCTTGCACGATGTATGACGGCCTTTCAGGAACTTCCACGTGTGGAACGAGGTGTGGATGAGACGGGACGATCTGCCGGAGGGTTACGGAGGCTGGCAGGCTTGTGATGCCACGCCCCAGGAAGCCAGCGAAGGTCAGTTTCTGTTTCAGTTTCAGTTTCTCAAGGAGGCCGTCACTGTGTTCGGACAAATCCATATACGCTACACCACATCTGCTAGGCAGATGCCTGACAGCAGCATAACCCATCGCGCTTGTGAGGCCTTGTGTGCATTCCTATAACTATGTTTATGTGCCTATCAGAGTGGATTTCTTTTTTTTACATAATTTTGCCAGAGGACAACACTCTCGTTGCCATGGGTTCTTTTTCAGTGCGCCAAGTGTGTGCTGCACGCTGGACCTAGGTATATCGTTTCATCCGAAAAGGTAGACGCTCAGTTTGATTTCAAGTCTAATTAGGGAGAAAAGGCGAGAGCGGGATTCGAACCCATATCCTTTCGGAATCTCTGAATTTGCAGATGAGCGTCTTCACCCCTCTACCACCTTCCTTCTCAAGTGAGGATGAGTTGCCTCCCTTCTACACAGATTGTCGGGACAACATTTGCCTCCCCTGTTGTTACTGGTGGTCATTTTTATTCGAAGACGGCTATCGGACACTTGCCGTTCAGTTCCACCGTCACTTTTAGCTTCAACAAGTCTCAGCTGAACTCCGTAACTACTGAATCTTGTTGAATTGAGTTCGGTGTGGCATGGAATTTAAGTGCAGCTGTTAAGTCTACTTTTGTGTGTATTTTTAGGAAATATTTCTGTTTTGGTTGAAGCAGACAATAAGTTTTTTTTTGTTGTTGTTTTTACTTTACTTTTTTTTACAATAATTTTAATGTAGGCCGACTATGGGGAAAAAAGGACCACCCATATCTCATTCATTTAAAACATCAGATTATAAAACATGACTCTATGCACAGAAAAGCTGTCGTGTTTTACACTGAATGTGAAGCCTGTACGACATTATCTACGTTCGCCCACGTCAGTGGTCGCTTGTCGGTAAAAGTATCATCATAGCAGTGGTTTATGCATATTTATGCATATTCATATTTTGCTCCTGCGCTGATCGTACCGAAAGTTCGTGATAATAGGCTCCATTCTTGAAAGGAAGCAAAGAAGGCCGCTATAGATTTTTAATCAGAGATTGATTTACGCAAAGACCTTATCACTTTCTGTATCATGTCCTTGAACTATCATGTAAATTAACAGGTTTGCATACACTTAAACACGCAAGTAAATCTGGAATGTCGAAATTCACTGTTAATTATTAAAGTTTACTTGCACAGCGCATGGGAGTCTGATGTTACATTCAGAATCTCACACAGTTCTCCCTGTTTTTAGATTTCTGCGATCGCAGGAGAGAAAAATTCGTAGTTTTATTAAACTGAGCTTGCGTTTTCACGGATTGCGACGATGAAAGTGTTTTTCTTTGCGTTCATGCCGAAGATATCTAATGCGAAGGGACGTTCGAACAGGCTTGGAAATTATATTCAGTGATTTTCTTAATAATTGTTATCATGCACACTTAATTGATGAGTCAGAAGATGACGGACATCCACATGCCCCATGTAAGGTACCCTTGCATGGTACCCATGTGTGTACCCTTGCATGGGGCGATGTACTGTACTCAAGTGACCATACTCGTACCCATGTATCGGTACACGTGTGCCCATGCAGGACAGTATCAGTGCGGGCCCTGCCCCCTGCGGGCCATCAAGCAAGGGGAGATCTCGCTGACCAATGCCTACGACGCTCCCTTCATCTTTGCGGAGGTGAACGCGGACAGAATCAAGTGGAAGTGGTCGGAGGAGGAAGACCGCTTTCTGTCAATTGGATGCGATCCGAAGATGTACGTTGCTTCTTTCTTTCGTTTAGTCTTTCTTTTAACTATGGAGAGTAGGGGAGAGTGTTTGTACTGCGGGGAAGTAGGGAAGAGTGTTTGTACTGCGGGGAAGTAGGGAAGAGTGTTTGTACTGCGGGGAAGTAGGGGAGAGTGCGGGGAAGTAGGGGAGAGTGTTTGTACTGCGGGGAAGTAGGGGAGAGTGTTTTTGTGGGAAGAAGGGGAGAGTGTTTGTGCTGAGGGGAAGTAGGGGAGAGTGTTTGTACTGCGGGGAAGTAGGGGAGAGTGCGGGGAAGAAGGGGAGAGTGTTTGTACTGCGGGGAAGTAGGGGAGAGTGTTTGTACTGCGGGGAAGCAGGGGAGAGTGCGGGGAAGCAGGGGAGAGTGTTTGTACTGCGGGGAAGTAGGGGAGAGTGCGGGGAAGCAGGGGAGAGTGTTTGTACTGCGGGGAAGCAGGGGAGAGTGTTTGTACTGCGGGGAAGTAGGGGAGAGTGTTTGTACTGTGGGGAAGTAGGGGAGAGTGTTTGTACTGTGGGGAAGCAGGGGAGAGTGTTTGTACTGTGGGGAAGCAGGGGAGAGTGTTTGTACTGTGGGGAAGTAGGGGAAAGTGCGGGGAAGTAGGGGAGAGTGTTTGTACTGCGGGGAAGTAGGGGAGAGTGTTTGTACTGCGGGGACGTAGGGGAGAGTGTTTGTACTGTGGGGAAGTAGGGGAGAGTGCGGGGAAGTAGGGGAGAGTGTTTGTACTGTGGGGAAGTAGGGGAGAGTGTTTGTACTGCGGGGACGTAGGGGAGAGTGTTTGTATTGTGGGGAAGTAGGGGAGAGTGTTTGTACTGCGGGGACGTAGGGGAGAGTGTTTGTATTGTGGGGAAGTAGGGGAGAGTGTTTGTACTGCGGGGACGTAGGGGAGAGTGTTTGTACTGTGGGGAAGTAGGGGAGAGTGTTTGTACTGTGGGGAAGCAGGGGAGAGTGTTTGTACTGTGGGGAAGTAGGGGAGAGTGCGGGGAAGTAGGGTAGAGTGTTTGTACTGTGGGGAAGCAGGGGAGAGTGTATTTGTGGGAAGAAGGGGAGAGTGTTTGTACTGCGGGGACGTAGGGGAGAGTGGTTGTACTGCGGGGAAGCAGGGGAGAGTGTATTTGTGGGAAGAAGGGGAGAGTGTTTGTACTGTGGGGAAGCAGGGGAGAGTGTATTTGTGGGAAGAAGGGGAGAGTGTTTGTACTGCGGGGACGTAGGGGAGAGTGTTTGTACTGCGGGGAAGTTGGGGAGAGTGCGGGGAAGTAGGGGAGAGTGTTTGTACTGCGGGGAAGTAGGGGAGAGTGTTTGTACTGTGAGGAAGTAGGGGAGAGTGTTTGTACTGCGGGGGAAGTAGGGGAGAGTGTTTGTACTGCGGGGAAGTAGGGGAGAGTGCGGGGAAGAAGGGGAGAGTGTTTGTACTGCGGGGAAGTAGGGGAGAGTGTATTTGTGGGAAGAAGGGGAGAGTGTTTGTGCTGAGGGGAAGTAGGGGAGAGTGTTTGTACTGCGGGGAAGTAGGGGAGAGTGTTTGTACTGTGAGGAAGTAGGGGAGAGTGTTTGTACTATGGCGATGTACGGGAGAGTGTTTGTACTGTGAGGAAGTGGAGGAGAGTGTGACTGTGTGTTTGCGGAGAAACAATCTATATTCAGAATTGAAAAGGGGGAAAGAAAACGGAGCAATACGTTCAGATGGGAATACATTCATCAGTTACCCCCTCGCCCACCCGCCCTGCCTCCTCTGCCCCCTTCCCCACCCCAGTGACGTACGATCTTTCTGTTTTCAGTTCTCGAATAACGAAGGCTGAACCAACTTTGTGATTTCCCTCATTGTGAGCCATCTGTGTAAACCATTAACTTATCACAGAGTATTGTCTTCTTCAGGGTGTGATCAAACTTTTAAGTTGTCATAATGTTTGGATTTTCGTCCTCTGTAATGTCAGTGTGCTTCACAGAAGAATATGCTTTACTTGTCTTCTAAGAGGGTCAAGGACAAATGGTTTTCTGTGTGTCTGTATTATTTGCAACAATTTAACATTTTCAGGGGGAAAGGTACGGATAACTAGTGTGTGCGTGCATGCGGACGCACGCGTGTGTGTATGTGTGCGAGAAAGTGTGCGTGCGCGCGCGCGCGTGTGTGTGTCTGTGTGTGTGTGCGTGTGTGTTGTGTGTGTGTATGTGCGTGTTGTGTTTGTGTGTATACGTCTGTGTGTGTGTGTGTGTGTGTGTGTGTGTGTGTGTGTGTGTTGCAGTGTGGGCAAGAACATGAGTACCAGAGCGCTGAAGAGTGTACGTGACAACAGCAAGGAAGAAAGGGAGGTGGTCACCCACCTCTACAAGTACGACGAAGGTAAACAGCTTTACTTTCCCCAGGAGGCGTCAGACAAACTCAGACTTCAGACAAACTCCCATAATTATTTGCTCCACCACATCTGCTGGGCAGATGCTTGACCAGCAGCATAACCCAGAGGCGCTAGTCACGCAAGCCTTGTGTCCACGTATGAAATAATTATATCACTGTGCGCCTGGAAGAGTGGGTTCTACTGCGCATGTTTTCAAGAAGACAGCACTTGTGTTGCCATGGGTTCTTTTTCAGTGCGCCAAGTGCGTGCTGCACACGGGTCCTCGTGTTTATCGTCTCACCCGAATGGCTGGACATTCAGTTTGATTTTTCATTCAACCTTGGGAGAAAGGGTGAGACCGGGATTTGAGCCCAGACCCTCACGGGTACAGTACTGGCACATAAACGCCGTAACTAGAACTACTACTCCAACTATTTTTTTACTACTCATAATGATAATGAGTCTCCCGTCGAACTGACGGACGAGTAGGCAGCCAGGCTTAACTGTCGATGTGTGTCCTCATATGGGAGAAGAGGCCGATTCTGGATGCGCAGCACTTCCCACACGTTGCAAGGGAAAACGTCTGCGGAAGTTGAGCCCTGCTTCCATTGCTCAAACTTCTCCTTAATGGCCAGCATTCTCTTGTTTACAAACGTCTTTATGCCACTAGAGCACAACATCCTCCAGCGACAGCGGTCAAGGGCATCAGTTTCTCAGGAAGTGATTTCTATGTCACAGGCTTTGAGGTTTGTCTTCAAGGTGTCCTTGAAGCGCTTGCAGGGTCTTCCAAGTTCGCGGTGGCCTTCCTTCAGCTGGCCATACAAGAGCATCTTCGGGATCCTGCTGTCTGTCATGCGGACAACATGTCCTGTCTAGCGTACCTGGCACTGGATCAGCAGGCTTTCGATGCTGGGCAGGCTGCTCCTCTCTAGGACCTGGAGGTTGGAGACCCTGTCTTGCCACTTTATGTCGAGGATCTTTCGTAGGCATCTCTGGTGAAACTGCTCAAGTTGTTGAATGTGTCGGCGATACGTCGTCCATGTTTCACAGCAGTACAACAAGGTGGTCAGCACAACAGCTCTGTAGGTTTTGATTTTGGTACTGAGCCTGATGCCTTTGTTGTTCCACAGCCTGTTGTTGAGTCTGCCAAAGGCGGAGCTGGCCTTGGTGATGCCCAGCGTCACTTCTGCATCAAGGGCTCCGTTGCTGCATAGGGTGCTGCCCAGGTAGCAAAACTTGTCGACTGACTTGATCTCTGTGTCATCGATCTTGATTGCAGGTGGGGGGTGGGGGGCTGCGGGGGCGGGGGGAGGGTGCAGGGGGTGGGTGGGGCAGGCACTGGCGTTCTGTGAGCTAGCTGGTTGGTACACAGACTCGGTCTTGCTGAGGCTGACGGTGAGTCCAAAGCGCCTGCAGGAGGTTGAGAACCTGTCCATAATGAACTGCATGTCCTCATGGGTGTGTGCAGCAAGCGCACAGTCATCAGCGAAAAGGAACTCTCTAAACAGTGCCTCAAACACCCTGGACCTGGCGAGGAGTCGCCGCAAGTTGAAAGGTTTGCCATCTGTGCGAAACTGGATGTAGATGCCCCGGTCACAGTCTTGGAAGGCGTCAATCAGCATGGCAGAGAAGAGAATGGAGAACAGTGAGGGTGCCAGGAGGCAGCCCTGCTTCACTCCATTTACCACAGGGAACGGATCCGACATATCAGTATTTTCCTGTACTCTCGCCTGCATGCCATCGTGGAATGACGCAGTCAGCTGGATTAGGCTGTCTAGGCAGCCGAACTTTAGGAGGATCTTCCACAGACTACGGCGGTTCACCGTGTCGAAGGCCTTAGTCAGGTCTACAAAGACCATGTGGAGCTCCTTGTTCTGCTCACAGCACTTCTCTTGCATCTGGCGTACGGCAAACACCATGTCGCATGTTCCTTTGCCTGAGCGGAAGCCGCACTGTGCTTCAGAGATGACTGTATTGGAGACATGGTCCACCAGTCTGTTTAGTATGATGCAGGCGAAGATCTTACCGTTGATGCAGAGGAGAGAGTTTCCACGGTGGTTATCGCAGGGTGTTTTGTCTCCCTTCCGTTTGTAAATGTTGACAATCCAAGCATCCTTGAAATCCTGGGGGACCTCTCCTCTCTCCCAGATAGACTGGAACAGGGCGGTCAACTTGATAATGATAACATGCATACCTAACGCTTACCATGCCGCGCAATTAGGAGTACCCGAATGAATAAGGCAAATGAACACTATTTCGAAAAATATTAAGGTACAAACTCGCTAAAATAAAACAGTTACACACTCTTCAGTATCAGCATATATTCACATTCCAGAAGCAGCATCCTTTTAAACAGTTTATAAAAATGACAAACTTTGATTCAACATCCTATTAAATACTGGTTTGTGCTGACGCTTGTACGATCCAAAACTAATTCATAAAGTTGAAAATAATACATGTCTATCATAGACTGTATCAAACTGACATTCTTTTAAAACATTTATGAAACGGACATTGATTGATTAATATGGATACATTAACTTTGTTAAAAAGATATTTTTACACAGTAGATTAACAAACAACCCCCGTTATTCCAAAGATTGTGTGTGCGTGTGTGTGTGTGTGTGCGTGTGTGTGTGTGTGTGTGTGTGTGTGTGTGTGTGTGACAGGTACCGCCGAGGAGAGGGCAGCAGTGCTGAAGGCGTACCACTCGGCGGAAAAGGCCGATAAGAAAGGACTTGCCTACGACCTTGGACCAAAGGTTCGTCACACACACACACACACACACACACACAGAGAGGGGGGATAGGGTGGGGAATGCGAATGCGATTCATTTATTCATTATTAAGCCACAGCCCGTCATTAACAGAGGCGGGGTGGGGGAGGGGAGAGGGGGGGTGGGGGTGGGGTATACGACAGCCTTAACGTGTGCATACATGAAATCGAAGCATGAGTAAGTTTGTTAAACGCATCACAGAAAACGGAAAACAGAACAAAAACAAAACAAAAACAAAAAAAAACAACAAGAAAAAACCCAAAAAAACAAAACAAAACAAAACAAAAACAACAACAACAACAACAACAACAACGAAACAAACAAAAACAAAACAAAACAAAACAAACAAGAGAGGCAAGGCCTTCAAGACTCACTTGTGATACACTTTAAAAAAAAAATCTAATCGTTAAAATGTGTTCTGTATTTGTTATTATAAAGCTTCGGGTTAAAAAGAAAAATGAAAAAAAAAGAGTCCTAACCAGATTCGAACCCCGCGTGTTCGGGTGAGTAGAAACTGTCTTACCCATTACACTATCGTGGTTCCTTAACTGTATTCTAAAATTTAATATTTGAACATACTTTTAAAGGGCGATAAATCAGTTGCGGTATTGCAGTGAGAACGCTGTTCAAATCATATCATTCTGGTGTATCTTGGGCATTCAAAAAATCTTTAAGGGCAATAAAAAAACTATTTTTAAGTCCGCGGTAAAGGAGACGTGGCTATCGCCGCAATTACACTGCAGCATTTAGCCGTTTTCTCTAGAGCTCGATAGATGTACAAGTTTAGTTACACCCGCCGGGAATGCAGTACTACACGGTTGATTCAATTTCTCTTTTATGTTCATTCTAGTTTTATAGTTTTAAAGTTGATATAAAAATTTAGTATTTTGTTAAACTAATAACATGCAGAGCCAAGTACAAGTACTTCTAAACGTCGTATGAAGTGAAAAGGACTTCATTTTGAGAAAAGTCAAGACTGGAAATTTTTTCGTTTCATCGTGATCAATTCAAGGGTATTAACCCGCATGGTTTACAATTTTTAACTGTGAATTCCGACTGATTCTGTGGATATTTTTATGGCAGTTTGGGGCATAATCCAGTAAGTGATGAGGCGTTCACAAATCTTTCTCTGAATAAATATTTAACGGTCTCCTTCTCCAACTTTCCATCACATGTTATCATGTATTGTCCATTGAGTATATGATTGAACGGGCAGGTCAACAACTTGAAACAAAATGGCGTCGTTCGCGTTCGCGAAGAATATGAGCACGCGCTTTGAATGTGTATAAATATGTGTACGCAATTGATTTTTGCCCATGACCTTCAGAGCTCAGCCAATAGATCTGTAAAGTCCACTCGTCATATTGATTTTAGTATTTTCCGAAAAAGACCACTTTGGCGAATGAACATAGTGAAAGCCCTGTACACTGAGAGTAAAACACACAAGCTTTTTATGTATTGAGTATAATTTCAAAATGTAATGTTTAAGATGAGAAAGATCAGTTTAAAGCAAATTAAGTCCCCCTAGCATGAATTACAGATTAATGTCCCTTTTTTACTATCTGCACCAAAACGTTTGCAAAATAAATAAAACTTCCATGCTTAGCAAAAGAAGTTCCTGTTTGAACAAAAAATGATAATAATGACTGCTCTTGTTGTAGTGTCAGAATACCAGATCAAAGTGCCAAGTTTAGAGAATACAAAAAATATAACAGTAAATGCAGTTTGCATATAATTTGGCTTCTTTTTTTAATTTTTTTTTTTGTGCCCATCCCAGAGGTGCAATATTGTTTTAAACACGATGACTGGAAAGAACTGAATTTTTCCTATTTTTATGCCAAATTTGGTGTCAACTGACAAAGTATTAGAAAATGTCAATGTTAAAGTTTACCATGGACACACAGACACACACACACACACACACACACACACACACACACAGACAACCGAACACCGGGTTAAAACATAGACTCACTTTGTTTACACAAGTGAGTCAAAAAACTAACAAACAAACAAAAGAAAAGAAAGAAAGAACAAGAGAGGCAAGGCCTTCAAGACTCACTTGTGATACACTTAAAAAAATCTAATCGTTAAACTGTGTTCTGTATTTGTTATTATAAAGCTTCGGGTTAAAAAAAAGAGTCCTAACGGCAGATTCGACCCTGCATGTTCCGGTGAGAAGAAACTGTCTTACCCATTACACTATCTTGGCGCGTTAACTGATGTTCAAAAATATAATATTTAAACATGCTTTTTTTAAAGATTGATAAATCGATTGCGGTATTCGCAGTGAGAACGCTGTTTAAATCATATTATTCTGGTGTATCTTGGGCATTGAAAAACATCTTTAAGGGCAATTAAAAAACAAAATTACAATAATAATAATAATAATAATAATGATGATGATAGTAATGATAATTGTTGTTTTTGTTGTTGTCATCCTCCTCTTCCTCCTCTTCCTCCTCCTCCTTCTTCTCCTCCTCCTCATTAACTTTATTATCAGCAACTTCACTTGATTTCACTTGGTGGTGACTGTAACGCCCTTCATGTTGCCCACGCCCCAACCCCACCCACACCCACACCCCCACCCACACCCCTACCCTTACAACCCTCCATCCAACCAACCCCTCACAGGACGTGGAGTTCAAGCTGAACTTCAACGGGAGCACTCCGGTGGGCGAGGACTTCGTGATGAAGCTGGACTGCTCCAACAACAGCACCAACTTCCGCACCGTCGACTGCAACGGCATCATCAAGACCATGTTCTACACCGGCATTCCTGCAGACACTGTCAAGAAGGAGACCACGGAACTCCGTCTGAAACCTGGCACCTGTTAGTGTGTATTTGTGTATGCGTGTGTGTTTGTGTTGTTGTTGCTATTGTTGCTTCTATTGTTGTTGTTGTTATATTTGCTATTGTTGTTGTCTTTGTCGTTGTTGCTGCTGTTGTTTTTGTAGTTATTTTTGTTATCATTGTTGTCGGTGTTGTTGCTGTTGTTCCTGCTACTGTTTCTGTTATTGCTACTGTTGTTGTTACTGTTGCTATTTCATTGTTGTTGTTGTCGTTGTTGCTGTTGTTACTGTTGTTGTTGATACTGTTGCTGTTGATTTTGCTACTGCTATTGTTGTTGCTAGTGTTGCTGTTTTTACTGTTGTTGTTGGTTAGTGTTGCTGTTGCTTATGTTGATGTTGCTACTGTTGTTACTGTTATTGTTGTTGCTAGTGTTGCTGTTGTTACTGTTGTTGTTGTTGTTGTTGCTAGTGTTGATGTTGTTACTGTAGTTGTTGTTACTGTCGTTGTTGATACTGTTGCTTTTGTTGCTGTTGTTACTGTTGTTGTTGCTACTGTTGTTGTTGCTAGAGTTGCTGTTGTAACTGTTGCTGTTGTTACTGTTGTTGTTACTCATTGTTGTTATTGTTGTTGTTGTTACTGTTGCTGTTGGTGCTGTACGTTCTACTCCGCCCACCCCCACCCCCACGCCCCCGCCCCCCACTACCTACCCATCTCCTCCACTGTTGTTGCTGCTGCCGTTGCTGTTGTTAGTGTTGGTGCTGCTGTTGCTGTTGTTAGTGTTGGTGCTACTGTTGCTGTTGTTAGTGTTGGTGCTACTGTTGCTGCTGTTAGTGTTGGTGCTGCTGTTGCTGTTGTTAGTGTTGCTGCTGCTGTTGCTGTTGTTAGTGTTGTTGCTACTGTTGCTGTTGTTAGTGTTGGTGCTGCTGTTGCTGTTGTTAGTGTTGCTGCTGCTGTTGCTGTTGTTAGTGTTGGTGCTACTGTTGCTGCTGTTAGTTGTTGCTGCTGTTAGTTGCTACTGTTGTTGTTGTTAGTGTTGTTGCTACTGTTGCTCTTTTATGTCCCCCACCCCTCCCCCCCTTCTCCCAGGCCACTGTTGCTGCTGTTAGTGTTGTTGCTACTGTTGCTGCTGTTAGTGTTGCTGCTACTGTTGCTCTTTTATGTCCACCCCCTTCTCCCAGGCGAGTCCTTTGAGGTGAAGGTAACTGCGGAGGAGTACCGACAGCAGCTGAAGGACGGCTGCTTCCTGTCGCTGACCGCGGGAGGTTTGGTGAGGGAGACCAACCAGAGCACCATCCTCATCGACACCGTCATGCTGGGCAAGCCGAGACTCAGCATCAAGGTGTGGTGTTGTGTCTTGTTGTGTTTGTGTCGTGTCGTGTCGTGTCGTGTCGTGTTAGTGTCGTGTTTGTGTCGTGTCGTGTCGTGAGCCAGAGCTCAGCATCAAGGCATGGTGTTGTGTTTGTGTTGTAGTGTATTGTGTTTGTGTTGTATTGGAGTGTGTTGTGTTGCGTTGCGTTGCGTTGTGTTGTGTTGTGTTGTGTTGTGTTGTGTTGTGTTGCTGTCATGCTGGGCAAGCCAGAGCTCAGCATCAAGGTGTGGTGTTGTGTTTGTGGTGTGGTATGTTGTGTTGTGTTTATGTTGTAGTGTGTTGTGTTGTGTTTGTGGTGTAGTGTGTCGTGTCATATTGTAGTGTGTTGTGTCATATTGTGTGTTGTGTTGTGTTGCTGTCATGCTGGGCAAGCCAGAGCTCAGCATCAAGGGGTGGTGTGTTGTGTTCGTGTTGTAGTGTGTTGTAGTGGAGTGTGTTGTGTTGTGTTGTGTTGTGTTGTGTTGTGTTTTCGCCATGCTGGGCAAGCCAGAGCTCGGCATCAAGGTGTTGTGTGGTGTTGTGTTGTATTGTGTGTTGTGTTGTGGTGTATTGTGTTGAGTTGTATTGTATTATAATACAAAAAAACAAAAAACAAACAAACAAAAAACCCCAGCACGCTAACAAACTCGTGCAGTCAAACAACAACAACAACAACAACAAAGACAGAATATAAACCAAAATCAGCACACTAAGAAACATGCGCAATCAAACCAAAATAAAGACAGAATTAAAAAAACAAACAACAAGAGAGGCAAGGCCTTCAAGCCTCACTTGTGATAAACATTTTAAAAAAATCTAATCGTTAAGATGTGTCCTGTATTTGTTATTATAAAGCTTCGGGTTAAAAGAAAAAGAAAAGAAAAAGTCCTAATGTCAGATTCGAACCCCGCGTGTTCGGGTGAAAAGAAACTGTCTTACCCATTACACTATCATGGTTCCTTAGCTGATGATCAAAAATATAATATTTAAACATGCTTTTTTAAAGGGCGATAAATCTATTATTGTGGTATTCGCAGTGAGAACGCTGTTTAAATCATGTTATTCTAGTGTACCTTGGACATTCAAAAATTCTTTTAGTGCAATTAAAAATTCTTTTTAAGTCCGCGGGAAAGGAGACGTAGCTATCGCCGCAATCACACTGCAACATTTAGCCGTTTTCTCTGGATCTAGATAGATGTACAAGTTTAGTTACACCCGGTTGACACGGTCTATTCAATTTCTCTTGTATGTTCATTCTAGTTTTGTAGTTTTAAAGTTGATATGAAAATTGAGTATGTTGTTAAACTAATAACAGCTAGAGCCAATTGCAAGTACGTCTAAACGTCGTATGAAGTGAAAAGGACTTCAGTTTGAGAAAAATCAAGACTGGAAATGTTTACGTTTCATCAATTCAAGGGTATTAACTCTCATGGTTTATTATTTTTAACTGTGATTTCTGACTGATTTTGTTGATATTTTTATGGCAGTTTGGGGCATAATCCAGTAAATGATGAGGCGTTCACAAATCTTTCTCTGAATATATATTTAACGGTCTCCTTCTCCAACTTTCCATTACATGTTATCATGTATTGTCGATTGAATATAGGATTGAACGGGCAGGTCAACTTACTCACTCACTCACTCATTCCCTCGACCGCTGGGGTCGTTGGGGGGACATGAGGAAGATGTCATAGCTCGCCACGCCGTTCTGTTGGCAGCTGTCGTGAGGAGATCTGGCATCGTCATTTTGGTCCATTCCTTGACGTTGTCGGACCAGCTCTTTCTCTGCCACCACCGTCTGCGCCCTCCCTCTACAGTCCCTTGCAGGATGGTTTTGGAGAGGGTGTTATGTCGTATGACGTGACCAAACCATGCCATCTTCCGTCGTTTGACAGTCGCCAGCAGTGGTTCTTGGGGCCCAGCAAGGTTGCTGACCAGGTTCCGCACATAGTCATTGGTATTGTGCTCCTTGTAGGAGATGTGTAGTGGTCTCCTCAAGCACTTGGTTTCGAATGCTTGGATTTTTCTTTCTGTTTCTGTTTCTTCTTTCTGTTTCCGCCATCAGTGTCAATGTCTCACATCCATATAAGATGATGGAGACCACTAGTGACTTGTAGAGCAGGAATTTTGTGTGGAATCTGATGTTGCTCTTCCATACCCTGTTCAGTCTGGCCATCGCTGCCGTTGCAGAATTAATCCTATTTCGGATTTCTGCTGTGCAGGTGCCGTCTTTGGACAGGGTTGCTCCCAGGTACTTGAAGCTGGTCACTTCTTCCAAGGGCTCACCATTCATGATTATGTTGGCACTGATGTTAGTTGTGCTGTTGACCATGACCTTTGACTTCTCTGTGCTGACCTCCATGCCGTAAGCACTTGCTCTTGTAGTAAGTCTGTTAGTTAGATCCTGGAGCTCGGTGTTAGTGCCCCCCCATGAGGTCGATGTCGTCTGCGAATCGCAGATTGCAGACTGGCCCGCCGCCAATGGTGATGGAAGTGTGGTGGTCTTCAAGGGCCTCTTGCATGATTCTCTCCAGAAAGATGTTGAAAAGTACTGGGGATAATAGGCATCCTTGCCTGACTCCGACTGTGGTCCAAAAGAACCGTCCTTGCTGATTGTTGAGGAGCACTGCGCTGCTGGAATGTTCGTAGAGGCCTGGATGACTTGAATGAGCCCTTCATCAATCTTTCACAACTTCATCGACTTCAAGAAGGCATTCGATCGGGTGTGGCACAGCGGCCTCTGGCAAGTACTGAGAGGCCTCAACATTATGAAGTGCAGGTCAACAACTTGAAACAAATGGCGTCGTTCGCGTTCGCGAAGAATATGAGCACGCGCTTTGAATATGTATAAATATGTGTAGCAATTGATATTTGCCCATGACCTTCAGGGCTCAGCCAATAGATCTATAAAGTCCACTCGTCGTATTGATTTTAGTATTTTCCGAAAAAGACCACTTGGGCGAATGAACATGGTGAAAGTCCTGTACACTGAGAGTAAAAGACACAAGCTTTTATGTATTGAGTATAATTTCAAAATGTAATGTTTAAGATGAGAAAGATCAGTTTAAAGCAAATTAAGTCCCTTAGCATTAATTACAGATTAATTTCCCATTTTTACTATCTGCACCAAAGACATGCAAAATAGATAAAACTTCCATGCTTAGCAAAAGAAGTTCCTGTTTGAACAAAAAAAAAGAGATAAAAATGACTGCTCTTGTTGTTGTGTCAGAATATCAGATCAAAGTGCCAAGTTTAGAGTGAAAAAAACAAACAAACAAACAAAAAAAACCAGTAAATCCAGTTTGTATATAATTTGGCTTTTAAAAAAAAATTTTTGTGCCCATCCCAGAGGTGCAATATTGTTTTAAACAAGATGACTGGAAAGAACCGAGTTTTTCCCATTTTTATGCCAAATTTGGTGTCAACTGACAAAGTATTTGCAGAGAAAATGTCAATGTTAAAGTTTACCACGGACACACACACACACGCACACACACACACAACCGAACACCGGGTTAAAACATAGATTCACTTTGTTTACACAAGTGAGTCAACAAAAAAGAATATGAACCAAAATCAGTACACTAAGAAACTTGTGCAATCAAACCAAGAATAAGACAGAATTAAAAGCACAAACAAAAACAACAGCACGCTAACAAACCCGTGACCTATGTGCACATTTCAGGGACCTAGCAAGGGACGGGTGGGCGACCAGTTCGACGTGACTGTCAGCTTCAGCAACCCCCTGCCCAGCCGCCTGACTGACTGCAACCTGCACGTGGAGGGTCCCGGCATCACCAAGCCCAAGACCTACCCACAGGGGTAGGCAGTCACTCCCTTGTAGTGCAGTATAATACAGTGTAGTGTAGTGTAGTGTAGTGTACTGTACTGTACTGTACTGTACTGCACTTTTATTGCAGCATAGTATAGCGTCTGAGCATCACCAAGCCCAAGACCTACCAACAGGGGAAGGCACTTACTCTCTTGTAGTGCAGTACAATACAGTGTAGTGCAGTGTAGTGTAGTGTACTGTACTGTACTATACTGTACTGTACTGTACTGTAGCATAGTATAGCGTCTGAGCATCACCAAGACCCAGACCTACCCGCAAGGGTAGGCACTCACTCCCTTGTAGTACAGTATAGTATAGTATAGTATAGTATAGTATAGTATAGTATAGTGTCAGGGCATCACCAAGCCCCAGACCTAGCGCCAGGGGTAGGCACTCACTCCATCGTAGTATAATACAATATAGTGTACTGTAGTGTAATATAATGTATAGTATAGTATGGTGTCGGGGCATCATCAAACCCATGAGCTACCCCCCCCCCCCCCCAGGGGTAGGTACTCACTCCCTTGTAGAGTAGAGTATAGAAGAGTATAGCAGAGTATAATATAATAGAGTATAAGTGGAAGGACCTGGCATCACCAAGCTACAGACCTACCGCTCATTCCCTTGTATAGTGTAGTGTAGTGTAGTGTACTATGGCACGACACGGCACAGCACGGTACAGTACAGTATAGCATGACATAGCACAGTATAGTATAGTATATTACAGTATAGTATAGTATAGCGAACCATAGTGTAGTGTAGTGACACGGCATGGCATGGCACTGTACAGTACAGTACAGTACAGTACAGCACAGCACAGCACAGCACAGCACAGCACAGCACAGTACAGTACAGTACAGTACAGTACAGTACAGTATGGTACCAGGCCCCAGATCTACCCCCCAGGGGTCGACATTAACTCCCTTGTATAGCATAGCATGACATAGCATGCATGACATGGCACTGTTTGGTATGGTGTGGTGTGGTGTGGTGTGGTGTGGTGTGATATGTTATGGTAATGTGTGGTATGGTGTGGTATGGTATTGTGTGGTGTGGTGTGGTATAGTATGGTGTGGTGTGGTGTGGTATGGTGTGGTTTGGTGTTGTATGGTAAGGTAGGATATGGTGTGGTATGGTTTGGTGTGGTATGGTGTGGTGTGGTATGGTATGGTATGGTGATAAGAAACCCTAGGGAGAGCTGGACAGTACAAGGTTTTCAGAGAAGAAGCCCCCCTCAGTCAAGTGTTTCGGCCCTGAACTCTTTACACACTGACGGGGCCGGGCCACACCCAGGTCATGACTACTGGATGCCCTTGTATTGCCGCCTTTTCTTTTTACTGTTTTCCTGGTCCTCAGCAGGTTCGAACCCGCGTCTCCAGGTGGTCGCCACTTCAGGACTCTGTCACCTTTTCTGGCAAACGTTTTAAGCACTGAGCCATCGTACGCCTAGTAGGGAAATTTAATCCTCATGAAGTTTACTTTCATTCCTCCTTGACCAGATCCAGCTGGAACACCTTTCTGCTGCTTCTGCCATTGCCCTGAGAGCCCATGTCCTCTCTCTGCCAGAAATCGACAGCTGTTTCATGAGGCTGTAGGCAGATGCGCCTACAAACCCTCTTGCACCAATCTGTATGGCAAGGACTTTGGCTTGGAAGCCAGATTCTCTCAGGTTGCTGGCTGGGCTGGCATACTTCTTGGTCTTGTAGATGTGGGCTTCCTCCATTCTGCTTTCGTATGACACAGTGATTCAGTCAGAATCACTGTTTCATTGTCTTGGAGTGGAGTACTATGTCAGGTCTCATGCTGCTCTTGCTAATGATTTCCGGGTGTTTCTTCCCCTCTGGTAGGTCAACTGTGCATTCCCAATCTTCGGCACCATCAATCAGCCCACGTTTCCATGCTTTGGAAACTTTGGATGCTGTTCCTGGCCAGACTTTATTGCCTTCTGGAACTACTGGTGGGGTTGGTGCTCCTTGGACAGTGCTCACCATGTGTGCAGTTTCTGTAAGCACTTGATTGTGCCTCCATATGTATCGTGCTTGGCTCAACGCCGCTTTGCATGAGCTGAGGAGGTGTTCCACGGTTTGTTCGCCATGGCAGAGTGGGCACGCAGGGTCATCTGCTTTCCCCCATTTCACCAAGTTTGTATTCGAGGGAAGGAGGTCGTACACAGATCTTAGGATGAAGCTGATCCTCAGAGGAGCCATATTCCACATGTCGCTCCAGCTGAGGCTCCTTTGGAGTGCATTTTCCCATGTTGTCCACTGCCCACGCTGGCCTTGCTGGACTGCTTTCTGGACTCTTTTATCATCCTCTTCCTTCTTGAATTCCTGTATGATCATGTCTCTTCTTGCTTTCCCCCTTGCCTCAGACCACCAGTCCATCTTGGTCGATCCCAGGCCCTGTCTGTTGGTTTGGGTGTGTCCTATTATTTCCTTTGTCTGAAGGCTTTCTTTCGCTGCACTGTCTGCCTGCCTGACTTTCCAATTTCTGCCAGTCTTCAGCTTGGGTAGGCTGGATCTCACAATACTGTCACCTGAGTCTTCAAGCATGCTGAGAAGTCTTGCCTTCCCTACCTTGTATTCTTCGACAAGGGACTTCAGCGGTAGCCCCAGCTTTGCTTGGCGACAGTGGAGTGCCACGTCAGTGAGACCAGGTGGGACACCGAGCCGTTTGCATGTGTACTTGTTGATCTTTGCCTCAATCGACTCGACTGTGCTACAGCTGATATCATATATCAGGAGAGGCCACAGGAGTTTTGTATCAGCATGGACTGTAGGCACCGCACTTTGTATTTGCCAGGAAGGCCACACTGGTCTATGATATGTAGGCCTTCTTCTGCCGTCTGCTTGGTTTCCTTTCCTCTTTTTGTGTCTTTCAGGACTCACCACACCATCTTCCAAGGCTCTTGACTGGTTCATCTGACACTGTTGGAATGGCTTGTTTGGCTACAGTGAATGTGACAATTTCAGTTACCTTTCCTTTACGCAGTGAGATGCTCCGTGATTTCCTTGGTTTGAAGTTCATCCTGGCTGAGGCAACTAACTTGCTCAGCCACTTCAATATTTCACGGATGTCATCCTCTTTTGTTGAAAGGACTGTTGTGTCATCCATGAAGGCTTTCAAAGGAGGTATCTGGTATCCGTTACCAAGGTCGGCTCGATCCGTTCCCTTCGTTGAGGCCTTCAAGATCACTTCCATTGCCAGCACAAACAGGATTGGAGAAATTGCACAGCTCATGGTTATGGCCACTTCCAGATTGATCCAATCTGTCGTGTATTCCTTGATGGTGAACCACATTGAGAAGCCATGGAAGTACTTTTGTTAGCATTTCCCTGATGTTCGCTGGGACATGGTGCCAGATCCAGCCATACCACGTCAAGGTTCTTTTTCTCTGCCTTTGCTCTTTGGATTGCATCCCAAATCATTGTGGCATGTTCTACACAGCCAGAAACTCCTGGGATACCGCCTTTCTGGACTTATAAGTCCAGGTACTCATTTTCTGTGAGGTATTTTGTCAGTCTTGCAGCCATGACAGAGAAGATTTTCCCTTCGACATTCAGGAGCGATATTGGTCTGAACTGGCCAATGGTACTTGAACTCTGCTCTTTCGGGATGTACACGCCATCAGCTATCATCCACTAGTCGCTGATCTTCAGGTTCCTCCATGCTGATCTTATCACTCTGTGGAGCCACTCAAGGACTTTGGGACATTTCTTGTACAGCAGGTACGGTATTCCGTTTGGCCCTGGCTTTCTGGCGAACTGAAAGGCGTCTCGAAAGAAGCAGTCTTGTGTCTTCTTCTTTTTGCTCCTTTTCCTCCTTGTTGATTCTGCTTTACTGAGAGCACTGTGCTTTACCTTCAGGTGTGGTGTGGTTTGGTGTGGTATGGTGTGGTGTTGTATGGTATGGTATGGTATTGTGTGGTGTGTTATGGTATGGTATGGTATGGTATTGTGTGGTATGGTATGGTATGGTATGGTATTGTGTGGTATGGTATGGTATGGTATGGTATGGTATTGTGTGGTATGGTATGGTATGGTATGGTATTGTGTGGTATGGTATGGTATGGTATTGTGTGGAATGGTATGGTATGGTGTGGTGTGGTGTATGGTATGGTATGGTATGGTATGGTATGGTGTGGTGTGGTATGGTGTGGTATGGTACGGTATGGTGTGATGTGGTGTATGGTATGGTATGGTATGGTATGGTATGGTATGGTATGGTATGGTGTGGTGTGATATGGTGTGGTATGGTATGGTATGGTATGGTATGGTGTAGTGTGGTATGGTATGGTGTGGTATGGTATAGTATGGTATGGTGTGGTATGATATGGTATGGTATGGTATGGTGTGGTATGGTATGGTATGGTATGGTATGGTATGGTATGGTGTGGTGTGGTATGGAAGAGCATGGCATCAGCTAGCCACAGGCCTCACCCCAGAGAGAGACACTCCCTTATATAGTATAGTTAAGTACAGTCCAGTATAGTGTAGTATAGTATAGTACAGTATAGTACAGTAAAGTATGGTACAACTTTTGCGACAGAGACGGTCACTTGCGGATTAGACTGTACTGATGTCACAAGCGACGCTGCTCTGATTTTGCGGCCAGCCAAAACGACATCGTCAATTGGTCAGCTTTGATCGAAACAGGCCTTACAGTGTATTGTATTGTATTGTATTGTATTGTATTGTATTGTATTGTATTGCATCCCCGAAAGCGGAGTATACGAGTGAACGTGGGAGTTGCAGCCCGCGAACGCAGAAGAAGAAGAAGAAGAAGAAGTATTGTTTTACGTTTTTGTCACAACATATTTCTCTGTGTAGAAATTCAAACTGCTCCCCGACGGGTTAGATCGCGTCGCCGCATTGCAGCGCCACCCTTTCTGCCCTTGTTCGTCGGGAGTGGTGGGAAGGAGAGAAGCTTGTGTCAGATAATTGAATTGACGCGAACCCGTTTATATGTCCCTGTTTAGGAGAGCAAAAAACAGAGAATGTGTACATTATTATGAATAGCAGTAAAGGAGACTTATAGAACTCACATCCAAAAGTCTTCTCCTGCTTGGTGAGTCCACTTTCATCTACATGTGTTGACTATAAATATCGATGCTAGCTAATTGACAGAAAGATTAACTAACAAGTTAACAAACTAACGTGCATGTGTGCATTCGTGCATGTGTGCGTGTGCGTGTGCGTGCGTGTGTGTGTGTGTGTGTGTGTGTGTGTGTGTGTGTGTGTGTGTGTGTGTGACACCACCCGCAGTGATGTGGCGCCCAATGGCACCTTCCTAACCACCCTGGAGCTGAAGCCGAAGAAGAAAGGCAGTCGCCGCATCGTCTTCGTCTTCTCGGCTAAAGAGCTGGACAACATCACCGGGCACCACGAGATGGAGGTCAAGAAAGCCTAGACAGACACTCTCACCCTCGCTCTACTGCTGCTGCTGCTGCTGTGCCAAGTTCGGATCTGCACTGTTCACGAACAAAACCAAACCAGCAACAACAACAACAACAAGAAATCCATGGCGTCCAGTCTTGTGTTGACACTTCGGTCCTGCCTTTTTTTGGGACTAAGGAGTTGAGGTGAAAATAGATTAGCTTCCGTTTTTTTGTTAGAACATTATTTTCTTACGTGTTTCTCTCTCTGTGTGTCTGTCTGTCTGTCTGTCTCTCACTCTGTCTCTCACTCTCTCCAAGTTACATCATAAGCCACTGTCTTTATCTGTATAAAGCGTATAAAGATAAGAAAAATCGCGCGTGATATGAGACTTTTTGGAAAACTGTTTGATGATTATAGCATTGAATATATCTGGACACACGGCCTTTGCTGAATAAACCGATAGTCGTATTTGTATCTTACAAATTTTCCGCATCATCATCATCGTTGTCACCCCAGCGCACACCAGTGTCAACCTGCGGTGATGTATTATTCAACGCAAGAGTCGATTGTTATCAATCTGACTGTTTTTTTCGTTTGTGTTGTTAGAAATCCAGCTATGGTTGTTCGTATTAGCTTGTGAACGTCCTGACACGACTATATTTCACATCTCTCTGATAGTTACATTAATTGCCCGTCCGGGTGACAGAATTTTTGTTTGTTTGTTTTGTTGTTGTTCTTATTTTTGTTTGTTTGTCTTTACTTTGGTGCAGACAATCGTCTGCAGATGGGAGGTAACTCTCAGTGTTCCGCCAGAAGTTGAAAAAGATGGATGACATTTTGGAACTGGAAGGAGATTCACGCCAAATAATTGTGGGACTGGTGTGAATTTAACCCCTTCCGAAGTGGGAGTAAGCATCGGCTTTTTTCCTGTATCCTATAGTAAAATATAGCTTAGTGACCTGGGACCACCAC
This sequence comes from Babylonia areolata, assembly GCF_041734735.1. NCBI lineage: Eukaryota > Metazoa > Mollusca > Gastropoda > Neogastropoda > Buccinidae > Babylonia > Babylonia areolata. The sequence goes on from NC_134877.1 coordinate 67,005,791, forward strand.
CTTCTTTTCTTCGTGTTTATTTTCTGTTTTATTTTTCATCTGACCTAAATGCGATTCTTTTTTTTTTCCACTCCCGTTTCTTCTTCTTCTTCTCAGAAGGCCTCATCACTTGACTGATGCTATAAATAACACCGATTAATTATCTGTGCCTCTGTCTCTGTCTCTCTGCCCATCTCCCTCTTCTCCCACCCTCTCTTTCTCTTACCCCCCTCTTTCTCACTCTCTCACTCCGTCTGTCTCCTCCCCCCTCTCTCTGTCTGTTTCTCTCCCCCTCTCCTCTCCCTCTTTCTCGGTCTCCTCTCTTGCCTCCCTCTTTCCATTCCTTGGTTATGCCTATTCCTGTCTGACCAGTCGTGTCGTTGTGGTGTTTGCCGTGTGATGATGGGCAAATAATTATGATCTCTACTTTTTGTATTCATAAAATCATAGATGTAGCGTTTACTTGTATTTTTATGCTTCGTAGACATTTATATTGAATATATGCATAATATACAAGAGCAGAGTAATGCTTTTAGCGTGCCTTTCAACGACAGAAGTTCTATAGGGTTTTTTTGTGTTTTTTTGTTTTGTTTTTATTCTTGTCCATGCAATAGCCACCGCTTTGAGAAGAAATTTCCGATGAATAAATGAACGGAAAACATCACAATATATATCCTATGACTCACACAAAAGTATCGATTCTTTGGATTTGATATATGACATATTTCTCTTTCAGACTGTTTGTCTGTCTGCCTGTCCTTGTGAAACACATTATACATATCTTATTTTTAAAACGAATAAGTACGTACAATGGTTTGCGCGTGCATGCCACACACACACACACACACACATACACACATACGTACATACATATCTATATATAGAAATAATCGTTTATATATTTTCATTGTTTATTTTCTCAGATTAAACGACTATCCAAGTTATTGCTTTATTGGTTATTGATGCTTAGTTGCTTCATTGTAAGTTACAATATATTGTTTACATTTAATCTCAGTACGTTCTTTTTTTAATTTTCACATGTTGGTTGTCTGATTGGTTGCCTAGGCTCAATTCTTTTGCTCAAAGTTAACCAGTAGAGTGCCTGTGTCAGCTGACGTCCTACAAAAAGTATTGCCATAGTGCCTATAAGACGTCCACTGACGTCCTGCATATGTTCTGATTTTTCCTTCATTTGAGTTTGGTTCAGTTCACATAAACAGACTCTGAACAGTTAGTTTGATGTGTCTGGATTATAAAAACACTATTTAAATGAACATTCATCAGGTAGAAGACCCCTTTCTACTGGATAATAATTTGCTAACTGACCACGTGATACGCGGAAAAGGGGGTTGCATCATGTGCAAAAAACAAAAAACAAACAAAACAAAAAACACACACAAAAAAACGCGTTGAAAAACTGTGTCCAGTAAAGCAATTAGTCACAGGCAGCAAATTTACTCAATTCTGAAAGCTCTGCTTGTGATTATGGACATATTTTGCAATGGAGAAGGATCTCTCTTGTGGGATGATTGGTTTGAAAATGAAAGGTGATGACAATGACAGTGACGATACTGACAGCCCCATTTGATAATAATTCAGTCCATCTATCCAATCAGACAGCTTTTTAGAACAAATGGCTATGACTGACAGAATGCCAGCTTGGAAGAAGGGGAGGAGAGGAAGAGGAGTGATGTAAGACACTAGAACAAATGTCAGCCACAGTTCATGAAGGGGGCGTGGCTTTTTGGGAACGAGTGTGCTCACATTTCAATGCAGACTGTGGGATCGCCAATGCTCCACGATTTTCACGAAACGCAAGAGGGAACTTGCACTGGACGTGAAACACGTGCTTTTTATTTTTCACGCTTTTTTTTTTTTTTTTTTTCGCTGACTCAGACGGTTGACTTGTTTGAAGAGATGGCAAGCTGAATGCACAGCAGACCTTTAATCAGCCTACGTGCAACTTGAAAAGAGTGAATGTCATCAAAGAACTTCACCCTCTCACCCAGAATGCTCTTAAAGAAGCTGTCAAAAAGCTTGCCAGCTCAGTTTCTGAGACCGTGATTGACCTTTTACGTTGACTTTACCCACCTTTGTCATTGTTGGGACAGTGATTTACTTACCTGTCTGCACGAACTGTGATTTGTTTTTATAAACTTATAGCCTGATTTAATTTCTTCTACAGGTATAATCTGACAATAGGCATGCTATTTCTAGCTGTATTTTTTTTTCTTTATGGATGCTATTATGTAGAGGTGGAAATAAACTTTTTTGTTGCACAAAAATCATTATCTTGACTTAAGATGCCTGAACAGTTTACCTACAATCAACCTAATTGGGTAAAAGAGCCCAGAAGAAGAATTTGCATTCACTTTCCTTCACAAAAACGTTTACTTTCTTTTTGTATCACCCATAGCTTTTGTGTTAGAATTTTTTGTGATTTATTACCACCGAATCCTCAAAATTCCCTGGCAAGGGGAGAGCCCCCTCCACCCCCCACCACCACCCCCCTTTTTTAATTTTTTTTTATTTTTTTTATTTTTTACAAAATTGCTGGCACTGAACTGGTTTAAAGCGAAGTTGGTTATTTTATGTACATTTTTAACAATAATTTTTTTGGGGGGGAAATGAAAAGGTTTGTATTTTACAGAGGCATATTGTGGAGCATTCATCAGAGAAACTTGCCATAATTAACTGTGATTGTTATGCTCAAAGTGTTTTCTGTGCATTCCACTTTTTGACTTGTTTTTATATAATCTTTGTTTAGATTTCATAGAGCTCAGTTCGAATAAAGGTTGCATTTTCTGTACATTGTGTCTTCATCGTTATGCTGATTTGTGCAAGTGTGTATTTGAGTTTGGACAGAGCGGCGTTGTCTCTGCTGGTTTTTTTTTTTTTTTTTTTTTTTCTTTTTTTTTTTTTTTATCACTATCTGTCTGTGTCCTTGTTTGATCCATCCCTTCGTCTGTCTGTCTCTTTGTTTCAAGGAAACACACACACACACACACACACACACACACACACACAGCCGATCGCGCAGTTTCGTACCGCACATGCAACACACAACTACGTGTGCATGCATCAGAACAATGGGTACATGCGTAATGATTCTAAATAAACAGGGGTTTGCAGAGGCATGAAGGCAAAGAAGCAGAGAAGGGAGAAGGGAGAGAGAGACTGATAGGAGACAGGTGGGAAGGGAGAGACTGATAGGAGACAGGTGAGAAGGGATAGAGAGAGACTGATAGGAGACAGGTGAGAAGGTAGAGAGAGACTGATAGGAGACAGGTGAGAAGGGAGAGAGAGACTGAGAAGAGAAAGGAGAGAGAGACTGATAGGAGACAGGTGAGAAGGGAGAGAGAGACTGAGAAGAGAAGGGAGAGAGAGACTGATAAGAGACAGGTGAGAAGGGAGAGAGAGACTGAGAAGAGAAGGGAGAGAGAGACTGATAAGAGACAGGTGAGAAGGGAGAGGGAGACTGATAGGAGACAGGTGAGAAGGGAGAGAGAGACTGATAGGAGACAGGTGAGAAGGGAGAGGGAGACTGATAGGAGACAGGTGAGAAGGGAGAGAGAGACTGATAGGAGACAGGTGAGAAGGGAGAGAGAGACTGAGAAGAGAAGGGAGAGAGAGACTGATAAGAGACAGATGAGAAGGGAGAGGGAGACTGATAGGAGACAGATGAGAAGGGAGAGAGAGACTGATAGGAGACAGGTGAGAAGGGAGAGAGAGACTGATAGGAGACAGGTGAGAAGGGAGAGAGAGACTGATAAGAGACAGGTGAGAAGGGAGAGAGAGACTGATAGGAGACAGGTGAGAAGGGAGAGAGAGACTGATAGGAGACAGGTGAGAAGGGAGAGAGAGACTGATAGGAGACAGGTGGGAAGGGAGAGACTGATAGGAGACAGGTGGGAAGGGAGAGACTGATAGGAGACAGGTGAGAAGGGAGAGAGAGACTGATAGGAGACAGGTGAGAAGGGAGAGAGAGACTGAGAAGAGAAGGGAGAGAGAAATGAGATCAGAGTGGAAAGACAGGGAGAATAGCCGAATGGTTAAAGTGTTGGACTTTCAATCTGAGGGTTCCGGGTTTGAATCTCAGTGGCGTCTGGTGGGTAAAGGGTGGAGATCTTTCCGATCTCCCAGGTCAACATATGTGCAGACCTGCTAGTGCCTGAACCCCCTTCGTGTGTATACGCACGCAGAAGATCAAATATGAACGTTAATGATCCTGTAATCCATGTCAGCGTTCGGTAGGTTAAGGAAACAAGAACATACCCAGCATGCACACCCCGAAAACGGAGTATGGCTGCCTACTTGGCGGGGTAAATACACAAAACGGCCATATACGTAAAATGCTAAGTGTTGCATGTTTGTCTGAGTGTGTATGTATGCGTGCCTGAAATCTGATTAAATGACACAGGAAACGAATGATGAGCGCCCAATGGTAGCCGTCAGTTGGATCTACCCAGGTAGGCAGCCTGTTGTGTAAATGACACAGTGTTTGTAAAGCGCTTAGAGCTTGGTCTCCCACCGAGGATAGGCTTATATGGATATAAGTGTCCATATCAATCAATCAATCAAAATGAGAAGACAAGGGAAAGACAAACCCAGGTAGAAAGGGAGAGAATCTGAGAAGAGAAAGAAGGATAACTGAGAAAGAAAGGGGGAAGAAACTGAGAAGAGAAGGGAGAGACAAACCCAGGTAGAAAGGGAGAGTTTCAGTTTCAGTAGCTCAAGGAGGCGTCACTGCGTTCGGACAAAACCATATACGCTACACCACATCTGCCAAGCAGATGCCTGACCAGCAGCGTAACCCAACGCGCTTAGTCAGGCCTTGAAAGGGAGAGAATCTGAGAAGACAAAGAAGGATAACTGAGAAAGAAAGGGGGAAGAAACTGAGAAGAGGAGAGAAGGAAGTTACGAGGGTCATTCAATAAATAAGGTGAATTTTTTGGTATAAGGACTTCTAATACAGATAGAAGCTTACTTTTTTTTTTTTTTTTTTTTTTTTTTTTTTTTTTTTTTTACTTCTTTTTCACATGGATTTAATTTGTTTTGCACATTAAAAAAAAAACTTTGAGAGTTTTGGCGATTAACAAAGATGGCCGACCAAGAAGCATGCTCCAGGATTGAACAGTGGTCAATTATCAAGTTTTTGGTTGCTGAAGGGTGCAAACCAGTTGAAATTCATAGGAGAATGTCAACTGTGTATGGTGCCACATGTTTCAGCCGAAAAAATGTCTACAAGTGGGCTAAATTATTTAAAGAAGGACGGAGCAGTGTTGAGGATGAAGACAGGCCTGGAAGGCCTGGAGCGACTGGCTGAGACATCAGTCCAAATAATTTTACGCTGAGGGAATACGGAAGCTTGTGCACAGATGGGAAAAGTGTGTGACAGTGCTGGGAGACTACGTTGAAAAAAAAGAAGAAGAAAAAAGTAAGCTTCTATCTGTATTAGAAGTCCTTATACCGAAAAATTCACCTTATTTATTGAATGACCCTCGTAGAAAATTAGATGGAAGGGTGAGGGAGGAAGGGGGGGGGGGGGGGGGGGGGGGGGGGAGAAAGTGAGAAGAGAGAAAGAGAAACTGATAAGACAAGGGAGAGACAGGGACAGACGACAGACACAGACAGAAAGACAGACAGAGACAGCTGGAACAACAGGACAAAGGGTACAGCAATCGAAACGGAACGATGGTGTTCCAAGTGATGGATTTCACACAGCCTCAAACACGCCTCTTCCCCAGCGAGGGTTCATGTTAACGGAAACGGAAGCTGTTATCTCTCACCTCCCAGAAGGCCCATTCGGTGGGCAGTTGAAAATCTGATCAATGATTTTACCCTGCTGGGTCTTTAAGAAAAATCTTTTTATTATTATTATGATTATTATTATTATTATTTTTACTTCTTCTTCTTCTTCTTCTTCTCCTGATAAACGGTGACAATGAGGAAAGAGATAAGACAAAAAACAAAAAAAACCCCAAAAAACCACACATGAACGCACGCACGAACAATGGTGCACACACACACACACACACACACACACATACTGTTGGTTTTGACGAAAATACACAGACACACGCACACACAGACACACACACACACACACACACACACACTCTCTCTCTCTCTCTCTCTCTCTCTCTCTCTCTCTCTCCTTGTAATTTCCAAAACCGCCAGTGCTGATGTGGAAGACGCATTTTTTATGTCATTGCGAAAGTTTTCGGGTCCGAGGCCGTAATATCTTTCCAGCACTGAGCAGCACGCTATGGGTTAATGTGGGAGGAAACTGATGAATGTCTCTCTGGGAGCGTCACTCACGTTTCTTCATCTGCACTTCAGGTACCAGTTGCATTGCTTGGTTCTAACTTTTTGACAGTTACACGTGACTAAATGCCTACGTTGACCGAACTACGCCATTGGTCAGTTCCATACTACACACAGTTAGCAGCGGGTTACGACCATACCAGGGTCTTCCATCCACCACCACCCCTCCCACTCTCCACACACCCCCTACACTCCACAATGAATGGACTCCCTTACTGTCTGACTCTTACCATTATTCTATGCAAACAGATGTTCACAAAACATGACGATGAAAAGAAACAGTTGTACTGCACTTAAGCAAGTGCCTTAACTGTCAGTAAACACACGTTATATCAGGATGAATGGAACACACGTTGTATCAGGAACACACATTGTATCAGGATGAATGGAACACATATTATATCAGGATGAATGGAACACACGTTGTATCAGGAACACACATTGTATCAGGATGAATGGAACACACATTGAATAAGGAACACACATTGAATCAGGATGAATGGAAAACACATTGTATCAGGATGAATGGAACACACGTTGTATCAGGATGAATGGAACACACATTGTATCAGGATGAATGGAACACACGTTGTATCAGGATGAATGGAACACACATTGAATCAGGAAAACACACTGTATCAGGATGAATGGAACACACATTGAATCAGGATGAATGGAACACACATTGTATCAGGATGAATGGAACACACGTTGTATCAGGATGAATGGAACACACATTGTATCAGGATGAATGGAACACACATTGAATCAGGATGAATGGAACACACATTGAATCAGGATGAATGGAACACACATTATATCAGGATGAATGGAACACACACTGTATCAGGATGAATGGAACACACATTGAATCAGGGTGAATGTAACACACATTATATCAGGATGAATGGAACACACACTGTATCAGGATGAATGGAAAACACATTATATCAGGATGAATGGAACACACACTGTATCAGGATGAATGGAAAACACATTGTATCAGGATGAATGGAACACACGTTGTATCAGGATGAATGGAACACACATTGAATCAGGGTGAATGTAACACACATTATATCAGGATGAATGGAACACACACTGTATCAGGATGAATGGAAAACACATTATATCAGGATGAATGTAACACACACTGTATCAGGATAAATGGAACACACATTGAATCAGGGTGAATGTAACACACATTGTATCAGGGTGAATGTAACACACATTGTATCAGGATGAATGTAACACACATTGTATCAGGATGAATGTAACACACACTGTATCAGGATGAATGGAAAACACATTATATCAGGATGAATGTAACACACACTGTATCAGGATAAATGGAACACACATTGTATCAGGGTGAATGTAACACACATTGTATCAGGGTGAATGGAACACACATTGTATCAGGATGAATGGAACACACACTGTATCAGGATGAATGGAACACACATTGTATCAGGATGAATGGAACACACACTGTATCAGGGTGAATGTAACACACACTGTATCAGGATGAATGGAACACACATTGTATCAGGATGAATGGAACACACACTGTATCAGGATGAATGGAACACACACTGTATCAGGATAAATGGAAAACACATTATATCAGGATAAATGGAACACACACTGTATCAGGATAAATGGAACACACACTGTATCAGGGTGAATGTAACACACACTGTATCAGGATGAATGGAACACACATTGTATCAGGATGAATGGAACACACACTGTATCAGGATGAATGTAACACACACTGTATCAGGATAAATGGAACACACACTGTATCAGGATGAATGGAACATTGTGTCACGATGAATGTTGCTTCCTGACAATTTTTACACCACAGGAAACAGGGCAGAATATTTTCGTAGCAGAGTAGTATGGTATACGATACGATACGATACGATACGATACGATGCCATACCATACAATACCATACCATACCATACCATACCATAAGACATGACATGATGTGATAATTATAAGATATGATGTATGATATGATTATATGACTATCATGATATGAGGATGACGTCGTGGCAGAGAAGTCATCAACCCATCCATTCAAATCCTAGGCGTTGTGCCCTTTCCAACAGTCTAGCCCAGTGTCACCCCTACAAACGCGTTGCATCAGTGATGAAACTTGCAACCATTCTGCACAGCTGTCTCTTTCTCACACTTTCCTACCCCCACACCTTTCCATCCCCGCCCCCAGTTGTCTCCCTTCCACTTTCGCTAACCCCCACCCCCTTTACCACCCACTTTCTTGTTGCTGGTTTTTTTTGTTTTTTGTTTTTCTTTTTGTTTTTTTCCTCCTTTTTGTGTTATGTTTTATTTAAAGAGCTTCTTCCCTTCTGTGTAAACAAGCAAACATTGTAATCGTCAACAGCTTATAGCCTTCAAAAGACCTCCCCATCGTCGATTAAACAACGGGATCCACTTGGACCCGAAATAGCTCGCCACGTGCCCGAAATAGTCGGCATGTGCCCGTGGTGCGGAAATGTTGCACGCTGATAGCAAGGCTGGACGGGGAGGAGGGGAGGGGGGACGAGGGGTTGGGTGGTGCGAGCAGAACAGAGTGCAGATGGCAACCCCCAGGGCTAGAGGATGCATGCGATCTTGGCAGCGCCGCTCAAGTTTGCATATCGTTTTAAGAATGGTCGTTAGTCTATGGACTAAGCGTGGACAGCCAAATTCTCGACCGGGCCCAATGGGCCAAGTGGTTAAACCGTTGGACTTCCAATCTGAGGGTCCCGGGTTCGAATCTCGATAACGGCAACTGGTGGGTAAAGGGTAGAGATTTTTCCGATCTGCCAGGTCAACATAATTATGTGCAGACCTGGTACTGCCTGAACCCTTTTCGCGGGTATGCGCAGGCAGAAGATCAAATATGCACGTTAAAGATCCTGTAATCCATGTCAGCGTTCGGTGGGTTATTGAAACAAGAACATACCCAGCATGCACACTCCCCCAAAACGGAATATACCTGCCTACATGGCGGGGTAGATAAACAAAATGGTCATGCACGTAAACTGTTACACGTTTATCTGAGTGCGTGTGTGCGTGCCTGAAATAGGATTGAATGACACAGGAAACGAATGATGAGCGCCCATTGGCAGCTGTCAGTCGGCTCTACCCAGGTAAGCAGCTTGTTGTGCAAATGACTCCGTGTTTGTAAAGCGCTATGAGCTTGGTCTCCGACCGAGGATAGGTGCTTTTTACTTATCCATACCATATAAAGCCGATTGGGATATCCATTCTATGACAGCGGAAGAGAGGTGTTGGGGGTGTGGGGATGGGAACAGGGGCGAGGGGGGTGGAGAGGGGAGAACAATCTGACTCTACACTGACGTCACCAGAGTGCATGTGTATCATGTATGTATGGGACGAGACAAGTTATTATACCGAACGGATCAGGAAATTTCTCGGCTGGATATCTTCAGCAAAGGAGAGGTTCTACTCGTGCTGCGCCAACGGAGGGCATTGTTTGCTACAACAGCAACAACAAAAAAAAGAGTGCACATTTGCGCTCACTGATGTGCACATGCCCACGCACGCATAAACACACACACACACACACACACACACACACACACACACACACACACACACACACACACACACACACACACACGTTAGCACACTCAAATGAACATCCACCCCTCTCCCCGCCCTTGGATACACATTGCAGTTCATGCACTCGTACTCGTTTGGTTAAAAATGCTAAAGATCCCAAAGCCTCTTACGCCCATCGTGGCAATGATATCCGCCGTGTCAAGGGGTCGACATGGGAAGGCGGGGCCCAGTCCTCTCCTTCCGCCGTCTCTTAACTCTCTCCATACGAACGGCGAAAGAGTCGACGTTAACAGCGTTTCACCCCAATTACCATCATCAAAATATTGCAAGCGGAAGGCTCTTATACTGAAGACGTGAATGTTGACAAAGAATACCACAATTCTGACGACGGAAGCTAAAGGTTGGGTCATTCAGACACCCACTGGACATCCGAGGGGTCTGTGTAGAGGAGAAGAGAGGACTGGCCGTACTGAGTGAGTTAACCTTCCCCGACCGAAGTCAGGTACCCATTCACACCTGGTTAGAGTGAGGAGAATCAGAGTGAAGTACCTTTCCCAAGGACACAACATCATGCCGAAACGGGGCCTCGATCCCGGATCACTGGTGAACACCGGATCAGATGTCCAACGTCTGATTCTGCCACACAGAAAAGTGTACTTCAGAACTGCTGACCTCGTCAAGAGGTCCTCGGTTTGGTCGCTTCTCATGCTGCGATCGCTCACTTGGCGACGTTTGCAGGGGCATCTTTCAACAAGCTCCCTTATTTGCAGGGAATTTAAACATGCGACCAAAACACTCGCAGCTGCTATGCCGACAGCCAAAGTGTCCTGGAAAGCCTAACATCGTACTTGATATCAATGGGAGTCTAAACTATTGTCTTTTTTTAATCCTTCTTCTGTATCAATAATAATAATATCATCATCATCAGCATCACCCCCCCCCCTCCAAATGATTTACTTCTCATCACATGTATGTATTTCCAGCTGGTGGCAATGAGATAAAATCTTAGACTATATTTTCGTTTGCTTTTCATTCACAAGTTTTTACTTTTTCTTCTTATTCAGCGTTCCCAGGCCATGTTCAGACGGCCAGTCCAGAGAAAATTACGTAGTCTGCAGTCCGCTGGAGCTCTGCCGCCGTTCTCCACAACTTGCCCTGGAGTCCTGCGGGACGAGGCCAATCTGGCGCCTCAGCTCTTTGTGACGAGGGCAGTCTTGCAGGACATTGGGCTGGAGTGGGAAATTTTCAGTTTGTA
>NC_134877.1:67021951-67069451 GCF_041734735.1 Babylonia areolata
TGAATAGAATGGCATGATTGAAAATAGACAGGTTTATGTGTTACTGTCTGAGTTAAATAACAACATGTTTGTTTGTTGTTGCTGTTATTTTCTTCTGTCAAAAAGAATAGGCACATTTTTACATATATTTCCTGAGACCATTAAGATTACACTGATACAATCTCCTTATATAATTTCAAGAACTTTACGGAGTTGTCTTTTTGTTGTTGTTTTATTTTTGTTAATTAATTTATTTATTTATTGAGTGATATTCCATCTACATCTTTATATCATCACCATTTTGTACTAATACAACACGGCTTGAGAAAGCTCTATCTAGACCTTTCCTGTCTCTCTCGGCTGTCAGTCTCTCTCAGGCACACACACACACACACACACACACACACACACACACACGCACACACACACACACACACACACACACACACACACACACACACACATCCCTCCTATAACACCTCAATCATTACACACCATCGTCTCTTTAGACACTTCATTTCTTATGAAAGACTATTTTCTTTTCCTCTAAAACACACATTAACACTTTCCTACACATCAGTACTACTATTCACAATCATTCCTTCTCTTTCACCCACTACCTCTCTTCCCTCCGCCTAATAACACTTAAGTGAATAGACGTTAACTGAAGATCTCTCTCTCTCTCTCACACCGTGACACACACACTGACACACACGTTGTCGTGACACCTATCTCATGTCACTGATAAACCAGCGGCGAATAAACACACACACCTCACCTCCCCCCTCCCTCCCTCCCCCCCCCCTCCCCGCTCCACGGTCCCTATGGGGTCATAAAATCGATCAAAACTACTCAGTGTCGTCATGGAAACCAAAGTGGTCATTGGACCCGGAAAACAGATCCCATTTCTGTCACTTTGTCTGTCTGTCTGTCTGTCTGTCTGCACTGGAGTAGGTCTGACTGGGTGGGAAGCGGGTGGATTTGTAGGGTGGAATGTGGTATGGAGGGAATAGCATGGCAGGGAGCGAGTGCAGCCGCACCCAAAGCCGACGAAGAGTGCACACACGTTACAGTAACTTGAGTAACATCTTGCTCGGACTTCCGTCAGGCTAAGGTCTACAGCTGGGTGGAACTTACTTTTTAGCGCTATTCATTTATTGCTTTTGGTACTAGATGTAAAACTTTGAATTAGAAATTTACTCTCAGGCGCGCGGCACAATACGCCGGCCGCCCGCACGGCAATGTCACAAAACGCCCCTCACATAGTACAAACACGAAAGAACACGCGCGCGTGCACACACAGACACACAAACACACAGACACACACACACACACACACCAGCGGACCCCAGGAGCATGGATGTAGCAGATTGCATGCAATTCATGACGAACTTATTCAGCGCAGGGTGCAATTGCTTATCGGCCACTGAACCTGGATAATTAAGTGTCAGCTCCACTGACATAGCCGTGCACTGCCTCGCTCTCTTCACCAACACTGCGCGTGCATCTTCCAGCCAATCATCCGTCTTTGCCTCCCATCCTCATTTGCATAGCACATGCAGTTTTACATGTCGTGCGCGTGCGGTCGTTCATCACGAGGAGTGGGTGGAAAAAGAGCGCGGAACCCGACTTATAAACGTCTGCTTTTCCGCGCCTGTCGCTCTTTGACTGTGAGAAAGAAGTCGGTTTCACAGAGTTTGTCATATCGGTGTGGGTGAGAAAGAGGGAGGGTTCGGTTGCGGTGGTATCCTGTTTCATCAGACCTTATGGTAGGTGCGCTGTTTTTTATTAAATTTTTTTTTAATTATATATTTTTTTAATGTTTTCTTTTTTCTTTTTGTTTTCTTCTTTTATTCATTGTTGCTTTCATCCAGTTTTTTTGTTTTGTTTTTGTATCTTATCTGTGATATGTATAGGAATATGTACGTTAAATGGCTTGTCAGTATTCACGGGATCACACTTTCCTGCCAGTGTAGGGAATGCCCCATGATAAAGGGATGAAATAAGACTGGCTGGAAACAACATAATGCATGCCAATTTTACTACTGATACAGATGTTTCCAGTTCTCTTCAGTTCCTCAGCTCTCTTCTTCTTCTTGTTGACCACATGTTGCCACTAAAGTACTGACTACTAAAAACTGATGCGCACGGCGTTCCAAATCTTGTGTTCAGAGTTTGATGTATCATCCGATTATGCGAACACACACACACACACACACACACACACACACACACACACACACACACACACACAGAGAGAAACACACACGCAGTGAAGAAAAAAACACACAGATGGAACAGAAACACACACACACTCTTGCACTGACATACGCATGCATGCGTACGCATACACGCAAACTGACACACACACACAAACAAACATATATTCACACACATAGGTACGCACACACACGCATAGACACACATGCACACAGATACACACACTGATACCCACATCCACCCACCCACCCAAACACACACACACACACACACACACACACACACACACACACAGTCACTCACTCACTAACAGACACACATAGAGGAAAACTGATGAGAGAGAGACAGAGGAGAGAGAGAGAGAGAGAGAGAATGAATGAATGAATGAATGAATGAATCTTTATTTTCCAACGGTGAAGATATTAGCACTTTGGCCGACTTACACATCTGCCGTTGTTCTAAGAGACACACAAACATGTACGCATATAAGTGTAGAAAGAGAGAGAGAGAGAGAGAGAGAGAGAGAGAGAGATGACATTGGCCTCAGCCCCAGTCAGAATGAATGAACGGCTCCCAAGGAATACAATAAAGCATGATGTGAAACTATGAAAGTAAACTGAACAGATTAAGGCAGATTAAATTACGGTGCTATGACATGATTTGAAGACAAAAATATATCTTGATTTTGAAAGCAAAGACGGTATGTTTTAGCAATGGAGATAATGAAAATAATATTTCTTTGGATTTAACGCTATAGGAAGTGTGTGTGTGTGTGTGTGTGTGTGTGTGTGTGTGTGTGTGTGTGCGTGCGTGTGTGTGTGTGTGTGTGTGTGTGTGTGTGTGCGTGCGTGTGTGTGTGTGTGCGTGCGTGTGTGTGTTTCTTTCTTTCTTTCTTTAGTTTAACATCTTTTCTCTGGTAAGTGATATTAGACGGGGTGAGATGGGGTGAGAAATAGTACATGTGTGAGCGCGCGTGGGGTTTGGGGGGAGGGGGGGGTGGGGTGGAGAGTGGGGCGAGGGGAAGAGGTGGTGGGATGATTGATATAGGAAAAGAGACATCAAAAGTGGCAGTACTTAACTGGAAGGACTAAGAAAGATTGAGCTAACTGAGAGTAAAGTATAACTGTTTCAAACATTCCTGTGACATTATCATTAGAACAAAAACGCATCCAATCAAAGGTAGATATACCAACTGGACTTTGATTCAAATATTCTGTGATTTGTCGGAGTCATAAACGGTTATTCAAAATATCTTCTAAGGACAAAGACGTGTTTAGTGGAAACAGGTCAGTGAGTTTTTGAAAGACCAGTTTTGTTCTGGGACACTCGACAAGTATGTGATAGACATTGACTTCTTTTCCGCATAAACACTGAATGTTTTTTGCAATATTTCATTTGAAGAGCATTCAAACGAAATCGATAAATCAGACTCTCTGTGTGTGTGTGTGTGTGTGTGTGTGTGTGTGATAGAGTGGGTGAGAGAGAGAGAGAGAGAGAGAGAGAATAATTATGAATGTGTGGATGTGTTGGGGTGCCCGTGCTCGCGTCCGTCAAAGTGAAACCATAGTACAATACCAAGCTAATGTGGGGCATGACAGATGTGTCCAGGGTCTCTGTCCAGTCCAAGGTGAGGTGCTATTAACATTCACGATCAAAAGAACTGGCCCCCGCCGCCCACGTCAGAGAGATATGCTTGACCGGCTTGCCGGACACACGGCTGACCATCTGCAGGGAGTGTTAGTACAGAATTATCTGTCGTCTTGTCACCACAATACCTTGGGGCGTTGGGTAGTAGTGGTCGGTGTGGGGGTGGGTGAGGGGGTAAGGGAGACAAATGGGGGTGGGCGGAGGAGACTCGGATCAATGGGGAGCGATATTCTTGTCTTTCTCTAACCCCCCCCTCTCTATCTCTCTCTTTCTCTTCGGTGCTTCTTGTCTCATTCTCGTTTTGTCTGTCTGTCTTTCTCTGTCTGTCCTCTTTGTCTGTCCGCCTGTCTTTCTGTATGTCTGACTGACGGACGGTCTCTCTGTCTCTGTCTGTCTCTCTGTTCCCACTCTCTATACGTGCACATGTCCACGTCCGTCTTATATCCAAAAGGATAAGACGAGGCAGCATTGTAAGCGAAGGATGTGAATACAGAATCCTTTATGATTGAAAAAATGAAATCACACTTGCAGCAATTCACCTAATTGATTACATAGTTTCTGTGATGCTTCTCTTTTTTCCTAAGTGAAGGCGAAATAAACAAGCAACAAAACTCAAATTGTGGCAGTGATTCAACTCTTTAAAAACAATTCCTGAAAGCGTACATGGGGGAAAAGAGACGTAATGATATATTAGCCAGCTGTACTGTAAAAAGTGAATGGCAGTAAATCCGATGCTGCAGGTCCAACGAACTGAAAGTCAAAATGATGTGGACTCGTTTGAGATCTTTGTGGTCAACTGAACACGCGCGCGCGCGCGCACACATACACACACACACACACACACGCACACGCACGGTAGACACAGCCCCCCCCCCCCCCACCCCACCCCCCACCCCACCCCCACACACACACGCGCGCACACACACACACACTTACATGGACAGGTAAGGGAGAGAGAGAGGAAGGGGGTGGTGGGGGATAGGAAGATCATAAAGCAATAGCATAGATTAACACCAACACAGTAAGAGCACTATAATCACTATCAGAAAAAAACAAAACAAAAACGCAACAGCAAGTCTGATAATGGCACGTGTGTACGACACATTTACCTATTTACCTACACTATTGTGTGTAAGAAAGATATATACATTTCGCCATGCAGTGATGATAAAACATAAGTCTTGATCATCAGAATACATAATGAAGATGATGAAAACGATGGTGGTAGTTACAAAACACACGAGGCGTCCAGCTGACTCCTTGGAGACTGACCATTCGACCTGGCTCGTATTGATCGGCCACAGAGAGAGAGAGAGAGAGGAAAGAGAGGAGAGAGAGAGAGAGAGAGAAGAGAGAGGACAGAGGAGAGACAGGAAGAGGAGAGAGAGAGGGAGAGAACAGAGAGAGGACAGAAGGGTTCGCCTACGCGCGCACGGACACGCACATACATGCAAGGACATACGCGCGGCACGCTCGCACGGCCATACACAACATACAGTACGCATGCACATGCATGACAAGCAGGTACACACATACACATGAACACGCCCGTTCACATGCGCGCGTGAACACGCATTTACGCACGCACGCACACTCACACACGCACGCACACTCACACACACGCACACACACACACACACACGCACGCACCCTCCACCCCTCCCGTCACCCCCCGGACTCCTACACAAACACATAGAATCCAAAACCTTTTTTTTTTTTTTTTTTTTTACCGGACAGACGTTAATATGACATGATGAAGGACGAAAGCACAGCAAAAACAACAATGAAAAAAAAACAACAACACACTTTTAAAATGCGCACTGATAACGCTACCCATCCCAGCCACTCACTTCCCGCAGCTTTCTGAGGAAGAGAAGCACAGGTAATAACACTGAATCGATCGATCGTACATGCTCATGAAACTGCAGAACAGCTGGTGGTTACATAAATCTATTTGTATTTCTTTTTATCACAGCAGCTTTCTCTGTGTGAAATTCGGGCTGCTGTCCCCAGGGAGAGCGCGTCGCTATACTACAGCGCCACCCAATTTTTTTGTATTTTTTCCTGCGTGCAGTTTTATTTGTTTTTCCTATCGAAATTAATTTTTCTACAGAATTTTGCCAGGAACAACCCTTTTGTTGCCGTGGGTTCTTTTACGTGCGCTTAGTGCATGCTGCACACGGGACCTCGGTTTATCGTCTCATCCGAATGACTAGCGTCCAGACCACCACTCAAGGTCTAGTAGAGGGGGAGAAAATATCGGCGGCTGAGCCGTGATTCGAACCAGCGCGCTCAGATTCTCTCTCGCTTCCTAGGCGGACGCGTTACCTCTAGGCCATCACTCCACTTACGTACGTACCCCCCCCCCCCCCCCCCCGCGCCCCTCAAACCCCCCCACCCTTCCACCCAGCCACGTGTGTTTTACTCTCGACGACGGATGGCAGCCAAACACCGCATAAAGTATTGTTATTGCCGGATGAGCCACGTGGCCCTGAGCAGCAGGTCTTTGTTCAAAGCCGCTCCAACAACAGACTTGATACGGGACTCGGGGAAGGAGGAGAGAAAGTATGGGGAGAAAATCAATTAAAGCAGTTCATTTGTCAGCATCTCCATGTCTCTCTTTGTCTCTCGATCTGTCTGTCTGTCTCTTGCTGCCTGTCTCTCTGTCTCTGTCTGTCTGTCCTTGTCTTTGTCTGTCTGTCTCTGTCTCTGTCTGTCCCTGTCTCTGTCTGTCTGTTTGTCTCTCTCTCTGCCTGTCTCTCGCTCTCTGTCTGTCTGTCCTTGTCTCTGTGTGTTTCTCTGTCTCTGCCTGTCTGTCTGTCTCTCTCTCTCTCTGTCTGTCTGTCCCTGTCTCTATCTGTCTGTCTCTATCTCTCTGCCTCTGTCTCTGTCTGTCTGTCTGTCTCTCTATTCTTGTGCTGGGAACTAGCTTGGAAGTTATGACGCAGCTTGCCTGATGAATCCACTAAAAAATTTATACGAACAGAAGGAACATAAATACACGCAGGCTAGTGCCCCTCCCCGCCCCACCCCCACCCTGCCCCTCAGCCCCTCACTTACCCCCAGTGCCGCCCCCGCCCCTCCACCCCTCGCACATGCACACACACACACACACACACACACACACACACACACAGAATATATTGTGAGATGTGCTGTCATCTTTTTCTTAGGCCACTTTGAAATTGTCCTGCTTTAATTGTGCCATAGAAAACGTGAACTTTGTATATGTCGTTTCGCTTCATGGCATTGCAAAATGTTGCGGGGGCGTGGGGGGGGCGGGGGATTGGAATTCTTTGACATCCATTGAAAAAAAAATCAAATATCTTTCTACATCTTCGATTACTTGTGTTTTTTATCTTCAAGGATAGACGTATGCCGCTTGATTCAGTTCACCATTGTAATTGCCTAACAATTTTCAAAATGCAATCCAAAATCATCGGAAATTTCCAGTTTAGTTCAGTACAGTTATTCAAGGAGGCGTCACTGCGTTCGAACAAATCAGTATACGCTTCACCAGACCTGCTGAGCGTAACCCAACGCGCTTAGTCAGGCCTGCGGAAATACCCTGACCAATATATGATAATATGCGTTCACTCCTTTGACACAACCTGAATTTCTGGAATGCAAATTCCGTTTCTTATAATTATTTCATACAGATGAGGTTTTCTTACAAACGATGTGAAGCAAAATCCTATGAAAAGAGATTATGCGTCACATGGGTAAGTTTTTCTCATAACCGATTTTCTTATATTCGAGGTTTTTGTTTGATAAACAAGAACACATTGGGCATGGAAAAGTATTAGCTTTCTAATATACAAGGTTTTTTGAATGCGAGTTTCTTATCACCGGAATCGACTCTATATACTGATTCTGTTAATTTAACCAGCAGAAGATTGATTGATAGATGGAGGGACTGTCATGTATACATATATTTATTTATTGTTCTGTTAATTCCTTGCCTTTTTGTTTGGACAGAAATCACATTGTCACGTATTGGAGTAAACAACTGAATGACGTTACATGACAATACTCCCCTCCTCTCTCTCTTTGAAGTGTGTGTGTGTGTGTGTGTGTGTGTGTGTGTGTGTGTGTGTGCGTGTGCTTGCGTGTGTGTGTGTGTGTGTGTGTGTGTGTGTGTGTGTGTGTGTGTGCGTGAGTGCATGAGTACTTGTTCGTGCCCGTGCTTGTTTTCCGAAAACAGATGATGACAGTCGCCGTAATAGCTTGAATTCGTTGCGACTTAATCAGGCTTTCCGCCACAAAAATCCCTGTATTACAATATCGACATGCATCTTAATTATTTTTTTTTCTCCTGCCAATGGTTTGTCCTTTTCTTGCATCACGCTCCTGGAGGCAGTGTGCATGCTTGGGTCGTTGTCGTGGTAACAAAACGGCTTTAGTTTTCGTTCTTTCTTTTGGTTTGAAATTGCCCTTTTGAGATAACGTGAACGATTCAGATTGCTTTCCTTGTCTTCTCTCTCCCCCACCGTTACGCACGGGTGCTGCGGTGTTATTATTAACATTATTATTATTATTCTTGTCGATGGCTCGTGCAAAATGATTCGTTGTGTTCTCCTCTTTTAGCGATGTCGTAAGAAGTGCTTGAGTTGTAATAAGGTCATGATCTTTCGAATCGTACATTATTTTTGTTTCGTAACTAATTTTCCAAGTAAGATTACCATTCTTTTGACATAACTTAAAAGATTATTCATGTGTGTGTGTGTGTGTGTGTGTGTGTGTGTGTGTGTGTGTGTGTGTGTGTGATTCAAAGCCGATAGGGTGCAACGTGATATGAATCAGACCGTACACTTTGACACTTTCTTTTGAAACTGAAACTGACGGTATGATACTGACCTGGGTGAGATCGAGCTTTTTAACGATTTTGGGGTGGCAGCTTCGTTTATTTTAATATTATAATGCCTGTTACCTCCGTCCGAACGTTTCGCAAAACAAAGGACTGCTTTTTGCGTTCCACCATGTAACTGGTTCAGCGAGTGGGGGAGGGTGTGTGTGTGGGGTGGGGGAGGGGGGAGTGGGGGGAGGGGGGTGAGAAGCACGGCAGTCACTGTTCCAGACCTTGTCGCGGCATTATTGTAGCCCGGTCATGATAAGATTGTCCCCAGCGACAGTTTGTTCCGACGCTCGTGGCACATAATAATAATTGTCTCAAACCGACCAGTTGTTGATTTCTTTCGCTCACTTACCCCAACCACCTTACTCACAGGCAACCCCGCCTCCTCACTCATTCCACACCCTCACTCACCCACTTACCCACCCACTCACTCACCCACCCACCCACCCACCCACTCACTCACCCACACACTCACTCACCCACTTACTCACCCACTCACCCACCCACCCACTCACACTCACTCACTCACCCACACACTCACACACCACACACTCACTTCACTCACGCACCCACCCTACACCGACCCCACTCACACACTAACACACTTCACCCACCCCACCCACTCACTCACCCACTCACTCATTCACCCACTCACCACCCACATCACTCACCTCACACCACTCACTCAATCACCACTCTTCATCCCTACACCCACTCACTCACTCATCCCACTCCCCACTCACTCACGACACCCAGTCACCCACCACTCACCCACTCACTCACTCACCCTCCCACTCACTCACTCACTCACATCCACTCACTTCACCCTCTCTCACTCACCCACCCACTCACTCACCCCTCACTCACCCACCCACCCACTCACTCACTCACCACCCCACCCACTCACCCACTCACTCCCCCACTCACTCACCCACTCACTCACTCACCCACTCACTCACTCACTCACTACCACCCACCACCCACCACCACACTCACTCACTCACTCCTACCACCACTCACTCACCATCACCCACCACTCACTCACTCACCCACCCCACTCACACTCACTCACTCACTCACCACTCCTCACCCACCTCACTCACCCACCCACCACTCACCACTCACCCACCACCCACTCACTCACCACCACTCATCACCACTCACTCACCCACCCACTCACTCACCCCACCCACACCCACCCACTTCACCACTCACCCACTCACCACTCATCCACTCACCCACCCACTCACACACTCATCACCACTCACTCACCCACTCCCACTCACTCACTCACCCACTCACCACTCACTCACCACTCATCATCCCCCCCACCATCACCCACCACACCCACCCACCCACTCACTCACTCACTCACTCACCCACCCACCCACTCACACACTCACTCACTCACTCACCCACCCACTCACTCACCCACTCACTCACCAACCCACTCACTCACCCACTCACTCACCCACCCACTCACCCACCCACTCACTCACCCACCCACTCACTCACCCACTCACCCATTCACTCACTCACCCATTCACTCACTCACCCATTCACTCACTCACCCATCCACTCACTCACCCACCCACCCACTCACTCACCCACCCACCCACTCACTCACCCACTCACTCACCCACCCACCCACTCACTCACTCACCCACCCACCCACTCACCCACTCACTCACTCACTCACCCACTCACTCACTCACCCACTCACTCACTCACTCACTCACTCGCTCACCCACTCACTCACTCACCCACTCACTCACTCACTCACCCACCCACTCACCCACTCACTCACTCACCCACTCGCTCACCCACTCACTCACCCACTCACTCACTCACTCCCCCGCCACCTCTGCTCCCCTCCCCCAGTCAGTCCTCTACCCGTTGGGTCCGATCAACTTCAGTCGTGAAAAATGCTATAAACTGAATTAGTTTTGCAAGGACAGAAATAGATTGATTATAAATAAACGAATAAATGAATAAATAAGAATAAACGAATGATTAAATAAATAAGGAACCGAAAACAACAATGCTTTGAAATGATATACTTCGATCGCGTTTTTAAGCCAATCGTTTCTTCTAGCTGTTACATCAGCAGATGAAAACGAATGATTTTCAGGTGATGTAGAAACAAAACGTAATAATGCCAAAAGAGTCAAAGAGAGAGAGAGAGAGAGATGATGCTAATGATATGGATACATCTATAACGCCTATCCTCGGTCGGAGACCAAGCTCTAAGCGCTTTACAAACACGGGGTCATTTGCAGAACAGGCTGCCTTCCTGATTTGAGCCGAGTGACGGTTGCCATTGGGCGCTCATCATTCGTTTCCTGTGTCATTCAATCAAATTTCAGGCACGGACACATACACACTCAGACAGACATGCAACATTTTACATAAATGGCCGTTTTGTTATTTACCTTGCCATCTCAGCAGCCATACTCCGTTTTCGGGGGATTTGCTGGGTATGTTCATGGATTACAGGATCTTTAACGTGCGTATTAATTTTGATCTGTTTGCGTATACACACGAAGGGGGTTCAAACACAAGCAGGTCTGCACATATGTTGACTCAGGGCTTGGGACTTAGGAGATCGGAAAAATCTCCACCCTTTACCCACCAGGCGCCGTTACCAAGATTCCAACCCGGGATCCTCAGATTGAAAGTCCAACGCTTTAACCACTCGGCTATTGCGCCCGTCGAGAGATAGAGAGAGGAAGGGGAGGGAGGGACGGAGGGAGGGAGGGGGGAGGTGTGTGTGTGAGAGGCCGACTGGCAGAAGTTCAAAGACACGTAACAGACGAAGAAGTGGAAAGGAGTGATGATGGCAGGGGGAGATATACTGTACATACCGTACTCTCAGGGGCGATAACTGTTCATACCGAAGGTTGTGTCTGTACGCTGTGGTGGGGCAGGAACCAGACTGCAGATACAATCCATGTGGAGGAAGCTCATGAAGCATGCTCGGCCGCCTGGTCAGGGGCGGTAATTGTGCCAGCAGGGGAGGGAATCTGGATCAAAGGCAGTGGGGTTTTGTTTTCATCATGGCTTCATAGATGAATAATTGGATGGATAGAGATGGGTATGATTATATTTTTCGGTAAGGAAAGACGGAGGGGGGTCGGGGGTGGTGGAAGAGAGACAAGGAAAGAAGGAGAGAGAGGGAGAGAGAGAGAGAGAGAGAGAGAGAGAGAGATCAAACAGCATCCGAAAACATTCAGAACACGGGTACAAGAAAACTGCTAACGTAGTGGACATGTGCAATGTACTTCCATGAAAGATCGATGATTTTTTTAAAATTTTTATTGATGATATTCAAACTAGACACAAACCAGAGACCCCAAAATAAAACATGATGTAATGTGGATGGCATAATGAGCAGATCTGGAAGGCTATTCTTTGTGCGCAGTCACCATACACAAGGCTATCCTTCATATTTGCAGCCACCATGTGTGTGGATGTGGGCGCAGACAGCTTCTGGAGGGACGTCCTTTTCGTACAGTTCCCCACATGAAAGGCCATCCTTTCAGTTCAACCACTGTCTTGAAGGATATTCTCTTGGTGCAATCACCGAATAAAATGATATCCTTTTCTTGCAATCCGAACATGAAAGGCCATCCTTTCAGTTCGACCACTGTCTTGAAGGATATTATCTTGGTGCAATCACCGAATAAAATGATATCCTTTTCTTGCAATCCGAACATGAAAGGGCATCCTTTCAGTTCAACCACTGTCTTGAAGGATATTATCTTGGTGCAATCACCGAATAAAATGATATCCTTTTCTTGCAATCCGAACATGAAAGGCCATCCTTTCAGTTCGACCACTGTCTTGAAGGATATTATCTTGGTGCAATCACCGAATAAAATGATATCCTTTTCTTGCAATCCGCACATGAAAGGCCATCCTTTCAGTTCAACCACTGTCTTGAAGGATATTATCTTGGTGCAATCACCGAATAAAATGATATCCTTTTCTTGCAATCCGAACATGAAAGGCCATCCTTTCAGTTCAACCACTGTCTTGAAGGATATTATCTTGGTGCAATCACCGAATAAAATGATATCCTTTTCTTGCAATCCGCACATGAAAGGCCATCCTTTCAGTTCAACCACTGTCTTGAAGGATATTATCTTGGTGCAATCACCGAATAAAATGATATCCTTTTCTTGCAATCCGAACATGAAAGGCCATCCTTTCAGTTCGACCACTGTCTTGAAGGATGTTCTCTTGGTGCAATCACCGTATAGAATGATACTCTTTTCTTGCAACCCCCACATGGAAGAATATCGCGAGCATGCATTATAAGTGGGATCCCAGGGTTTTTTCGCCGACGCTTTGCGGGCCTTTAAGTTCAACCAGTCGTGAAGGATAATCTCTTGGTGCAGTCACCGTGTGGAAGGAGGATATCATCATCTGGGAGGGTAATATTGATTTGTATGCGCAACATCTGGAGGGATACAAATTTATGCGCAATCCTAATAAAAATTATGGAATGGTATCTTTTAAATGCAGTCATCACTATATGCAACCTGCATGTATTATTTACTGTATCTGTTCATTTATCAGTTTATCACAATGATGATGATGATAATAATAATAATAATAATAAATGAATAATGATTATTATTATTGCTACATCCCCATCCCCAGGGGGAGTAACCCGCTCTTATCACCCCCTTTACCTCTCATCGTCACTGAGATAATTAAAAAAAAAAAAAAAGAAGTCAATTAGGGGTATGCTTCAATGCTGCTGCTGCTGCTGCTCTCTCTCTCTCTCTCTCTCTTCCCCACCCTACTTAGTTTCATCAGTGGTCTGGCCGGGTCGGGTCTCATTGTAAGCAGATTGTGTTCAGGGTTTAGCACGGACAGTGGAGTGGCATGGGGTGCGTAATGATGAATGGTTTGGATAATCACCTTCCTTGATTAATCCTACAAAGCACGTCACACCACCGCAGGCAGAGAGAGAAAGAGACAAAGACAGACAGACAGAGAGACAGAGAGAGGGGGGTGGGAGGAAGAGAGAGAGGGGGAGGGAAGACACAGAGAGAGACAGAGAGAGAGAGAGAGAGAGGGAGGGAAGACACAGAGAGAGACACAGAGAGAGAGAGAGAGAGAGGGGGAGGGAAGACACAGAGAGAGACAGAGAGAGAGAGAGAGAGGGAGGGAAGACACAGAGAGAGACAGAGAGAGAGAGAGAGAGAGAGGGAGGGAAGACACAGAGAGAGAGAGAGAGGGAGGGAAGACACAGAGAGAGACAGAGAGAGAGAGAGAGAGAGGGGGGGAGGGAAGACACAGAGAGAGACAGAGAGAGAGAGAGAGAGAGGGGGGAGGGAAGACACAGAGAGAGACAGAGACAGAGAGAGAGGGAGAGAGGGAGGGAAGACAGAGAGAGAGAGAGAGAGAGGGAGGGAAGACAGAGAGAGAGACAGAGAGAGAGAGAGGGGGAGGGAAGACACAGAGAGAGACAGAGAGAGAGAGAGAGAGAGAGGGAGGGAAGACACAGAGAGAGACACAGAGAGAGAGAGAGAGGGGGAGGGAAGACACAGAGAGAGAGAGGGGGGGGGGAGGGAAGACACAGAGAGAGACAGAGACAGAGAGAGAGACACACACACACAGAAAGAGTGAGAGAGAGAGTGGGAGGGAAGACACAGAGAGAGACAGAGACAGAGAGAGAGACACACACACACACAGAAAGAGTGAGAGAGAGAGGGGGAGGGAAGACACAGAGAGAGACAGAGACAGAGAGAGAGACACACACACACAGAAAGAGAGAGAGAGAGAGGGGGAGGGAAGACACAGAGAGAGACAGAGACAGAGAGAGACACACACACACACAGAAAGAGTGAGAGAGAGAGGGGGAGGGAAGACACAGAGAGAGACAGAGACACAGAGAGAGACACACACACACAGAAAGAGAGAGAGAGAGAGTGGGAGGGAAGAGAAAAAGAACATGGAGGAGGGGCAATGTGTGTGTTTGTGTGTAAATATGTGTTCATGTGTGTCTGTCCGCGTGAGAGATAGATAAAAGAAAGAGCCCAACATCCCCACCCCCACATCCATCCGACACTCACACACACGTGCGCGCAACCGCGCGCGTGAACACACACACACACACACACACACACACACACACACACACAGAACACGAACACATACCAACAAAACGTTCTCATGCCAGCCTTCAATATCATTGCATGACGGGTTGGGTGTTTGAGCTGAAATATGTGTATGCCCAAGGCCGTAGATCTCAGGATTTAAAAGAACGTTCACTTCAAGGTGTAAGGCCGATAACTGTGGACTGGAAACATGATGTAATTTGATGGCCTGGATCCAGTACATAGAAGGTGAAAACAACAAACAAAAATCCAGAAAGATAATCGCGAGAGCTTATACCGAGCAAAAAAACAACAACAAATCAAAAAAAAAAACACACGACAATATAATGCCTGCAATGGATGGTCAAACATTCAAAAAGCGAGCTTCGGGTGATGGAGAAAATTAACTGTGATTTCTAATATCATCGCTTTCATTGTTTCATCAGATTATAATGACACATCCTTGAAACCAGTGCAGTTTGTGTTGCATAACGATTCTGACCTTGAACTGTAACAGCTGTTCGTGTTCAGTTCAGTTTGTTCCTTGGGTGGGAAGGGTGTGGCTCACTCAACTAAGATCACAACGACCCGATATGAATAGAGTTGTCGTGAGAGAGCAGGAAGGTGGGTGGGTTGGGTAGCGGAGGATGTTGGGAGGAAGGGGGGGCGAGGGAGGAGGGTTTTTTTTTTCCACAGAAAAAAAACAACAAACCCCAAAACAAACAAACAAAACCACACCAGATAAATCGAAACTAGCGATCGTTTGTTCTTGTGTTATGGCCCGTGTTGCCGTGACCTGACCGATTCCGTTTGAAGTTTTTGCCCAGTTCATGACGACCTTTCGACCTCTCCTTGAGAACAAAGGGCGTTCTTCTTCTTCTTCTTTTTCTTCTTCTTCTTCTTCTTCTTCTTCCTCTTCCTCGACACATGACACCACCAGCTGTGCCAAGTGTCATTCTTCTACGTGAGCCAGAAGTGGATCGAGTTTCAAGACAATCGATAGGATCTTACAACACGCGTTGCATGGCTGTCATCCTTTGACATGCGAACAAAAGAAACAGCCGATGATACGAGCTCATAAAAAAGGAGAAGAAAAAAAAACAGAAGAAGAAAAAGAAGAGTTGTATTCATTTTCGCGGGAGAAATTGTAAACGTATTTTGTAAACGTATTTGTGACGTCCTTTGTCAGCTCCAGAGAGGCACAAGGTCAAGGTCAGTGCTGTATGGAACGGTATTGATTCGCATCTTCAATGCAGATAAAGTAAGCAGAGTAAGTTACGTGCATACTGGTTGACGAAGGTAGCGGGAAAATGTACTCACACACACATGGGAAAATATGAGTGAACATAATTTTTTGTTTGAAAATGTGTTAGATTGTTTATCTCCTCATGTGTGTGTGTGTGTGTGTGTGTGTGTGTGTGTGTGTGTGTGCGCGCGTATGTGTGTGTGAGAGTGTGTTCATTCTTTAGTTTAACGTCTTTTCACTATTAGCGATATTAGACGATATAAAAAAAAATAATAAAAAGGGGGTTGGGGGGAGATAAGTCAGGAAAACAACAGGTAGAAAACGACCAAAATGCACAACTGACAGGCAGTTATATATAACAGTAACAATTCAATAATGACAGTAATTACTAAAACCATGAACACAAAGTACATCACAGGAATGTAGAAATAGGGCTGTGAATTAGTGCCTTTGAAAGTTCGACCATAACTTCCTCATTAGAAATAACTTTCCAAAAATCGTATACAGAATCGGTATTCTCTGTGAAACACTTGGGCAAGAAGGTACGTAACTGCTGACAGTGAAACAAACACTGATGCAAGCCGATCTGCTTACCACAGATGCATATAACATTTTTACTATATTTTGTCTTCAGCGCGTCAGGTTTTATACGGAAGAAAGTAGAGGTTATTAATCTTGTAGAGCAAGCTGATGGATTCGGTATCTTTTCTTCCAGAATATACTCGGGGAATAATGTCCCTTTCTGTTTCTTCTTCTTCATTCATGGGCTGCAACTCCCACATTCCCTCATATGTACACGAGTGGGCTTTTACGTGCATGACCGTTTTTACCCCGCCACGGAGGCAGCCATACTCCGTTTTCGGGGGTCCTTTCTGTTTCCAAAACTTTTCCTTCCATCGATTATGAAATCGACCCGATACTGATTTTTCTTAATAGAGTGTATGCACAACCACCACCACCCCACCACCCCCCACTCCCCATCCGCCTCGCGACCCCCCCCCCCCCCCCCCCCCCCCCCCCCCGCCCCTTCTCTCATTTTCTCCTCTTATCAACCCTATGGAATTGCCCCCATAGAAAGAAAGAACGTAGCGACAACTCAACTTTGAACTCCTCTTCCCCACCTCTCCACCCTGTAGGATTCACGATGAGAGTCTTCCAAACTGGAGGTGAAGACAAGACAAAGGCGCAGACAGCTCCTTCAGACAGTGGGTGGTGGGGTGGGGTGGGGGGTTGGAGGGGTGTTGCCGTGATGACAGAAGGGAAACAGAGCTGCTTCGTTCTTATTAATGCCTTCTTGGATCATCCCACACAACCTGCCGGTGACTGACTGTTCAACTCCTCCACGATGCTCGTAACATCGTTTCAATGGTAGGATTCTAAGCGCGTTACGCCGCTGGTGAGGCATCTGCTTAGCTGTGCAGCGTATGATAATTATATGGATTTGTCCGAACGCTGTTACGCCTTCTTGATTAACTGAACTGTTCATGTAATGTATTGTATTATAGTCACATCTGTGCACATGCTGTTACAGATGTACGTTTCGTAACATCGTTAATAGATTTCTGTTGTTGTTGTTGCTATAGCCATTTCTGTGCACATGTTGTTACAGATGTACGTTTCGTAACATCGTTAATAGATTTTTGTTGTTGTTGTTATAGCCATTTCTGGGCGTATGTTATTACAGATGTACATTTCGTAGCATCGTTAATAGATTTTTGTTGTTGTTGCTGTAGCCATATCTGTGCACATGTTGTTACAGATGTACGTTTCGTAACATCGTTAATAGATTTCTGTTGTTGTTGTTGTTGTTACTGAGATAGCCATTTCTGTGCACATGTTGTTACAGATGTACGTTTCGTAACATCGTTAATAGATTTCTGTTGTTGTTGTTGTTGTTATAGCCATTTCTGTGCACATGTTGTCACAGATGTACGTTTCGTAACATCGTTAATAGATTTCTGTTGTTGTTGTTGTTATAGCCATTTCTGTGCACATGTTGTCACAGATGTACGTTTCGTAACATCGTTAATAGATTTCTGTTGTTGTTGTTGTTGTTACTGTTATAGCCATTTCTGTGCACATGTTGTTACAGATGTACGTTTCGTAACATCGTTAATAGATTTCTGTTGTTGTCGCCATTTCCGTGCACATGTTGTTACAGTTAAAGTCTCAGAGCCGTTTACAATCATGAGGACAGAGAATTCATATCCACTGTGTCCAGGACTCGGCAAAGGAATAGCAGGCGGGGCCCAGTCCTCTCATTCCGTCGTTTTAACCTTCCCCGAACGGAGCGCCGAGTTTGCTTTACGTTAACAATTTTCCTCGGTGGATGGAATCAGCGCAGACTAAGGACAATTCTCAGCGCTAAGCAAACAGCGCTGCTAAGCTCGCGCTCACGCAACTCAGCCATGTTGCGAACGTTTGTGGCAAGTTGAACGCGTTGTTTGTTGTATATACCTTGCCTCTGACTGCACACTGGGTGGAGGGGGGCGGGGGAGGAGCGGGTGGAGGGAGGGGGGGGGAGAGAGTGGTGGTGGTGGTGAGGGGATGGGGGTGGGAGGTGGGGGCTCCTATCTTGTCTGGCTCAACTTCGGGTGTGGGTTGTTGATTGGCTGCCACGAGAAACAGACGACCACGCTAGGTCTTAAGTACGGTGGATGATTGAAATAGCCTATAATAGCTGCAGTCCAGGCTATACGGCCGGCTGTTCAATCTTTCCTCACAGTTCCTGCAAGCACGCTGGTTCCTGTGGCGTAGAGCGACACACACAGACACACACACACACACTGGAGCGAGTGAGTCACTCACATTGATGTCTGTGTTAACGCGTGGTGGGGAACACTGAGAATCCTTGCTGAAAAGTAAGTGGTCACTGTCAGTTCTATTTAAAACAAAATTGTGTTCATCTTTTGTTGCTTGTTGGCTGATATTCCCGCTGTCTTCCTTCCGTTCATACTTTCTGTTCCTTCTCTTGATCCCCTTCCTGTTTGGTTTGTTTGTTGATATGTCGTTGCTAGTGGTGGTGACAGTTCTGTCTCTTTCTCTGTTTCATTTCCGTTTATTCTTTTGTTTCGAGCAGAGCAATTTGTGATGGACTTGTCTTCTTAAGCGTTTTGTGAAACTATTGTTTTAATGTAAGTTGTACGAAGTGGTTATACAGGATTCAGGTGAATGCATAACACTCATAAAACGAAGAGAACCGAGTCTTTTTCTGTTGAAATTTTCCAGTTCGTGATTAGAAAGCTATCCGTTAGTGTCTTCATCTGTGGTGCCTTTGGCTTGTAATTCACAGACTAGGAAGAGAATGACCACGGGTTCCCGTCCCTTGTACGGACCAGAGGCAGGCTGCATGAGAGACTCGGAACTTAGCAGTGCTATGTTTGCTTAGAGTTTAGACTGTTCCTAACTCCGCGGTGGTAAATTCCATATACTTAGAAACAGTCTTACCTCTAAACAAACAAAGATCGCCTCGTGCAACGCGGCTCAGGATTTTTACATGTGTGCCCTCTTCAACCAGACCTCCAGGTGGTGTGGGTGCTGGAATGAGACGAAAAACAAGGCACCATGTGTAACATATACATATCGCATGTAAAAGAAGCCACTGTCAAAAAAGGAGTTGTCCCTGGAAACATTCTGTAAAAAAAAAAAAAAAAATCCGCTTTGACAGTAAAGAAATTCATGTGTTGAATTTTTTCTGTCGACATTTTAAACCCTGGTTTCCAAATGTATATAGACCCGCACTAACATGTTATGGATCCGTACACTATAACCACCCCCCATCCGAACGAAAAAGTTTTTGCCTGGAGAGCCCAATATAGAAACAACAAAAACATACTGTTCTTATTCCTTTTCCCTCTAAAATGACAATGTCGTTCTCGTTCCCTCTGTGGCTCCTTCATCCTAAGCTCACCAAGTCTTCACATTTTCTTCTTTTTTTTACGGAGAACTGTAAATTGATGTTCTGTTTCACCTGCACATAACGTCACGAGCATTGGGAATGGCATAAAAACAAGCAAACAAAAAAACAACCGACATAAACAAAAAAAAACAGTCATTGGAGTCGATGCTATGGGCCGTCATGTTGGGTTTAGGTGCCTTGCCTGTCAGTGTTTCACAGGAAGTGTTTCTGTTGTTGCATGCCTGGAACTGAAGCTGCTGGTGTGGATCTATAAAATGCAGTTGGAAATTACGGCTAAAAACGTCAGCCGAGTGAAATTAACATGAAGTAAAATGTCATTCAGAAACTTTTTGTCATTGTCTTTTTTCACCTTAACAGGCATATATGATATTAAATGGACTGGTAGATTGTGTGTGTGTGTTGACGTGGTATACAGTTGGATGACATTAAGTGTGTTTAATTCAGTGGAAGTATGTGTGTTAGTGTGCTCGTGTGTGCATTTATATATTCGCGCATGTATTACGGGATTTTAAGGCCTACCACACGCACCCTGGTGTGTATGCGCGTGCGCGCGCGCGTGTGTATGTGTATCCTTCTGGAGAGGACGCGTGCGGACGAGTCATTTCACCGAGCCAGACGTTTCCTATCGGCTGGGACAGTGTAAGCAGTGGACCAACCGTTCTTTTTAATCTTGCTGATGGAGTCGTCTGTCCGCTGACTCAGTGTTCACCTGACGGGGGTGACTGCCGGTGGAAGACTGGTGGTGCCGAGTGGCGCGGCCTCCCTTTGATCTGTTTAATGAACGGTGGATACGGCAGGCCCGCTTAATCTGCTCTGGGATGTGATCCAGAGAACACGAGAAAACTGAGAAGGTGAGAGTGGGGAAGGGAGATAAAGACAAGGGAAGATAAAATCTTTATTAATGAGTGCAAGAGAACAAACCAGTCAACGAGTTGTTTAATGAGAAAGTGGAATAAGCATGCATGTGTCATTCGACATTGAGCCCTCAGAGCAGAGAGAAAAATGAAAGTCAAACTAATCACAGAAATGACGTGGATTTACTAAAGTACAGATAGGACATTCAGACACACATTCAGACACACTGAAATGCATACATACCCATCTGCATATGCACAATTTGTAATACGTACATGTATGCATACTGAAAAAGCACACACGAACATATAACTGTACACGTACACACATGAACAGATAATGTACACATATTAGATATTCAACTACGTTTTCTGTAATGCTGACGATTAACAGTCTGAAAAGACACACACACACACACACACACACACACACACACACACACACACACACGTTTCAGGTTCTGATTATCCTTTCACTCCAGTTAGAGTATGGAGGACCACTACAAAATAATGATTAAAAGCCCAGAATAAACATTTCCAAATGCACAGCAGCATCGCATTGACGTTGAGAAAACACAGTCTTTTAATCCCCATAAAAATATCCAGGCAACATTTGCAAATTCAATCAACTTACAGCAAAAATTACTTTCTTTTTTTTCTGTTTTGAGCATGTTATCACAAACAATGAAAACTGATTTCGGAGACAAATATTTGTAGGCTCATACCTTTCTCGCAAACGAACGTACTTGAGACATTTCATTATAAAATGGACCTCATTCAAGTCACAATACTGTTACAAACGTTACGTAACTGTAACTCTTGTGGTATGCCATTGTGTCTTCCTATTTTTTTTTCTAATATTATGAGTACTACTTTGAAATTTGAAGAGGCTAATAACGTTGTTATCAGGCATTTGACTTACGTGTTTTCCTCTACCAAATCACGTTAGAAATTTCGATAGAACAAGCATTCATTACTTGCCTCTAGAGCCTATCTCCATGAATTTTTGGGGAAAAAATCTTTTAACGTTATAGTGACATTATTTCAGAATAATTTTCTCTCTAAGAAGGATTGAGCATCCCAAACAGTCATACCCTGTTTCAGAGAGAGAGAGAAAGAGGCAGAGAGAGTTTCAAACAAAATACCCTGTTTCAAAGAATGAGAGAGATTTCTAACAAAATAACCCTGTTTCAGAGAGAGAGAGATTTCTATCAAAATACCCCGTTTCAGAGAGAGAGAGAGAGAGAGATTTCTAACAAAATACCCTGTTTCAGAGAGAGAGAGAGAGATTTCTATCAAAATACCCTGTTTCAGAGAGATTTCCCCTGTTTCAGAGAGAGAGAGAGAGAGAGAGATTTCTAACAAAATACCCTGTTTCACAGAGAGAGAGAGAGATTTCTAACAAAATACCCTGTTTCACACACACACACACACATACACACACAGATTTCTTACAAAATACCCTGTTTCAGAGAGAGAGAGAGAAAGAGAGAGATTTCTTACAAAATACCCTGTTTCAGAGAGAGAGAGAGTTCTAACCAAATACCCTGTTTCAGAGAGAGAGAGAGAGATTTCTTACAAAATACCCTGTTTCAGAGAGAGAGAGAGAGAGAGAGAGAGAGTTCTAACCAAATACCCTGTTTCAGAGAGAGCGAGTGAGAGATCTCGAACAAAATGACGGGAATGTGTTGACAAAGGAGAGATACACATAAGTCTGGCTACAAATGAAGCACAGGCATGAGCTTAAATATGTGGGATAATGGATCGGGTGGGGAATCAATGGGACATCACTTCCCGTGTTTCCCCGCTTCTCTCTCCGCCTCTCTCTCTCTCTCTGTGTCTCTCCTCTCTCTCTCTCTCTCTCTCTCTCTCTCTCTCTCCCTCTCTCTGTCTGTCTGTCTCTGTCCTCTTTCTCTCTCTCTCCCATTCTCTTTCTCTGTGTCTGTCTTGGTCTCTATCTCTCCAGCCAGCTGTCTGTATATATATATATATATATAAAATTCTCTCTCTCTCTCTCTCTCTCTCTCTCTATATATATATATATATATATATGTGTGTGTGTGTGTCACTCTTTCTTCATCACTCCATTTCTCTTTCTCTGTGTCTCTGTCCCTTATTCCTCCTTCAGTCTTTTAATCTCTATCAGCTGCTTTCTTGAACTTCCTGGTTTCCTGACACAGTGTTTGGTATTGATTATACCCGCGCCTAATGCGTGGAAGAGTGGGAGTGGCATAAAAACTATTGACATCAACGTACACACGAACTCGTTTTGTTTGGAGTTATTGCTGTGAGCCGTGCTGCTCGGGTTCACAAAGATGGCTCGTTAGTCTCTGGTTCCTTTCTCTCAGGGTCATGCTGCAGGAAGGGAGGCCATGAATGTGGTTCTATAAATCTTTACAGCTTAATGATGAAAATAGGCGGGAGGGGGGTAAAAAAATGAATGATGAAAATATGAAAAAATAGCTGCACGTGAATAGATAGTTTTCTGTAAATTGTGTATCTTCAACCAGATGACAGTATGTATGTTTCGTTTTGTGGATGTTGTGTGTGTGTGTGTGTGTGTGTGTGTGTGTGTGTGTGTGTGTGTGTGTGTGAGAGAGAGAGAGAGAGAGAGAGAGAGAGAGAGAGAACAACAAGAACAAGAACAAAACTTTAATCTTCAGGCCTCCGGCCCCTAGAAAGAGGTCAAAAGTACACAATATGGTGATCACTCAGCCACAACAAAATGTAAAATACGTACTAACTTAACCTGTAGAACAAAGGTGCTTCTCGTGCATAGTAAATTAATTCTAACTTTCATCATTGTTGTCACAGAATTCCTGTCGTATCTTCAGGGCATTAAATATATAAATGCATAGTTTACGAATACTGTAAACAGAACCATTCTTCATCAAGTGAACATACGATTGACCTTCAGAGTTCAGATGTTTTTGCCGCAGGTCATTGTAAAGGACACAATTGTTTATAAAATGGTTTTCATCTTCGATTACATTACAACGTTTACATGCGTAATTTGAATTACATTTGAATGTTCTTCTAAAAAATGATCCATTTATTGGGAGCAAAGCAAGCCGTAATTTTACTAAACAGTCCCTAAAACACTTTTTATCCACATATTCAAAATATTGCTCACCCTGAAAACCAGTTTTAAACAGTCTGTAGTTATGATATATATCTTTAGACATTACTGACTCGTCCCACTCGTGCATAAATATATCTTTCATTCTTTGCTTAAATAATGACAAAAATGTTTGCTCACAACCAACGCCTTGTTGCAACCAGACATATTCAAACCCAAGTCTAAATAAAGTATTTTTTACTAAAGACACCCAGCATTTTTTTCCCCTGTCGTCTAAGTTAAACAACATCAAATATGCCTGTCTGGGTATCGAGAGATAGAGAGAGAGAGAGAGAGAGAGAGAGAGAGAGAGCGAGCTCAGAACTGGTTTAATGCACATCAGCCATAGGCTACAATACACAAAAGGGGAATGGAGAAAGGCAGGGACAGGAACTCAAGCATGCCCTTCTGAGACTGAAACATGGCACACACTTGTTTGTTCCTATACATAGACTATCCTCATTAACTCACTCAGTACGGCCAGTCCTCTCTTCTCCTCTACACAGACCCCTCGGATGTCCAGTGGGTGTCTGAATGACCCAACCTTTAGCTTCCGTCGTCAGAATTGTGGTATTCTTTGTCAACATTCACGTCTTCAGTATAAGAGCCTTCCGCTTGCAATATTTTGATGATGGTAATTGGGGTGAAACGCTGTTAACTTCGTCTCTTTCGCCGTTCGTATGGAGAGAGTTAATGATATACAATTCAAGTTTCTAAGCTCTTTGTAGATGGATTGTATTTTAAAACGCTGGAGGACAACATGGTTATTTTGGAAAATGGGAGAGAGAGAGAGAGAGAAATAAGAGACAGTATCCCATGCATCGGTACACCAACGGGTGTGTCATTTCACCAAGCCAGACGTTTCCTATCGGCTGGGACAGTGTAAGCAGTGGACCAACCGTTCTTTTTAATCTTGCTGATGGAGTCGTCTGTCCGCTGACTCAGTGTTCACCTGACGGGGGTGACTGCCGGTGGAAGACTGGTGGTGCCGAGTGGCGCGGCCTCCCTTTGATCTGTTTAACTCTCTCCTTACGAACGGCGAAAGAGACGACGTTAACAGCGTTTCACCCCAATTACCATCATCAAAATATTGCAAGCGGAAGGCTCTTATACTGAAGAGGTGAATGTTGACAGAGATACCACAATTCTGACGACGGAAGCTAAAGGTTGGGTCATTGAGACACCCACTGGACATCCGAGGGGTCTGTGTAGAGGAGAAGAGAGGACTGGCCGTACTGAGTGAGTTAATCATTTACCTTTGATCTGTTTAATGAACGGTGGACACGACAGGCCCTCTAGGCGTTATACGGCAGTTGCGCACGTGATCACACACAACTTACACAAGAAAAGACTGACAGGTTGAGTGGACTGACACTGCCACTGACACTGATTTTCTTGCCATTGGCAAAGATACCCTTTTGGCAAGGGGGTTATAACACATAGCGCTGATAAGCATCGACCAAAATTGTTCGGCTGATATGGACACATATCCAAAAGCAAACCAATCGACAATAAACCAAAATATGCTTATCCACACTCGCATGTGCTGACTCACAACCACTCCTACATTCACACGCATATACACCAACATCAGTGCAGTTATCATCTTAGAGTGGAGAGAGAGATAAGAGAGAGAGAAAGAGAGAGAGTTACACATGAGACTGGTATTCTGCCAAGAAAATGAAGCATTGATATTAGCAAAGAAAAGTGGAATCATGTATTGGACAGGACAATCGATCAAGTTCTGCTCAGGTTTATTAATATTTTCTTGTTGGGTTTGCTGTGCTATATGCAAGGGTCATCATGGGATTATACGACAAAGTATTTAGGAAAAAAAATGTCGGTGCTGTCAGAGAATAAACACACACACACACACACACACACACACACACACACACACACACACACACACACACACACACACACACACAGAGAGAGGTAGAGAACCTCTTTCTCCCACCAACACTAACAACAAAAACTAAAATCAAAATTGCGTTCCATCTTTCATGAACAGTACTTTGGACCATGCTGCCCCGTCCTGTCCCTCGCGTGTTCAATGTTTGACATCGGCTGTATAATGTTTGATTACGTTATTGTTGTATCAAATTGTATCACTCTTATCACAGCAGATTGCTCTGACAATTTGGGTTGAGGTCCAGCACCATCCTTTTTCTTTTCTTTCTTTTCTCTGTCTACAAATGTATTTGTTGTATTACCAAAGTGGGTTTTTCTTGATCTTTTTTTTCCCAGGGACTACACTTTGTTGCTATGGGTTCTTTTACGTGTAAGTAATGCATGTTGCACACGTGACCTCTGTATATTGCCGTGTTCCGAATCAGTTTAAACAAGTCGGAAAGTGGATTGGATAGGGCAAATCAATGGAACACGAGTCCAAGTTTGCCTTCCTTTTTTTCTCTCTGTCTGTGTCTGTCTGTCTGTCTGCCTCTCTCTCTCCCTCTCTCTCCCTCTCTCTCTCTCTCTCTCTCTCTCTCTCTCTCTCATGTTCCCTGTCTGTCTATATGTCTGTCTCTCTCTCATGTTCCCTCTGTCTGTCTGTCTCTTTGTCTCTCTCTCTCATGTTCCCTTTGTCTGTCTGTCTGTCTGCCTCTCTCTCTATCTTTCTCGCTCTCTCACTCACTCTCTCATGTTCCATCTGTCTGTCTCTGTCCCTCATGGGGGGCCTAGGCCTAAAATGAATAAACCATCTGAATCTGAATCTCTGTCTCTGTCTGTCTGTCTGTCTGTCTCTCATGTTCCCTCTGTCTGTCTGTCTGTCTGCCTGTCTGTCTTACTGTTAGTCTCTGTGTGTGTCTCTGTCCCTCATGAGGGGCCTTGGCCTAAAATGAATAAACCATTTGAATCTGAATCTGAATCTCTGTCTGTATGTCTGTCTGTCTCTCTCTCTCTCTCATGTTCCCTCTGTCTGTGTGTGTCTCTCTCTCCCTCATGTTCCCTCTGTCTGTCTGTGTCTCTCTCTCATGTTCTGTCTGTCTGTCATGTTCCCTCTGTCTGTCTGTCTGTCTCTCTCTCTCATGTTCTATCTGTCTGTCTCTCTCTCATGTTCCCTCTATCTGTCTGTCTCTTTGTCCCTCTCTCATGTTCCCTCTGTCTGTCTGGTTCTGTCCCTCATGGGGGGCCTAGGCCTAAAATGAATAAACCATCTGAATCTGAATCTCTGTCTCTGTCTGTCTGCCTGTCCGTCTTACTGTTTGTCTCTGTCCCTCATGAGGGGCCTAGGCCTAAAATGAATAAACCATTTGAATCTGAATCTGAATCTCAGTCTCTGTCTGTATGTCTGTCTGTCTCTCTCTCTCATGTTCCCTCTGTCTGTCTCTTTGTCTCCCTCTCACTCTCTCTCTCTCTCTCTCTCTCTCTCTCTCTCTCTCATGTTCGCTCTGTCTGCCTGTCTCTGTCTCTCTGGGGTAGCTGCTTCCCATTATGTGGAAACCAGGAGAGCGGAGATCTGGAGCCATGGCAAATCAGCAACGCGAAAGGTAAACCAAGGCACCAGGGCTTCTCTCTCTTTGTGTATCGACTACCCAGCCCACGGAGAAAAAGCGAGTAATGTACCCTGAAGTGCTGTTAGATCGGTTATTGGAATCGGATATCTCAGGTTCAAGGAATAAGACTTATGCGGACGAACTGACAGTCACGTGCGTAACACGTGAGCGCCCGCCGCCGCGAGTGCGCACGCGCATCCACACACACACACACACACACACACACACACACACACACGTGCACATGAAGAGAAATCACAAAATGGAGCTGGTGAAGATCAGAAAACGTCAGTACGATTACCTATACTAAAAGCCGATCGGCCTTGCCCTTTGAACCGGAAGCTGCTCTGCAAGAGGGTGGTGGTGGTGGTGGGTGGGGGGGGGGGAGGGTGGGGGGGGGGGGGGTGAGGGTCTGAACGATGCCAGTGGCGGCAGTTATATCACTGCAGATCCACCCTGTCTGTCTGACACCTGGTTTGTGAGCAGACGTGTCGAGGATTACTTGGCAGCAGTTCTGTCTGTCTGCTCTGGGTGCCAGACAATGATCACAGTGATGATGACAGAACGTGGACCATTATGGAGCACTTTGACTGTGCCGACTGCCTCCATCAACGCATGGGCATTTAGATAAAGGGAAGGAGATCTCTTGAGCGACTTGTACAAAACACATTTCGGCGGCAGAAAGAGGAATATTCATTCATATTTCAGATACATTACTAAAAAAAAAAAAAAAAAAAAAAGAAAGAAAGAAGACCATAGACATTACCAACTGCTCAAATACACAAAGGGTGACTTCGTTTCTCCCTCCCTGTCACACTCTCTCATCTCATCACACACACACACACACACACACACACACACACACACACCGAATTAATCTACACGTAAGGTTCTACGGTCTTGGTGTTTTGTCCCGTCAACACAATCATCAATATGGTATCGACACAGTATTAATAACCAGCATCAAAAAGGTCAGGTGAAACGCAATATCCTTCTTTCTGTCTCGAAACGTCTCGCACGAACAGAATATTCGTTATTTCGCCAATAATTATTATCAACATCATGTTCCTCCTCGAAATAGTTGTAATCTTTGAAGCAAAACGGTTTCAAAAACAGGTAATAACTTCTGTCTGGTGTTCGACAATTAGCAATGCGCTGTTCGTTGTTGGTGCATGCCGGGTAATTCTTTTTCTGAAACCCACCGAACTCTTACAGATTACAGAAGCTTTAATTAACGTGTGTATCTGATCTTAGTAATGCCAACACACAGGAAAGGGGTTTTAGGTACTAGCAGAAACGTCTGCTGACCCGGGGAGGTATGGGAAAAATATGTCCACCTGCATCCCATTGGACGAATGGGATCGAAGCTAAGGACCGAAGCCAGGATCAAGGACATAGAGATTGAACGATCAATGCTAGATCTAACCAGTGGACTGTCAAGCACAGGGTAAGTAAGTATCAGTAGCTCAAGGAGGCGTCACTGCGTTCGGTCAAATCCATATACGCTACACCACATCTGCCAAGCAGATGCCTGACCAGCAGCGTAACCCAAAGCGCTTAGTCAGATCTTGAGAAAAAAAAGATAGTAATATTTTTATATATATATATATTTTTTTTTAATAGTGATAATAATATTTATAATATCATATTCGTCCGTATATGTCTTATTCCCTCTTTATGTCAAGCAGAAAAAAAACAACGTAAAACAACCAGCTGGAGAAAACCCATACCTTTATTCCCCAAGGGCGTATACATGGCTGGGCCTATTCTTTCAATCTGTCCTTGCTATTCTACACCCACATCCGCTACAAAGAGTACACAAATACACGAGGGAAAAACACGTATACACGATCAGATCATGTTGTATGTTGGCACACAGCTAGAGAGAGATAGATAGAGAGAGAGAGAGAGAGAGAGAGAGCAATATGACAGAACAAAAATGACAAGCAAATAAACGAAACAGCAGCAAAGAATCACAGGCAAATAATCAGCAATAGCTAGAATAATAACCAGAGCAGCAAAAGCATTTGCATTCGACGCACGTAGGAAACACACATTTCCTCAGCGACTACTTTGTGACCAAACTACATCGCGGACACAAGCTACTGCCACAGTTGTAGACAGCAGATGGACTTTGGGTGCATTACAATGACAAACACTACACAACAAAACTTGAGGAACGGCAGCTGATGAGACCAGGATGCTCTGAGCGAGAGAGGGAGAGAGAGAGAGAGAGAGAACGCACGAACGAACGAAATTTTATTTTACGAGGGTAAACGAGTAGGCATAAAGTACTTGTTTACATCCAGCCCTCTGGGCAAGAATTATAATTGAGAGAAAAAAAAAGAAAAGAAAAAAGAAGCGAGTCAATTCACAACACCAACGTCAAAATTACACAAACATGTGCAAACATAAACATAGAACTTATGTATAATACAATATCGCGATAGATGAATAACAACGAGGACAATAGGGTAGGGGCGTGGTGGAGAGCGGAAGGAAGAATGGACAAGGGGAAGAGTAAAGAAGGTAGGGGAGGCAGACTGAACAGACAGATATAGTGACAGTGACAGTGGAGAGACATAGAGAGAGACTGACAGGGGAGGAGAGAGGCGTATATATATTGACAATCTATACATCTTTGTTGTTTTTAATTGATATGTGTCACATAATCACATGTTTTTCAATAAATGTGCACGATATATGTTTTTAAAGTTAGGGATGCTTTTTACACACACACACACACACACACACACACACACACACACACACACACACACACACAGAAGACAAATTCTTTATTTCGAGGATAATAGATAAGCACTGGTGTGCTTTTTTACATCCAGTCCCCGCCCTGAATAGGGTCTACACAACACAATACTAAATAAATGAAAGCATGTGTGTGTGTGTGTGTGTGTGTGTGTGTGAGAGAGAGAGAGGAGAGGCTTTGACGTTTTGCTGTCATTGACTGTACAGTCCTTGTGACAGGGGGGAACAATACATTATTAGGAGACATAAGATCAAACAAACGAACATGATATAAATCAACATTCTCACTACACACACAAATAACGCATATACAGAAAATGAGACAAACATAAAGCAGCTGATAACATCGGTCAGCTCGACCATCCAAAATGAATAAATATTATTGCGACACTTACGCACAATCATGTGTATATATCAAATTATCATCAAATAACATATCCTATAATAGCTGGATTTTTTTCATAATAATGAATAGTAATAGTCACAGCGTAATTTTGTAAGATTGCTTTTTGTTTTGCTTTATTTGGGCATCTGAACTTCTGTTTATCATTTTCTTTCGAAAATCCCATGCTTCTGAAATATATTTAGCAAATGATTTTATGATATCTTCATCATTCGATCTAAGCAGCATTATCATATCTTCTCTTTTTACTACATCCTTTTCAAAAAGAATACATTTTTTTACGAATAAAATCATAAGATTTGCACTGAAACACAAAATGGTTTTCATCATCAGTAGCTGAGTTACATATTGGACAGGGAGGAGAGAGAGAGAGAGAGAGAGAGAGAGAGAGAGATGGACACTGGGATGTTGCACGATGAGCACGGAACGTGGGCATCAGCGGTGACGGGGTGAGGAGCGTAAAGGATGATGTATGCGTTTAATTAATGTAAGGAAAACAGGCACCGGCCGTTCAGTGGCTCGCCACGGGCGGGCGCCACCAGAAGGCTGGCAAGGAGGAGAATAAGTGCACTAGGAGACAGAGCTTGCCACACTGTGAGTTTATAATGATATTTCTCTGTGTGTGTGTGCCTCTCTATGTTTCTCTGTCTCTGTCTCTCTCTGTCTGTCTCTGTGAGTCTCTCGGTCTCTCTCTATCTATCTCTCTGTGAATCTCTCTCTTTCTGTGAATCTCTCTGTCTCTCGGTGCCTCTGTCTGTGTCTCTCTCTGTGTCTGTCACTGTCTGTCTGTCTCTCTGTTTCTCTCTCTCTCTCTCTCTCTCTCTCTTTGTGAGTCTCTCTGTGTCTCTCGGTGTCTCTGTCTCTGTGTGTGTGTGTGTTTCTCTCTCTCTCTCTGTCTCTCTCTCCCTCTCTCTCTCTCTCTCTGAGTGTCCTGGTATCTCTGTCTGTGTGTGTGTGTGTGTTTCTCTGTCTGTGTGTTCTCTCTCTGAGTCTGTATCTCTCGGCGTCTCTGTCTTTGCCCCCCCCCCCCCTCTCTCTCTCTCTCTCTAGGATACCATCCTCGCATTACGTCGATACTGTCTGCTACTTTTGGCTCTTGTCTGTGGAAGAAGTATTAATAATATGATGCTCTTCTTTCTTTCTTTCTTTCTTTATCTCCCACTCTGCATATCTGTGTCTCTCACTCTGTCTTTTGTCAGTCTGTCTCTCTCTTTGCCCCCCCCCCCTCTCTCTCCCTGTCTGTCTGTCTCTCTTTGCCCCCCCTCCTCTTTATCCCTGTCTGTCTCTCTCTCTCTTTGCCCCCCCTCTCTCTCCCTGTCTGTCTGTCTCTCTTTGCCCCCCTCTCTCTCCTTATCTGTCTGTCTCTCTTTGCCCCCTCTCTCTCCCTATCTGTCTGTCTCTCTTTGCCCTCACTCTCTCCCTATCTGTCTGTCTCTCTTTGCCCTCCCTCTCTCTCCCTATCTGTCTCTCTCTTTGCCCCCCCCCTCTCTCTTCCTGTCTGTCTGTCTCTCTTTTCCCCCCTCTCTCTCCCTATCTGTCTGTCTCTCTTTGCCCCCCCTCTCTCCCTATCTGTCTGTCTCTCTCTTTGCCCCCCTCTCTCTCCTTATCTGTCTGTCTGTCTTTGCCCCCCTCTCTCTCCCTATCTGTCTGTCTCTCTTTGCCTCCCCCTCTCTCTCCCTATCTGTCTGTCTCTCTTTGCCCCCCCCCCTCTCCCTGTCTCTCTTTGCCCCCCTCTCCCTCCCTATCTGTCTGTCTCTCTTTGCCCCCCTCTCCCTCCCTATCTGTCTGTCTCTCTTTGCCCCCCTGTCTCTCCCTATCTGTCTCTCTTTGCCCCCCTCTCTCTCCCTATCTGTCTGTCTCTCTCTTTGCCCCCCTCTCTCTCCCTATCTGTCTCTCTTTGCCCCCCTCTCTCTCCCTATCTGTCTCTCTTTGCCCCCCTCTCTCTCCCTATCTGTCTGTCCCTCTTTGCCCCCTCCCTCTCTCCCTATCTGTCTGTCTCTCTTTGCCCCCCTCTCTCTCCCTATCTGTCTCTCTTTGCCCCCCTCTCTCTCCCTATCTGTCTGTCTCTCTTTGCCCCCTCTCTCTCTCCCTATCTCTGTCTCTCTTTGCCCCCCTCTCTCTCCCTATCTGTCTGTCTCTCTTTGCCCCCCCTCTCTCTCCCTATCTGTCTCTCTTTGCCCCCCTCTCTCTCCCTATCTGTCTGTCTCTCTTTGCCCCCCTCTCTCTCCCTATCTGTCCGTCTCTCTTTGCCCCCCTCTCTCTCCCTAATCTGTCTCTCTTTGCCCCCCTCTCTCTCCCTATCTGTCTGTCTCCTCTTTGCCCCCTCTCTCTCTCCTACTGTCTGTCTCTCTTTGCCCCCCCTCTCTCTCTCCTATCTGTCTGTCTTCTTTGCCCCCTCTCTCTCCCTATCTGTCGTCTCTCTTTGCCCCCCTCTCTCTCCCTATCTGTCTGTCTCTCTTTGCCCCCCTCTCTCTCCTATCTGTCTCTCTTTGCCCCCCTCTCTCTCTCCCTATCTGTCTGTCTCTCTTTGCCCCCCCTCTCCCTATCTGTCTGTCGTCTCTCTTTGCCCCCCTCCTCTCTCCCTATCTGTCTGTCTCTCTTTGCCCCTCTCTCTCTCCCTATCTGTCTGTCTCTCTTTGCCCCCCTCTCTCTCCCTATCTGTCTCTCTCTCTTTGCCCCTCTCTCTCCCTATCTGTCTCTCTTTGCCCCCCCTCTCTCTCCCTACTGCTGTCTGTCTCTCTTTGCCCCCCTCTCTCTCCTTTGCCTCCCCCTCTCTTCTTTCCCGTCCGTCTCTCTCCTCCGGTATGCATTCCTATCTGTCTGTCTCTCTTTGCCCCCCTCTCTCTCCCTATCTGTCTCTCTTTGCCCCCCTCTCTCTCCCTATCTGTCTGTCTCTCTTTGCCCCCCTCTCTCTCCCTATGTCTGTCTGTCTCTTTGCCCCCCTCTCTCTCCCTAATCTGTCTCTCTTTGCCCCCCTCTCTCTCCTTATCTGTCTGTCTCTCTTTGCCCCCCTCTCTCTCCCTATCTGTCTGT
This sequence comes from Babylonia areolata, assembly GCF_041734735.1. Lineage (NCBI taxonomy): Eukaryota > Metazoa > Mollusca > Gastropoda > Neogastropoda > Buccinidae > Babylonia > Babylonia areolata. Next base: position 67,055,605 of record NC_134877.1, read on the forward strand.
CTCTCTTTGCCCCCCTCTCTCTCCCTATCTGTCTGTCTCTCTTTGCCCCCCCCCCCTCCCTGTCTCTTTTCCCCCCTCTCCCTCCCTATCTGTCTGTCTCTCTTTGCCCCCCTCTCTCTCCCTATCTGTCTGTCTCTCTTTGCCCCCCCCTCCTCTTTATCCCTGTCTGTCTGTGTCTCTCTCTCTCTTTGCCCCCCCTCTCTCTCCCTATCTGTCTGTCTCTCTTTGCCCCCCCTCTCTCTCCCTATCTGTCAATCTGTCTCTCTCTTTAGCCCCCCCCTCTCTCTCTCCCTATTTGTTTGTCTCTCTGTCTTTGCCTCTCTCTGTCTCCCTATCTGTCTGTCTGTCTCTCTTTGCCCCCCGCCCCGTCTCTCCCTGTCTCTCTCTCTCTCTCTCTTTGCCCCTCCCCCCTCTCTCTCTCCCTATCTGTCTGTCTGTCTCTCCCTCCGATGTATGCATTCTTACATTTTTGTCAATGTTTGCGCCTGCCTGAGTTCATGTATATGATTTATTTGCCATGAACTAAGTGAAAACAATAACAAACGAACAGACAAAGATACAAACAAGCAAACAAACAAACGAACAGGGAGAGAAGGGGTACAAAATACCGCACGTACCACATATCACATGCTTATATACATTAACCAGAAGGGGGGAAGGAGAAAATCTCGAGGAAGCTAAGAAAATCGGAGTATTCCATTTTTGTTCTGATACTTTAACATTCACTCTCGTTTTGGCAAGTTCGCACAATGATGACATGTCTTCCATGATGGGTTTAGAGGAAGTACTTTATGCCATCATCATCAGCATCATCATCGTCGTCGTCATCATGATTTATCCAATGACACGATCTCTTTCAGTTGTTCTCTCTTACCTATGTTTCAAATTATGTGTATATGTTTGTGCGTGGGTGTTTGAGCGAATGTTTTAGTGCTATTGTAAAGCGCATAGAGCTACCAAGAATATGCGTTATAGCAAGATGTCTAAATAAGTAAATAAATAAACTGTCATCGTCATCATTACCTTCAGATCCACTCTGTTTACGCATACCCAGATTCAAACACTCCACTGTTGGACGCCGGTCTTTCTCTGTCTCTGGACCTTGCATTTGGAATGATCTTCCTCTTTCGCTTCGTCAGGTCTCCGCACTCAGCTCTTTCAAGTCTGGCCTTAAAACCTACCTCTTCACAAGACAGCCTCCCTCCCCTGCCTCTTCCTTGTCTTCAGTGTCTTCAGTTTCTAAGTTATGCATGTGTGTGAATGACTGGTGTGAAACCGCTTAGATTTGTCTCTGCATAAGATTCAGCGCTATATAAATACTATTCTTCTTTTTCTTCTTCTTATTTCTTTTCCTCTCGCTGTCTCATTCCTCAAACATCTTTTCTTTCTTTTTTTCTTTTCTTCATTCTTTTCTCTGTGTTTCTCCGACATACTCATAACGAATTTGGTGCTGCTGACACCAACTTATTCAAGGCCTGTTTTCCGACACCCCTCTGCCCCAATAAGATAACGAGGAATAGCGAAAAGAGAGAAAAACAACAACAACAAAAAACAAAGAAGGACAAAGATTAAGGTAATGAAAATAACAAAGAACGAAAAAAGAGGAGATAGATAGATCAATAGAGGCAAAAAAAAAGAGAGAGACGACGTTACTAAGAAAAAAGAAAATCCAGAAAAAAAATTAATTAGAAAAAAATGACACAGCTGAAATTAGAACGTGAGCAAAGACGTGTTGCACACACACACACACACACACACACACACACACACACACACACACACACACACACACACACGTGTGTGTGTGTGTGTGTTGGTATGTAGGCCTGTGTATGTATCGATCTGTCCCCCGTGCCAAGATAATCAAAAGGAAATGGAATGGATGCCGACCGGAATGTATCAGCATGCATGAAAGGGAATCACATCATTTGGGGGGGGAGGGGTTAGTGGTGGTGGTGGGGGAGGGGGGGGGGTGACGTCAATCCACGTTTATATATGTCATCCTATGTTTACCCGCGCCCCCACCCACCCAATTCCACCCCACCCCCCCCCGCATCTCCCCCCCCCCCCCCTGCCCCCCCCCCCCCCCCCCCCCCCTGCCCTCGCTTCCTTCCCTATCTGCACGCTACCAATTCCTCCTCTATCTTGTCTTTTTTTTTTCTTTCTTTTTTTTTGTTGTAGAGTCGAACCACGCTTCTTCACAGCCCCGAAAAAAGTCCAGTATCTCCTTGATTGCTACTGCTGCTGCTGCTGCTGCTGCTGCTGAGTATGCCTGTCATTGTCAGGTTGTCGTTAGAAGAGTGGAGTTGATGATAATTATAGTTCAGGATGGTGGTGGCCGTCGTTCTTTATTTAGCATTCTTCCTGGTTTGGATTGATTTTATTATTATTATTATTATTATTATTATTATTATTATTATTATTATTTTTTTTGGTTCAGCAAAAATCAATGACACTACTCAAATGTTGTACACAAGAAGTAGTTTTTTTTGTGTGTGCTGAAATTCTTGCCGTACGAATAAAAAGATAACTGTTGTGAATGTTTTAGACACGAAAAAAAGAAGAAAAAAAAGAGAAACATCAAGACAGAACTGTTTATCTTCTCTTCTCCACTATCTGTCTCTCTAGATATTCATTCTGTGTCTGTGTCTATCCCCCCTCTCTCTCTCTCTCTCTACACACACACACACACACACACACACACACACACACACACACACACACACACACACACACACACACACACACACACACGGGGAAACAACTTTTCCTTTATATATTAAAAAGAAGGAAACAATGGAGTAAGTAATCAAATATAGAGAGCATTTGCAATGACTATGCTGCTCGCATTGCCAACAGTGTAGACGATTTTTCAACAAACAAAAAAAGAAAAGGAAAAAAAAAAAAAAGAAATCTGTACCGGTTTTTTAATCTCCCCTTGAGGCGCAAGGAAGTAGAGTTGTGGCCCTTTTAGTTCATCCACCGCCAGATGGCATCCCGCGAGCTCAATGTGTGGATAGTGGATAGGAAGACGCCTGGAGCCACTACACGATATTAATGCATTTATCAGGCTTGTATGAAAGGCGCACACCTGCTTCACGTCTTGCTAGCCCTCTCTCAAACATTTCGGTTACACACACAGTGACAGCGAGATCATTCGTTTTGTGTTTCCTGTGTCACTCTGACAACCAGTAAGATTGGGTTTTTTTTTTTTATTTTTTTTTTTTCTTATCGATTTCTTATTTGTTCTTTTCTTCTCCTTGTGATGGCGACAATAACATACCACCAGGTCCATACGTGAATGCCGTCTGGTTCATGATAGCTGTTAACTGTGATATTTTGTTTATCTGGCATAATTATTATGTAGAAAATTAGAAAACCATCATTATGATACCAGACAGGCCTAACAGTTTCTCATTTCAGAAAAAATCGTATTATACCAGTTAGGCCTAACAGTTTCTCATTTTACCACAGAAGCCGAGTTCTCTGTGAATTAGCGTGAGTTACTTCCACTTGTCTCTGCTGACGATCAGAATACCATGGGCCGTATCCATTTTACTTTCTTCTCAAGCTCTTAATGTGAAGTTTTACGTTGTCTTTTGAAGATAGAGAAAGGATATTGTGGTACTAAGATATTAAAGACATTTATGAATATTCCTCTCTCTCTCTGTCTCCCTCTTCTCACTCTCTGTCGCTCGCTCGCTCACTCGCTCTCTGGCTGTCTGTGTCTGTCTGCCTCTCCCTCCCTCTTCTCTCTTTCTCTCTCTCTCTCTCTCTCTCTCTCTCTCTCTCTCGCTCGCTTGCTCTGTCCTTCCCTCCCTTCTATCTCTCTCGCTCTCTCTCTCTCTCTCTCTCTCTCTCTCTCTCTCTCTCGCGAGCTCGCTCTCGTGGGTCTGTCTGTCTCCACCCCCCCATCCCTATCTCTCCCTTCTTCTCTCTCTCTCTCTCTCTCACTTTCTCCTTTCAAACTTTTCACTCTTCACCATCATTAATGTCATCATCATTATCATCATCGTCATGACTGTCATCAGTGAAGACATGTATATCTGGTTAACCACGTGCACACTGTGTCCTGTTTGTGCATTGCAGGCAGGACTCCAGTAAAGACGAAGAACCGAACGCACGGGACTCTTGACCAGTGCTACACGTCAGGACTGACGGACATACCCGGGCTGGTGGGGGGCGCGGGGCACGACGCATCAGTGTGACACCCCGCCCTGGATACCATCTGTCATGTCGAGTCTGGGAACACGATAACGACAACGGTATCACAGTTCCTGGCTTCATGACGCGGTATCACTTGACTGTACCGCAATAGATCGACGACATCTTAGAACAACAACAACAACGACGACGCACGCGGACAGATCCGTATCTGTTTCTTTCGCCAGGATCAGGGACTACAACCATACAACCAGGAAGCTCTTTTCCGAACACCATTGAGGACGCAGCGTCAGTCGCGGTCCCATCCACCGTGCTGAAGAAGACCGGACAGGGTAGCTTGCAATTTGTGTGACGGTGTCGTGCTTGCTAGCTGGCAGCAGATCGACTGGAAGGCAGCCTGACAAGTGCCCCCCACCCCCACCCCCCGCCCCCTTGACGTTCTGTCCCCCCACCCCCCACCCTCCCTGTCTGTTCCTTCTCCCGGTTGCGCATTTTGCTTGTCTCTCCTTTTTGTGGTTGTTGCTGCTGCTGTCAGCACGTGTGATGTCCGAACGGAAATAGCTTGCGCGGGTGATGGTTGTGTACTTGGAATCACAGCAGTCGTGCTTCATTCGTTTCACTGTCCAGCCAACAGCACCTCACTTCTGTCTGCATGCACAGAGGGACAACAGCAACCTGTTCGGTCTTCACCACCCCTTATCCATCCCTGATATATCCCACCCCTGGTCTACCCACCCCTGATCTATCCCCACCCCTGATCTATCCCCACCCCTGATCTATCCCCACCCCTGATCTATCCCCACCCCTGATCTATCCCCACCCCTGATCTATCCCCACCCCTGATCTATCCCACCCCTGATCTATCCCCACCCCTGATCTACCCACCCCTGATCTATCCCCACCCCTGATCTATCCCCACCCCTGATCTACCCACCCCTGATCTATCCCCACCCCTGATCTATCCCCACCCCTGATCTACCCCACCCCCTATACACCCCTGAACTATCCCACCCCCTGTCCAAACCTGATCTACTCCCCCTAATCCTCCCTCCCCCCTTTATCTTTCTCTGACCACCATCTCCCCCTTTATCTTTCTCTGACCACCATCTCCCCTTTTATCTTTCTCTGACCACCATCTCCCCCTTTATCTTTCTCTGACCACCATCTCCCCCTTTATCTTTCTCTGACCACCATCTCCCCTTTTATCTTTCTCTGACCACCATCTCCCCTTTTATCTTTCTCTGACCACCATCTCCCCCTTTATCTTTCTCTGACCACCATCTCCCCCTTTATCTTTCTCTGACCACCACCTCCCCCCTTTATCTTTCTCTGACCACCATCCCCCCCTTTATCTTTCTCTGACCACCATCTCCCCCTTATCTTTCTTTGACCACCACCTCTCCCTTTATCTTTCTCTGACCACCATCTCCCCCTTTATCTTTTCCTGACCACCATCTCCCCCTTTATCTTTCTCTGACCACCGTCTCCCCCTTATCTTTCTCTGACCACCATCTCCCCCTTATCTTTCTCTGACCACCATCTCCCCCTTTATCTTTCTCTGACCACCATCTCCCCCTTTATCTTTCTCTGACCACCATCTCCCCCCATTTATCTTTCTCTGACCACCACCTCCCCCCTTTATCTTTCTCTGACCACCATCTCCCCCTTTATCTTTCTCTGACCACCATCTCCCCCTTTATCTTTCTCTGACCACCATCTCCCCCCTTTATCTTTCTCTGACCACCATCTCCAACGCCTCCCTTCCACTTCCGTACTACTTCCCCTGTCCATCCCCTACCCCCCCACCCCTACCCCCGTACCATAAGCAAGACAGCAGTGACCCGCCCCTTGCCCGTGGTGGGTGTGTGGTTTGTCCCATGCCCATCTGCCACAGAGTGCTGCTGGGAAAACTCGCCAAGCACACCACCACCACCACCACCACCACATCCATCACCTCCAACTGCTGCTGCTGTGGGTGGCGGCGGCAGTGGTGCCTTTTCTTCTTCCGCCGCGATGACGACGTCAAACGACACGGCGTGGACTGGGGACAGCTCCAGCATGGTGACCCTGAGGCAGCTGGTGAACGTGACGTGGTACAGCACGGTGCCCTGGCTGAACGTGACGGTGAACGACACGGGGGACGGGGCCCACAGCAAACTGAACAACAACACCAACGCCAACCACAGCAGCAACAACAACAACTCCCTCTTCATCAAAATAGTGCTGCTCTTGATACTGACCGCCGTCGTTCTGTTGTCCACCTACAAGTTCGTCGTCAGACTCTTCTCGGGTTACTCGGAGAAGAAGGACGAGAGCTCTGAGTATTACATCGGCATTCAGGACGATGATTCGTAGTTATTCTGACAGAATCAGGACGATGATTCACAGTTATTTTGACAGAATCAGGACGACGTTTCGTAGTTATTTGACAGAATCAGGACGACGATTCGTAGTTATTCTGACAGAATCAGGACCATGATTCTTAGTAATTTGACAGAATCAGGACCACGATTCGTAGTAATTTGACAGAATCAGGACCACGATTCTTAGTAATTTGACAGAATCAGGACCACGATTCGTAGTAATTTGACAGAATCAGGACCACGATTCTTAGTAATTTGACAGAATCAGGACCACGATTCTTAGTTATTTGACAGAATCAGGACGACGATTCTTAGTTATTTGACAGAATCAGGACCACGATTCGTTAGTTATATGACAGACAGACAGACAGATTCCATCGGCTCAGACTGCAATGCTCCCCATTCGCCACTGGGGATTCAGACTGGTGGGTTCCCGTGTAGGGATGTGTATTTCCGTTCGTTTGGGTGTCATTGACCCCCAGCAACTGCAGAGTGAATTCAGTTCTTCCAGAAGGGGACATGATTATTCGTTCTGCCCACCCCCCCACCACCCCCACCCCCCACGCACCCCCTAGAAGTCCAGTTTCAAAAATGCATAGAAGTGTGAACATCCAAGAAGACATCGGAAGGAAAAAAAATGAGGGAGGTGGGGATGGGAGGGTGGTGGGTGGGAGGGGGTAGGCAGCAGAAATAAAATAGAGAGAAAAGGATTAGACACAGACAGTCAGACAAAAACAGACAGAAAGGAATTAGACACAGACAGGCAGGCAGACAGACCGAGAGATACAGACTTGTAGAGCATCCAATGAAACATAAGAGCGATCGCACCAGAAAAAAAATCTACATCATGATGTATACAACTAGTTATATTTTTTGACTCAAAGTATTCAAAGACTCAGACGCAATAAGAAAACAAAAAAAATCAGAGCCAAATCTGTTCCAGATTCCTAATGTCGGTACTTTTTTTTTAAAAGAGAGAAGTCGTTAATGTAACAAAAGAAACAAATGATTGGAATGAACTTCCTTTTTCGCTACGTCAAGTCTCCACACTCAGCTCTTTCAAGTCTGGCCTTGAAACCCACCTCTTCCCAAAATAGCCTCCCTTGCCTGCCCTTCCTTGTCTTCAGTTTCTACAGTTTTAGAGTTATGCAAGCGTGTGAATGACTGGTGCGAAAGCGCTTTGATTTGTCTCTGCACAAGATCCAGCGCTATATAAATACCATTATTATTATTATTATTATTATTATTATGAATTCAAAAAGATATAACAATGATGAAGTTTCCAGTGACTTGGGATGACACACTTTCGTGCAGGTAAAAGGCTTCATCAATACACAAGGTCAAATATCATGTGCTCAACTGTCACATCACTGAAACGAAAGCACCTGATACTACTGCAATACTTAGTCCGTGACGAATTAGATAAGACAGGAGTATGTTCGGTGTTCTTGCTCACGGGATCTTGAAGTCTTCCTGCTATCACAAGTGTTTGACTGTCAGACAGCCAGACTATGTCAGCCTGCGTCCTTTCCTCACTTCGGAAGGATCTGAAAAAAAAATATGGAACTTAAACCGCAGCTCCGAATTGTCTTTATTAACTGATAATAGTTTATTTGTTCTGCTTTTTGTGTGTTCAGTTTTCTTTCTTTGATATTCTTTATAACAGTGATGACAATAACTGTTTTGGAAATGTTGTGACGTCCAAGAGAAATGATACACAAATAAAAATCTTCCTTATTATTATTTTTTTTTATAGTTACCATCCGTAAGACGTACTGTTCGAGCAGTATATTTGTTGGGTTTTGTTTAAAGCACACAATTAGTTTGCTCGGTGTTGGTTGGTCTGTCTGTCTGTCTGTCATATATCACTTTAAAAAAAAAAAACAAAAACACACACCACTTTTCTTGGTAAGTGAATTGTTGGACTTTCCTCTGCGACTATAGAGGGATGAATACAGTGGTGTTATATTGTATTATTGAGTTTGGTAATAAGCCTCATGATAAGACGTGTCCCTGACCGTTAGACAAAGTCACTGATTTGATCAGGCACGTCAGTGACGTCTGATTGAAGCACTGACGTGATCAATGGTATCCGTCACTGACCGGTGACAATGAATTTGTCAGAGATGTCCCGGCACACATCTTTCTCAGAGCAGTGAAACAAGAGAACGTCACTGTCATCTGTGTGTTTGGCTTTGTCATGTGTCAGAGACGTCTACCAAAAACGTTTGCCATCTGTTGTCATAATGCGGAAACAAGACCAAGTTATGAAAACATGATTTCATTATTATACGGCCGACATCTCTCACTTCATATAACGTTATGTTGTATAGTTTTTTTCGCATTATTGTTTTCATGATTTGCATATTATATGATGTATGTTTCCACTGAAGAATACCAACAACAAAAACACAACACCCCCAAACCATGACAACTTCTTTGTGCGAGTCGTGCATCTTTATTTGATTGTCTGATGGACATATCGTTTGTTTCTCACGTAAGAGTGGTCATAAGGGTACATGAGAAAACAAGTGATACTTTATCACGCATAGTCCACTAGAATATTCATTCCATACATTGTGAGTCCGGAATGAAGTCACAGTTAGTCATAACCACAAATGCTGCGCGGAAGTGGTGTATGTGCGTGCGTGCGTGCGCGTGCTTGCGTGCGTACGTGTGTGTGTGTATTCATCACTCTCTGCCATCCAACCCCATCTCTCAATACAAACCTACGACTCCGATCCGCCATTAGTTATTTCATTCAATTTTTTTTTCATGTTTTATTCGCATCATCTTGTGTTTTTTTGTTGTTGTTGTTTTTGTTTGTGTGTCTTTTGTTTCTAAGAGTAGAAACATTACAGAAATGCAACCACGTGGACGGTTGTTATCACAAATTCACTTTTCCACACACACACAAAAAAAATAATGCTGGACTTTTTTTTCAGGGAAATAAGCATTCGGGGGGAGTGGCTGGGGGTGGGGGTGGGGGGCTGGGGGGGAGGCACTGATGTTCTATTTTTTAGATCAGTCGGGGATGGGGGAGGGGGGGGAGGATTTTTATTTATTTGTTTATTTTGTTTTTAGTGGGTTTTTTTGTGTTTTTTTGTTTTTTAGCATGGGATGGTTTTCGTTTCTTTACTCAGTAGATCTGACAAACGTTCATTTGAGAGGTTATGGTTATTATAATCGTGTGTTTGTGTGAATTTTCTTTTACGATTTTTGTCACGTTTCGTTTCTTTGTTTTTTGTTTTTTCGTAAATCTCAAAACGTTAAGAACTTCTGATTGTCATCATACTGCGTGTGTTTGTTGTATGAGTTCAGGTTCGTCATGTTGTATGAGTTCAGGTTCGTCATGTTGTATGAGTTCAGGTTCGTCATGTTGTATGAGTTAAGTTTCGTCATGTTGTATGAGTTCAGGCTCGTCATGTTGTATGAGTTCAGGTTCGTCATGTTGTATGAGTTCAGGTTCGTCATGTTGTATGAGTTCAGGTTCGTCATGTTGTATGAGTTCAGGTTCGTCATGTTGTATGAGTTCAGGTTCGTCATGTTGTATGAGTTAAGGTTCGTCATGTTGTATGAGTTCAGGTTCGTCATGTTGTATGAGTCAATGTTCGTCATGTTGTATGAGTTCAGGTTCGTCATGTTGTATGAGTTCAGGTTCGTCATGTTGTATGAGTTCAGGTTCGTCATGTTGTATGAGTTAAGGTTCGTCATGTTGTATGAGTTCAGGTTCGTCATGTTGTATGAGTTCAGGTTCGTCATGTTGTATGAGTTCAGGTTCGTCATGTTTTTATCCCTCCCCCATCCCCCCCACCTCCCCTTCTCAAAGTCGGCCGGCGCTGGTGTGGAGTTTGTACAGCTATCGGTGTCAGGACTGTGTCACTTGTTTGCTGTGCTGTCAGCTGTTTTTAGCTTGCACACACACACACACACACACACACACACACACACGTATGCACGCATGCACTCACACACACACACACACACGCACGCACACACACACACACATGCACACATGCGCGCACACACACGCACACGCATACACACATACAGACTAACATATTTGAAAATGTTAGATGTTCCTAATGTGTTTCAAATTCAATGTCAACGAATACATGAAAGTTGAAGCGCTCACTGTTGCCTCTGAATATCATACTTAATTATGACATATTTGCGGTTTTTACCTGTAACACACACGACATATTTGCGGTTTTTACCTGTAACACACACGACATTCTTGCGGATTTTACCTGACGTCTGGATCATTCAGAATTTTTACTGCTTGTTTTTCTTACATACAGAGTGGGAATCTCAAGAAAATGATAGTAGTAAATATTTATGACTTAAAAAGTATGACTTAAAGATAAACACTAATTACTTTGAAACACATTCCAGTATACTTTAGAATTGACGTTTATCCGTTTTGTTTTGTCTATCTCCAAGGCGTAACTGGTGTTACGTTCTTTTATTTCTTCTCAATATGCGAATGTAAATGAATGAATGAATTTTACACGAAATAAGTTGGACTGCAATTAAAATGACATGAAAACAACCGATTCATTCAATCTCTCTCTCTCTCTCTCTCTCTCTCTCTCTCTCTCTCTCTCTCTCTCTCTCTCTCTCTCTCTCTCTCTCTCTCTCTCTCATATAACTACGTGGTCAGATAGGTTTAACAATGTTCTTCTGTAGTCAGTGTTGGAATATGTTGCATGGTGCATCGATAGATGAATGAACGGATTTATTATGTGTCGGGTGGCCTTTTGGTTAGTATCTTTTTTTTTCTTCAAAGAAAGAACTTTGTTTTGTTTCATTATTAATTTTGCTTTCATCATTTCATTTGTGTATTATAATGGTTTGTTGTGAATTGAAAGTTTGCTGATGCATTCACCCATATCACAAGGACCTCATGGCCAGTGACATTAACTCACTCAGTACGGCCAGTCCTCTCTTCTGCTCTACACAGACCCCTCGGATGTCCAGTGGGTGTCTCAATGACCCAACCTTTAGCTTCCGTCGTCAGAATTGTGGTATTCTTTGTCAACATTCACCTCTTCAGTGAAAGAGCCTTCCGCTTGCAATATTTTGATGATGGTAATTGTGGTGAAACGCTGTTAACGTCTTCTCTTTCGCCGTTCGTATGGAGAGAGTTAAAGTGTCAAAGCGTAAGGCGTCTCTCTCTCTCCCTCCCACACTCTCTCTTTTTTCGGAAAGGATATCTTTCAAGACATTCTGTTATACGCTGAAACGGGCTTAATATAATTGTACTTCAATATTTGAAATGATGAGCTTTGTATTTTCCTTACAGGTCATTTGACAGAACTAATTATCATTATTATTATTATTATTATTATTATTGACAGAACTGTTATGTTATCAGAATGCTCTTGTCAAGCATTTTTACAGTTCATTGTAGTTCCGCTGTCCATTTGTGTTAGTGTAGCTCATTCTGGTTCCATACAACAAAAAGCTAACACCACTTGGGAACTTGCACAGTTTTCGTCTGGTGAAACGATGCTGAAATTCCGGCAAACAGCTGTGTGTACAGCTGAGATGATAAGCACCACTCATTTCCTCAAGTGCTCTCTGGCATGTGCATTTCCATTTTTCACACAAATAGAAAGCCAACAGTTACTGTTTACAGTCCACTGAATTACAAGGTTAAAATGGTGAAAATGGTTTAAAATCAAAGGCACCTTAAGATGAAGATAAAAATGACGTTTCGAGTCATAAACTCTTTGTTCACTTGACACACAGAACAAAGGGTTTATGACTTGAAACAAGTGAACAAAGAGTTTATGACTCGAAACGTCGCTTTTATCTTCATCTTAAGGTGCCCATGATTTTAAACCATTTTCACCATTTTAACCTCGTTTTAAAAGGTCCAGCAGTCACTATTTGTTCACCGCTGAATTACAGCTGTCAGTTCTTGGTTTAAACATCGATTTATTTTTTTATTTTTTTTTTTTCGAGCGCATTTATCAAGGTGTTCACGATGCACGTGTTCCCTGATACAGCCGTCTGTGTGTTTACTGAGAGAGGACAGTGTTAGACCATATACATCCGGCATAATTTAGATCATCTGTCGATAAATGTTTTAAAATATTTCATTGCCTTCTTTTTGTTTTTGCCTTTGAAATTTATTTTTTTTTAGAGTATTTTATAAAAACACACGCACTGCTTTTATGAAGTGGTCCCTAACGGTTTGGGAAGAACTGTATGATCTGGTGATGGATTGAAGGGACTGGTGAGGGTTTGTACCCCGCTATAATTTGTATTTGTATTTCATTTTAGCACAACAGATTTCTCTGTGTGAAATTCGGGCTGCTCTCCCCAGGGAGAGCGCGTCGCTACACACCATTTTTTTTGTATTTTTTCCTGCGTGTAGTTTCATTTCTTTTTCCAGTCAAAGTGGATTTTTCTACAGAATTTTGCCAGGAACAACCCTTTTGTTGACGTGGGTTCTTTTACGTGCGCTAAGTGCATGCTGCACACGGGACCTCGGTTTATCGTCTCATCCGAATGACTAAGCGTCCAAACCACCACTCGAGGCGGTCTAGTGGAGGGGGAGAAAATATCGGCGGTTGAACCGTGATTCGAACCAGCGCGCTCAGATTCTCTCGCTTCCTAGGCGGACGCGTTACCTCTAGGCCATCACCCCACTATACATCACTGTGGGATCTTTATATTCCGGGTAGCTTGCTGCTTGGAGCTGAATATGTTCTGGGGCTCGTAGTTCTGGGAGGAAATATTTATGACCGTTACAGTCGAGTGTCATTCAGTTCTCTGATGTGTCCTCAAGGATGTCGTTCAACTTCCCGGACCAACACTGCAAGTGTATGTATCTCCCGGGCCTGGTGTTTGGTATCTTGTGTTCATTCTTTTCCTTTTTGATATTTACATATGCGTTCTATTTGTAAACGCCTAGGACTTATTTTCAAGATTAGGCATTCATGCTCATAATAATGATTTGATATTGATTTGCGATCATTATTGTTTGTTGTATCATTACACTGTACACCTTATGTCATTCATATGCATGCATGTATGAATGGGTGGATACACGGCAGTGGAGGTTTTACCACACAAGTTTTGAGGTCTTGTACTGTTCGTGCAATTTGTTTCATATGTTTGGATGCATTACAACGATTGTCCTGTATGGGTCCGATCTTTGTGAATGATTGCTTTTTTCATTAAAACCTGGTACGATAAACTATTTTGGTTCAATACTATTACACTTGGGATTCGATGAATTTGCACTTACTCACAGAGGCAGCGCGATATTACAATGCGTCTTAACAACTAGAAATAGTAACCCAGCAG
>NC_134877.1:67071951-67081951 GCF_041734735.1 Babylonia areolata
CCAGCAATTCAGAACTCGTGTCACACTGATCACATTCCCCAGACTGTAGCAGTGAAGGGGTTAACGTGCTTTTTTGGGGGGGTGGGGGGGTTAATCTTGTCTCCGTCGTCTGCCCGCCGCCATTCTAAACAAACCCCCAAGTCAGTATCCATGTTTACCGATAGGCCGACACAATGTCTACAAATTTCCAACGTGATCGAATGAATGACATTTATCTGGGAATCCAGTGCCAAACAAGCGTCTGATTGGACCTGATGCGGAAGCAGTTCAGACGATCTGTGGTGCTTGTATTATGTTTGTGGTAGAATTGACGTCATTTTCTCACAGATTCCCCCGGAGAGAGATTCCGTTCACACACATACACTTGGTGATTATGGACTCTCGTGATGTATTTTCAGTTTCAAGGTAACCATTACGTGGCCGGCCATTCGCTGTGATCGTCATCTCTGTCTGTCTGTCCGTCTGTCCTGTCTGTCCATCTATCTGCGGCTGTCTTTTTCTCCGTCTTTCGCCGTTATGTTAAAAAAAAAAAAAAAAATCTGTTATGTGAATATGATTTCTGGCATGATTTTGAAACAATTTCAGATTACAGCTTTTTGATGTATTGAGGTCTGTAATCATCAGGTTATGTGAACATAGGCACAGATAAAAAAACATTCTTTGGTTGTTTTTTTTTTTTTCTTTTCCAGTGTGTGTGTGTGTGTGTGTGTGTGTGTGTGTGTGTGTGTGTGTGTGTGCGTGCGTGTGTGTGTGTGTGTGCGTGTGTGTGTGAGAGATAGAAAGTATGACCGAGGCAGAGCGACAGAGCGATGAGGGAGAGAAAGATGAGAAAGAGAGCAAAACTCTCTCTCTCTCTCTGTGCGTGTGTGGCTGCGTACGTGTGTGCATGCGTGTGTTTGTGTGTTCTTGTGTGTGTGTGTGTGTGTGTGTGTGTGTGTGTTTCTTTTCTTGCTATTTAGATTTCAGGTGGGTTTTTTTTTTTTGTTTTTTTGTTTTTTTTTGCAAGTGACTTCAATATTTACATGATTTGTCAAGACAACGAAGATTCAATCTTGACAATGTGGGTGCAGAAAAACTAGCGCCTGCTTTCAGCATCGTGCGTACAGTGATGATCATTTTCTCTGTCGTCCTTTTTTTTTTTTTTTTTTTTAAATTTTTTTTTCCAATCAGTGATTTATTATTTGTCTTCTTTTTTTTGTTTTCGTCTCCTCAAGTCTTGCTTGTTCACTTTAAAATTTCGTGTTCCCTTGTGATGACATTTTTCTTGCGAAGCGCGGGACTAAATCATACTAAGATGTGACGGGCGCAATAGCCGAGTGGTTAAAGCATTGGACTTTCAATCTGAGGGTCCAGGGTTCGAATTTCGGTGACGGCGCCTGGTTGGTAAAGGGTATAGTGTGCAGACCTGCTAGTGCCTGAATCCCCTTCGTGTGTATACGCAAACAGAAAATCAAATACGCATGTTAAAGATCCTGTAATCCATGACAGCGTTCGGTGGGTTATGGAAACAAGAACATACCCAGCATGAACACCCCTGAAAGCGGAGTATGGCTGCCTACATGGCGGGGTAAAAAAACGGTCATACACGTAAAAGCCCCATTCGTGTACATACGATCGAACTAGGGAGTTGCAGCCCACGAACGAAGAAGAAGAAGAAGAAGAAGATAAAGATGTAGTAGTCAACTGCTCTGTTTTCTCTTTCCATCTTTATGTGTGTGTGCGCGTGTCAGATCTTCACGGTGTGTTGTTTTTCTTCTGATTGTTGAGGATTAATTAATGCTCCCTCTCTCTCTCTCTCTTTGTCTCTCTGTCTCTCTCGTGTGTGTTGTTTCTCTTCTGCTTGTTGAGGATTAATTAATGCTCCTCTCTCTCTCTCTCTCTCTCTCTCTCTCTCTCTCTCTCTCTCTCTCTCGTGTGTGTGTGTGTGTGTGTGTGTGTGTTGTGAAAGTTAGATGTGAATCGTGTTTATATAAAAAAAAAAATCTCCTAAAATGTTTGTATCGGTTAACAATGTGTGTTTATGCCCTTTATGTTCTTATGCTTTCATTTATGTGCTGTTTTGTGGGTTTTTTGTTTTGTTTTTTGTTTGTTTGTTTGTTTGTTTGTTTTATTTTGGGGGCTGGGGGGGTCTGAGGGGGGGTTGGGGGGGGTATGCGGATGATAATTGCCCCGAGTGGAGGATTAAAAAAGTGATATTGTATTGTACTGTACTGCACTGTTTTGTGATGTGTTGTGTTGTATTGTATCATATCATACCTTGTGTTTCTTTTTTTTTCTTTTATTTTTTAATCTTATTCATCTACGCAAAGAAACTTCAGTATATACATTGATACTTTGAAATGCATATATTATGTCTGGATGTGATAGATGAAATTTTGAAGGTGATCATTCTTTTTTTTTTTCAAGTCCAAACATTTTCCAGCAGTGTTTCCAGGACTGGTTGTCCACGTTGCATGCTGTCAATGTCCATGGAAGAATATTGTTCAGTATTAACCCCTTGTCTGTTGAACCCTTGTGGAAATGAAAATCAGTGAGGCACGAATTGTAAGTACAAGAAGTATTTTGTGTGGACTTTTTTATGTTTCGTTTGATTCTAATGAACAAAAGTAAATGCAATCACAAGAAGAAGAAATAATTGATGGTTTCAGTAGCTCAAGGAAGCGTCACTGCGTTCGGACAAATCCATATACGCTACACCACATCTGCCAAGCAGATGCCTGACCAGCAGCGTAACCCAACGCGCTTAGTCAGGCCTTGAGGGAAATAATTGAACAAAAAGAAAGAAAGAAAGTATGGTGACCAATTTTCTGACCTCTTTATCTCCCTTCACCGAAGAGTGTGCTTGTCAGCACTACTGAAGGTGGAGTGATGGCCTAGAGGTAACGCGTCCGTCTAGGAACCGAGAGAGTCTGAGCGCGCTGGTTCGAATCACGGCTCAGCCGCCGATATTTTCTCCCCTTCCACTAGACCTTGAGTGGTGGTCTGGACGCTAGTCATTCGGATGAGACGATAAACTCGAGGTCCCGTGTGCAGCATGCACTTAGCGCGCGTAAAAGAACCCACGTCAACAAAAGGGTTGTTCCTGGCAAAATTCTGTAGAAAAATCCACTTCGATAGGAAAAACAAATAAAACTGCACGCAGGAAAAAAAATACAAAAAATGGGTGGCGCTGTAGTGTAGCGACGCGCTCTCCCTGGGGAGAGCAGCCCGAATATCACACAGAGAAATCTGTTGTGATAAAAAGAGATACAAACGTTCGTTGTGGTCGTTGTGAATGCGGCATGTCATGTAGGATACTCTGGAACTAAGGTGAATGAGCTTCTCCTGATTTAGTTCAATAGGACTGAATCAGATGTGGCCGATTTCCACTTGGATGCATCAGCACAAAGGAACAAGACTGTGTGGGTACTGATGTGTGAACACAGAACAGATTTCCATGTAAGAATAGAGAAGGACACGTTTCGAAAACAACTGAATTTTGTACAATTTCGTTTCAGTTGCACATCCGATGGCTGTGACTCCACACAGCACGTATGTTTCTCGCGACGTGATTGTTTAGTCTGCGAACGTTGGAGAAGCATTTCTGTTGCAGTTTGTTTGTTCACTGATTTTCTCCTGTCTTTTGAAGCTGCCGGGTGTGTCTGTCTGTCTGTCTGTCTGTCTGGTGTTGGGCTGTTAAGTGTGGAGTGTGTCTCTCTGTGGGCCTTTTAAATTGTCTTCTTGATGTTAAGCGTGAGAGTGTTAACTATACCGTAACTTATAACCTGGGTGGAGAGAAAGACAGGCTAATATATAGGGACTTAGGAAGAAAGAATCGAAAATCAATGTTCTCTGTCATGGTTTTCTGTGCAGGAAACTGTCGTTTCGTTTTTCTTCTTCTACATGCATTTTTTTTTTATTCGTTATCTCAGATGATAAAAATTATATCCATTGACAATCATATCATTCCATCAACCAATGCGGCTGTTCATGAGATGAGCTGGATTCGTCACTGAACTCCATTGTAACTGTTGAAAAAACAACACCACCAAAAGTTCAATTTTTTACCAACTCCCTTGGAACTGTGGAAACAAAACCCCTAAAGGTCGATTGGTTTCTGAACTCCCTTGGAACTCCTGTGGAAACAAAAAACAACAACAACAAAAAACACAAAAAAAACACGCCTAGTTTGTCTCTTTGACCTATCCAGACCGGACTATGGCAGTTGCCTTCTGAATGGCTGTCGCAAATGGTGCTTTGACAAGCTAGAAAAGATGCAGAACTCAGCTGCGAGGCTTATCTTGCAAGGGAAAGAAACGAGACCATGCCACACGTCTGCTTCGAGCACAAAACTGGTTCTCTGATGCAGCAAGACATTCAGTTGAATTCTTCCCCACTTTTTTCCCCCAATAATTTAATCTTCAACCCTTCAGCCGTTAAAATGGCCCTCTTTGCAGTGTGCTGGGTTATAAGTAACAGGGTTTAATCATTTGATTTCTCCAAGTCTTTGTGTTATACAACGATTCTGATCATTTGCCGGTTCACATTCTCGACCACAGATTACACATCTCTGTACACCACAGATTACACATCTCTGTACACCACAGATTACACATCTCTGTACACCACAGATTACACATCTCTGTACACCACAGATTACACATCTCTGTACACCACAGATTACACATCTCTGTACACCAAAAGACTCCAGACCTTTGGAGAACACGTCTTCACCTAACCGCCTTCAGGCAGCAGAACACACTGCCGCAAAATATGTGCCGCATAAAGTCAACAGTTGCATTTAAAAAAGCATTAGAAATATTGCGCACTCGTACATGTATGTGTGTGTGTGTGTGTGTGTGTGTGTGTGTGTGTGTGTGTGTGTGTGTGTGTGTGTGTGTGTGTTGAAAACTGAGAGGAAGGTTGGTGGTCAAGGGTGCGTGTTGGATGTATGTGTGTGTGTGTGTGTGTGTGTGTGTGTGTGTGTGTGTGTGTGTGTGTGTGTGTGTGTTGAAAACTGAGGGGAAGGTTGGTGGTCAAGGGTACGTGTTGTGTGTGTGTGTGTGTGTGTGTGTGTGTGTGTGTGTGTTGAAAACTGAGGGGAATGTTGGTGGTCAAGGGTACGTGTTGGATGTGTGTATATATGTGTGTGTGTGTGTGTGTGTGTGTGTGTGTGTGTGTGTGTGTGTGTGTGTGTGTGTGTGTGTGTTGAAAACTGAGGGAAAGGTTGGTGGTCAAGGGAACGTGTTGGGTGCGTGCTTACGTGTTAATGAAATCGTCATGCTGTTTACTGGTAAGTTGCCGTATTGTACATGCATTGATTATAATTTCAAAAAAAAGAAAGAAAAAAGACAATGGCGTTGATAAAACACAATGTTTTAACCTGGTGTGTTGATTGCAACTTTGAGGAAAAAAAAAAAGAATGGTGAAACGCACTGGTGTTTGCAAATGTATTTTGGATAGAAAGATGTGATTACTGACTGTATTCCATGAGTTGTATGTAACATGATTGGTATGATTGAGGGAAATGTCCACCTCCACACTGCCACAGCACTGCAAAATAAAGATGCACATGCCATACTGCCTCACTTCTTGTGTGTGAACGCACGCTCTCTCTCTCTCTCTCTCTCTCTCTCTCTCTCTCTCTCTCTCTCCCTCTCTCTCTCTCTTCCCCCTCCCTTTCTTGGTGAACATGTGTATTCGCGCGTGCCTTGTGAGTACGTAATTCTTTGCTGGCAAGAGCACGCTTATGTGTAAAAATATACGCACCCACCTCAACAAACATACAATAGAACACACACACACACACACACACACACACACCTGCACCCCCCCCCCTCTCACCCCCCCCCCTCCCCACCCTCCCTCGCCACCCCTCATCACACCACACACACCAGCAGTGAGACTCTCTACTGTTTATAATCCAGACTGTAAGAAACGCGGAATCAAAGAGAAAAAAGGGGGGAATCAGTCAAACACGATGCCAGAAAACCAGAACTCCGCTGTAAAAGAAAACAGAACAGCTGGAGGTCGCACATGTTACAGAAAACCCTAACTTGTTGTCCCTTTGTGGGTATCAACCAGATACATTCAGCTTAAACAAAAAACCAAACGACAAAACAAAGCTAAAAATAACAAAAAACACACAAAAAACAGCAACAACCAACAACATCATCATCAGCAGCAGCAGCAACAACAACAAAACCTGAAGAATTCTGATTGACTGAAAGCTTAGGCATTTTATATACAAACATCGTTGACGTCGTACTTAGTTAAAAAAAAAAATGTTGGATACTGCATTCAAGTAGTGGGCATCTGCTAGTTTGAGGAGATTATGGTGTGAATGTAAAATGCACTGTGGTTGTGTGCTGTAGAAACATCCTTCGATACTACGACACTACTACTACTACTACTGCTACGACTAGTACTGATGATAGTAACAACAGCAACATTAATAGCAGTAAAAATAGTAGGCCTAATAATCATTATCATCATCATCATCATCATCATCACCATATAACAACTGATCCCATACTTATAGAAGCAAGCGACATTATCTCGCTGACTACACTGAACTGTCCGACCATGCAGCTGGTGCCGAGAGAGAGAGAGAGAGAGAGAGAGTAAGAGAGAGAGAGAGAGAGAGAGTAAGAGAGAGAGAGAGAGAATTAATCCATGAATGTCCCAAAGTTTTGTCTATCAATAATCGTGAGTTTCTGTTTAACTGAAATGAGAATGAGAATGAATGCGTAATATTTTGAAACCACTTGCTTTTAGAGCACTGAAAATAGCCCCAGTACGGTCGGGCAAGGCGATTTGATTTGATTTGACTTGATTTTGAGCCCACATAAGGACAAAAACCCAGCAAAAGACACAGGTTTGTAGAAGAACACCGCAATCCACTGTTCACTCACAGCAAAGATCGTTCAATCCACGCGGTCTTTGCTCAGGTTCACAGGCGTTGCTCCTTTCATCAGTCCAGATGTTTTTTAGCTTTTTTTTTTTCTCCTCTATTGTTTGCTTACCTTCAGCTTTGTTGATGTTTGCCAGGCTGGTGAGGTGAGAACTGTTCTTCCTCAACTAGTTGCTCAGCGCATTTCCATTGATCGGAGAGCAGTTGAATTTCGTATAATTAAAGAAAGCTTTTTGTCCCCTGTGTGTGCGCGCCTCTGTGTGTGTGTGTGTGTGTGTGTGTGTGTGTGGGAGGGGGGGGGAGCATGCTGCACACGAGACCTCGGTTATCGTCTGATTCGAATGACTTATTCTCGTTACTTATAGTCCAACTGACCGCACAGGGCCATATCAGGACTGTCAAACCATACAAATGTTCAACCACGTCAACACAAAACTTTCACATCTACAAAAACAAACAAACAAAAAAACAAACAAAGATAAACCAACAAAACACAGTTCATGACACAGTATCTCAACCATTTAGCTCCTTATGGCAAATAAGACTAGGCCATGCTGAGGACGCCAGCCATTCCGCTTAATTCATCATCCCCAGACTAAAAAAAAAATCGTAAGCAAAGGGGAAAAAGACCCAATACTTCAAAGCCAAACAAAAAATACATCTAAAAAAGGCCACATAGGCAAATAACACTGCAGAATGGGCAGCTAGTGACCATCCCAGTGTTTACATCTCACTACCTAATCGCCAGAGCAAAACAGCACAGACAGTACATCACAGACTGCAGAAAAGAGAAAAAAAAAGTGTCAAGGCTTGCTTGAAAAAAAGAAAGGGGAATGGACTGGGAAGGTAGAAAAAGGAGACAACAGTGAAGGAAGAAAAAAAGGCAGAAACAAAGAGAGTGATAGAAAAGAGGAAATTTCTATCACAGAATTTTCAGAAGGCAGGGATGTTATTTATACTGAAAAACCCCCGGCTTCACCCACGGGGAGATTCGAATGACTAGCGTCCGGACCGCCGCCCAAGGCTTAGTGAAGAAGGAGAAAATACTGGTGCAGGCGGGGTTTCAACCAGTGCCCTCAGATTCTCTCGCATCCTAGGCGGACGTGTTACAAAACTAGGCCACAGCTCCACTTGGGGCCCTGCTGGTGTAGATCAGCAGTCTCGCGTATTCAGTAAATTGATGCCGTATGAATGATGCATGATGGTAATGCTGTTGGTGCGTATCAGTGGCACTGACCCTTTTGTTTTCTTCAGGTACAACATAATCTGCAGCAGAGTAGGGAATAATGTACAAACAGATCTTGACATTGTTCTTAAAGACATGCACATCGGCTAAAAACAAAAACATAAAGAACTGAAAAAGGGTAAAAGACAGGAAATGATAATTTTTACATTCTTCAACATATACCAGTTTATCAAATCGCGTGACATTGCTTACTGCTTACTGGACACACACACACACACACACACACACACACACACACACACACACACACACACTGACCATCAGGATCACTTAGACATAAATATCACATAAAAACAACAACAACAACAACAACAACAACAAAAACAGAACAAACTCCAACGCTAGTTCAATAAAATCAAAATCTTTTTCCCCTTGTTTCACAGCATTTGCAATCAGTGCCAATGTAACGATGAAGAAATGAAGACACACTGTGCGTCATTCATAACAAGCGCAGCGTCAGCGACTTCAAGGTGATCATTACCAAGTCTCCGTCATCATCTGTTCTCCTTTCCATTTCTTCTTCATTACTTTTTCCCTTTTTTTAATGAAACCATTTCCTTTTTTATCAATTCTTGTGAGTCAGAATAAGCCATTCCCAATAGTCATGTAGGTTACGAGAAGGTTAACTCACTCAGTACGGCCAGTCCTCTCTTCTCCTCTACACAGACCCCTCGGATGTCCAGTGGGTGTCTGAATGACCCAACCTTTAGCTTCCGTCGTCAGAACTGTGGTATTCTTTGTCAACATTCACCTCTTCAGTATCAGAGCGTTCCGCTTGCAATATTTTGATGATGGTAATTGGGATGAAACGCTGTTAACGTTGTCTCTTTCGCCGTTCGTATGGAGAGAGTTAAAAGTCCCTTAGTTTTATACGGCCTATTCATTTTATCTAGGGATCCGCGTATTGGAAGGCGGGGCCCCGTGCTCTCCATCTGCCGCTTTCATGAACCTTTCCCGACCTAAGTCAGGTACCCATTCACACCTGAGCGGAGTAAGGAAAACGGGAGTCTCCCCCCAAGTGCCTTCCCCCCAAGTGCCTTCCCCCCAAGTGCCTCCCCCCCCCCAAGTACCTCCCCCAAGTGCCTTCCCCGAGTTCCTTCCCCAAGTGTCTTCCCCGAGTTCCTTCCTTCCCCAAGTGTCTTCCCCGAGTTCCTTCCTTCCCCAAGTGCCTTCCCCGAGTTCCTTCCCCAAGTGCCTTCCCCGAGTTCCTTCCCCAAGTGTCTTCCCCGGGTTCCTTCCCCAAGTGTCTTACCCAATTTCCTTCCCCAAGTGCCATTCCCCCAAGTGTCTTCTGACACAAGAAGCAAAATGGCTGATTGAACACTTCCGCTGGCTTCAGTTAGCAAAGGGGCTATTTTTTTTTTTTAAATAAAAATAAAAAGGCATGCGCTATCCATGTATTTTTAGAGCAGTGGTATTAATCACATGGCCACTGACTGGAACGGATTTAAAAATAAAAAAAATAAAATTTTTTTTTATACGAATGTGTGTTATATGCAGATAATCTGGATGCGCGCCAGCGATAACATCGTTTTTTCTTCTTTCTTTCTCAATTACACCGTCTTCCCAAACTATCGAACTGATGTAGAAAGCAGCGCATAATCATAATTTCTATTATCCACAGCAAAAGGTGTCAGTGCTATCAGCAGTGGATTGGCAGCCTGTGTTTTGTTGATTGTTACCTTCTTTTTTTTTTTTTATCTTTGTTTTGTTCTTTCAGTTTTTTTTCTTTTATTATTATTTTTTTTCTCTTGCTAGTGACAGTGGTGCCCAGTGGTGCCCGCTATTGACGTGCAGTTGGCAGTGGTGCCCGCTATTGATGTGCAGTTGGCAGTGGTGCCCCCTATTGATGTGCAGTTGGC
>NC_134877.1:67086951-67089451 GCF_041734735.1 Babylonia areolata
CTCCCCCCTCCTCCTCCTTCTTACTCCTCCTCTTACTCCTCCTCCTCCTCTTCTCCTCCTCCTTCTTCTTCTTTCTCCCCCTCCTCCTCCTTACTCCTCCTCCTCCTTCTTCTTCCCCTCTCCTCCTCCTTCTTACTCCTCCTCTTACTCCTCCTCCTTCTCCTCCTTCTTACTCCTCCTCCTCCTTCTTACTCCTCCTCCTCCTTCTCACTCCTCCTCCTCTTTCTTCCTCCTCCTCTTCCTCCTCCTTCCTCTTCTTCTTCCTCCTCCTCCTTCTTCCTCCTCCTCTTCCTCCTCCGCCCCTCCTCCTCCTCCTCCTTCTTCTCCTACCCTCTTCCTCCTCCTCCACCTTCTTTCCTTCTCCTCCTCTTCCTTCTTCTTCTTTCTTCTTTTTTCTCCTCCTCTTCCTCCCCCCTCCTCCTCCTCCTTCTCCTGCTTCGTCGCCATATTTCTTCAGCTTTGGATCTGTGGTGTAAAGTCAACGTTAATACTAATCCATATTTGTCTCCCTCCCTCCCTCCCTCACTCACTCACTCACTCATTTATTCACTTGCTCACTCACTAACTTACGCAACACACAAATCACCCAATCAAATCATTCAATCAATCAATCTGTTACTCAGTGCCCGGGACTGACCAGCTTAACCAAAGGAGTCGGAGATAGCTTTGCAACAGTTCACCCGCCCCCCCCCCCCCACGCCCCCCCCCGGCCCCCCCCCCGCCCTCCCTCCTCCCCTCTCTCTCTCTTAAAGTTAATGAGCGTTATAAGGATAGCCTTGGAGGGTACGAAGACGAAATTCATGTACTGGCAATTTGTCCACAATGCGATATTCTGAGAAAGAAATACTTATCCAAGCATATGCAAAATTTAAGGATTCCCATATTACCCCACTTACTTCAAAATGTCAGCAGCATTGTGTCAAAAGATGTAGCAATATTTATTTATTTTTTTATGCGTTAAAACAGAGAGCAGAAAGGGCTCAGTCTTAGATGAAAGACATGTTTCTTAGTTACCCTTAGCTTTTTATTTAGTTTTGTTATATCATCAGTTTATTCTTTCTAACATTTTGTTGTTCATCCAACTCAAGGTTGGGTTTTCAAATGTGTGTGTGTGTGTGCATAACACGTGCATTTATATGTATACAAGTCGTGTAGCCTTTCATTGAAACAGTTCTGAGTTCTGAGTTCTCTCTCACATTTTGCCGCCCCCAGCACCCTCCCTCCCCCTCCACACACACACACACGCAGATAGAGGCTGAGAGACAGGTAGTCGGGATGGAAGGGGGTGGAACGCACAGGTTTGATCAGTTATATTATTTGTGTATCCCGCGTGTGTTTGAAGCACGCAGTAATGATACAGTGGAGTGATGGCCTAGAGGTAACGCGTCCGCCTAGGAAGCGAGAGAATCTGAGCGCGCTGGTTCGAATCACGGTTCAGCCGCCGATATTTCCTCCCCCCTCCACTAGACCTTGAGTGGTGGTCTGGACGCTAGTCATTCGGATGAGACGATAAACCGAGGTCCCGTGTGCAGCATGCACTTAGCGCACGTAAAAGAACCCACGGCAACAAAAGGGTTGTTCCTGGCAAAATTCTGTAGAAAAATCCACATCGATAGGAAAAACAAATAAAACTGCATGCAGGAAAAAATACCAAAAAAAAAAAAAAAAGGGTGGTGCTGTAGTGTAGCGACGCGCTCTCCCTGGGGAGAGCAGCCCGAATTTCACACAGAGAAATCTGTTGTGATAAAAAGAAATACAAATACAAATCATCATTACCACTACTGCTGCTGCTGCTACTGCTCCTCCTCTTCCTCCCCCGATTTTCTTTGGTTTGGATAAGCGAAGTAACTCTTTAAATGCTTCAGGTCATGATATCGTTGTGCTTCTCTCCCTTGTCATATTGCTCTGTCAACGGATCTAGCTTGTCACCAATTCTTTTTTTTTCTTCTTCTTCTTCTTCTTTTTTTTCTTTTTGTCAGGTGTGTACTTCAAAGGTAATCTGTGAAGAGTCTACACCAATATGTTGATGAACATGATAATGGTGACCGAAAAATATGACAGATACTGCAAGTAATACTAATGATAATAATTGTGATGATAATAATAATCATGATAGTAATGCAAGTTAAAAAACAAAACAAAACAAAAACAACAAACAAAAACAAACAAAAGAAAACAAATAACGGAAACAATGAATATAATGATACAATAATGACAACAACAACAACGACAAAAAATCAACACCTTACACCAACAAAACTTTAACTCTCTCCATACGAACGGCGAAAGAGACGACGTTAACAGCGTTTCACGCCAATTACTATCATCAAAATATTGCAAGAGGAAGGCTCTTATACTGAAGAGGTGAATGTTGACAAAGAATACCACAATTCTTACGACGGAAGCTAAAGGTTGGGTCACTCAGACACCCACTGGACATCCGAGGGGTCTGTGTAGAGGAGAAGAGAGGACTGGCCGTACTGAGTGAGTTAAACACTGT
>NC_134877.1:67091951-67096951 GCF_041734735.1 Babylonia areolata
ACACACACACACACACACACACACACACACACTGGGTTCCTTCACATCTTGGTATTCTCTACAATGAATGGGCTGACAGGGCTGCAAGAAAAGGTGCAAAGAACGAACAGGGAACCATAGAACTTTATGTGCCTCTATCTGTACAAGAGGGTTATCGAATACTAGAAAAAACATCGTGGAACAAAGTCAGAGAATTATACCAAGAAAACGGCAAAGCTTTAAACCATAGTGTAATTAATGGTCAACAACCGGGAACTATCGATCAGTCAAATACATACAGTAATTCAATAAGATTAAGGCAGATTCATACATTATCAAACAGGATAAAACTGAGCGCTTTTGTAACAAAGTTCAGCAAAGATGTCAGATGCATATGTGGAGAACATATTTCTAGTAACCATGTAATATTCGAATGTCAGAATCTAAAATGTTTTTTGCCAGACTTCACCAAAAGTTCTTTTGAATGTGTTATTAACAATTCCAATATGTTATTTGTTATTGCAGAAGGTTTGCTGCATAGTCCTATAGGACATTTGTTATAGATGTTATAATTGTTTGATGTTGGCGTTTATAACGTTTCCATTTTTCCTAGCGTTGTCTCTCCCTATTCACCCTCCACACATACACACACTTTTACCCCTCCCCCTCTCACAGCCCCTACCCCCACGTTTGTTTTTGTTTTTTTTTGTTTTTTTTTGTTTTTTTTCCGTCTAATATCACTTCAAGTGGAAAGACGTTAAACTGAAGACAACAACAACAACACACACACACACACACACACACACACACACACAGGGAGAGGGAGAGATAGACAGACATACAGAGACAGAGACAGACAGAAACAGAGAGAGACGGAGAGAGACGATGCCACCTTTGTGCAGCTTTGTAGGTCTGTGGTATTGACCAAAAGCTTACGGTGAACGGGGGCGATATCTGTTAGCCCTTGCCGTGGCTCTGTTCATCTCTGTTGTGGTCTATGGTTTTCTCTGCACTGATCCCGCCCCTAATACCCCGCCTTCCCCCTCCCTCCCCCCCCCCTCCCCCCAACAAAACAACAAAAACAGCACAGATTGCATCTTTTGTAGCTGTGTTATCACTGCGGCATCACCACCACCACCACCACCACCACCACTACTAACAATAATAAACGTATTCATACAGCGCTAAGTCTTATGCGAGAACAAATCCAAGCGTTTTTCCACTCACCTTTCCCACGCATACCCAAACAAAGGAATGAAAGACATCCTACTGTTTCAGACTGATGCATAGAATGAAAGACATCCCATTGTTTCAGACTGATGGATAGAATGAAAGACATCCTATTGTTTCAGACTGATGCATAGAATGAAAGACATCCCATTGTTTCAGACTGATGGATACGTGTGAAAGTTGGAAATATTCATAAAAACTACCATGCTCAACTCCATGACAGTTCTCTTAAGACATTCTATTGTCCAGCTCTCCCCACAGTTTCTTATCACATTACGACTGAAAATTACTGACTTAATTCGGGGGGGGGGGGGGGGGGGGAAGAAAAGTTCCGTTCACCACTCATTTTGAAACACACTGTTGAAATTTACTGACCTGTTGCGAACACCACCACCACCTACAACAGCAACAAAGCAAAACCAACTTGCATCTGATACCGTGAGAATATAGCTATACTATCACTGCGTGTTACTGATCATGTTAAAACCTGCTGAAATGTTGCGAACAACAACAAAAACAACTTGCATAATATAATACAATGAGAATGTAGCTGTGCTATCACTTTCGTATCACACTGCTCATGTTGAAACAAATTGTGGTATTTGCTTTCAGTTTCCACAAACACAAAGATTTACGCAGCTTTTTTTTAATGTGTATGTACAGGCTTACGTAACACACAGGCTTACGTAACACATTTGTCCATTTCATGAGTGAAAGTACTAAGCCAACTGGCAGACACTGGTTTCATGTCAAACACACTGAGGCGACACGTGTCTATTCAGTTACGTCTGGGCGTGATGTGTAGCGTGTTTAGTTGGAACAAAACAGCTTCGTCCAGAGTCCTCAGTGAGCAGTATGTCACTTAGTTTGTCTCGGCGCATTTTTTTTCTTTTTTCCAGCGATTGTGTGCGCACAGATAATGCAAAGTGGATCAGCAGATTGAGAATTTCGTTCCCTGTACATTTGAAACACTGATCTTATCACTGATGAACAAGTGCGCCAAATCATCAGGCAACACGTTGGGAAATGTGAAGATCTACTGACATCAGTTTAGAAAAGAAAGCTACGCTAGTATGGCCAAGTAACATGATTCAATGGCTATGCCAAAAAACAAACAAACAACGACCCTCCAAGGAACTGTTGAACAAGTGCGCCAAATCATCAGGCAACACGTTGGGAAATGTGAAGATCTACTGACATCAGTTTAGAAAAGAAAGCTACACTAGTATGGCCAAGTAACATGATTCAATGGCTATGCCAAAAAAAAGAACAAACAACAACCCACCAAGGAACTGTTGAAGAAGTGGAGAAGGAGGGGGATACTGAAAAAACAACAAAAATAAATGAATAAAAATTAACACAAAAAACGATGGATTGACAGCTTCACAGACCGAACGGGAAAACCCTTTGCAGAGACCCAGGCTTTTGACACACAGCAACCGACAGACCTGGAAGAATTTGGTGCCAGTTGCATTGCTTGGTTCTAACTTTTTGACAGTGCCTACGTTGACCGAACTTACGCTATTGGTCAGTTCCATACTATACACCGTTAGTAGCGGGTTACAACCATACCAGGCTCTTCCATCCGAGCAATGCAACCGGCTCCAGGCTGGTGAACAGTTTCGTCCTGTGCCCCCAGCGACTCTTCAAGGAGGGAGAAGGAGATAGCCAGCTTTTTGTATCTTCCGTGCGCCACACGGAGTACGGTGAGCATCATTCACTGCTGTGGTGTAGTGTGTCCTTTTACTTCGTGTAGTGTGTCCTTTTACTTCGTGTAGTGTGTTCTTTTACTTCTTGTAGTGTGTCCTTTTACTTCGTGTAGTGTGTCCTTTTACTTCGTGTAGTGTGTCCTTTTACTTCGTGTAGTGTGTCCTTTTATTTCTTGTGGGAGCTGAACGTTGATGTGTTTGCTTTTTGTCATTGACTGTTGAAACGCTTCTCCTCCCCCCCCCCCTTCCCTTCCGTTCATGCTGATGACATCTGCAATGTAAGGGACTGACCTTTCGGCCATTTTGTAGTTGTTGGTTTCTCCTTATCTGTCGTATTCTTCCTTCTTTCCTTTTTTCCCCCACTATTCTTCTGTCCTTTAGAAATAACAACAACAGCAACAACAACAAAACAAAAAATATCATCAACAACAGCAACAACAACAAAAACCAGCAACAAAACAGTAAAAACAGTACAAAAGACAAACACACAAACAAAAATCACGAAACATGTAACTACCTACCTACCTACCTGCCTACCTACCTACCTACCTACCTAACTAACTACCTACCTGCCTACCTACCTACCTACCTAACTACCTACATACCTATCTAACTACCTACCTACCTAACTAACTACCTACCTACCTACCTACCTACCTACCTACCTATCTACCTACCTACCTACCTAACTACCTACCTACCTAACTAACTACCTACCTGCCTACCTACCTAACTACCTATCTACCTACCTACCTACCTGCCTACCTACCTACCTGCCTACCTACCTAACTACCTACCTACCTACCTACCTAACTACCTGCCTACCTACCTACCTACCTGCCTACCTACCTACCTACCTAACTAACTACCTGCCTACCTACCTACCTACCTACCTACCTAACTACCTACCTACCTGCCTACCTACCTACCTACCTAACTACCTGTCTACCTACCTACCTAACTACCTGCCTGCCTACCTACCTAACTAGCTAACTACCTAACTACCTGCCTGCCTACCTACCTACCTACCTAACTACCTACCTACCTACCTAACTAACTAACTACCTGCCTGCCTGCCTACCTAACTACCTACCTACCTACCTACCTACCTACCTACCTACCTAACTAACTACCTACCTACCTGCCTACCTACCTACCTACCTACCTAACTACCTACCTACCTACCTACCTAACTAACTAACTACCTACCTACCTACCTACCTACCTACCTAACTACCTACCTACCTACCTAACTACCTGCCTGCCTACCTACCTAACTAGCTAACTACCTACCTACCTGCCTAACTACCTACCTACCTACCTACCTACCTACCTAACTACCTGTCTACCTACCTACCTAACTACCTGCCTGCCTACCTACCTAACTACCTACCTACCTGCCTAACTAACTACCTGCCTGCCTACCTACCTACCTACCTAACTGCCTAACTACCTACCTACCTACCTAACTACCTGCCTACCTACCTGCCTACCTACGTACCTGCCTACCTACCTACCTACTTACCTACCTAACTAACTACCTGCCTACCTACCTACCTACCTACCTACCTAACTACCTGTCTACCTACCTACCTAACTACCTGCCTACCTACCTACCTAACTACCTGCCTACCTACCTACCTACCTACCTACCTACCTACCTACCTACCTACCTACCTACCTACCTACCTACCTGCCTACCTACCTATCTACCTAACTACCTATCTACCTACCTACCTACCTGCCTACCTACCTGCCTACCTACGTACCTGCCTACCTACCTACCTACTTACCTACCTAACTAACTACCTGCCTACCTACCTACCTACTTGCGTACCTACCTACCTACCTACCTACCTACCTACCTACCTAACTAACTACCTGCCTACCTACCTACCTACCTACCTACCTAACTACCTGCCTGCCTACCTACCTAACTAGCTAACTACCTACCTACCTGCCTAACTAACTAACTACCTGCCTGCCTACCTACCTACCTACCTAACTGCCTAACTACCTACCTACCTAACTACCTGCCTACCTACCTACCTACCTACCTACCTACCTAACTACCTAACTACC
>NC_134877.1:67101951-67104451 GCF_041734735.1 Babylonia areolata
TCAAACGGGCTCGGGGACACAACTTTCTTCATATGGTTGTGAAGGCCTGTGTGTTTGTAAGGCGTGTTCTCAGGGTGGATAAGTAAACTGGGGTTTGTGGAGCACGTAATCCGTGAAATCAAGTGTACACGGCACCTGCCACAGCGGTACGCTTGACAGGATTTAAAGGTCCCTTAAAGTCACACTTGTGAAGTGCACACATACAGAATCTCATCGATTCAAGATCAAAACATGACGTCTTTAAAACCTGTTATTTTGGAAAGAGTTGTTGAACGGATTCCACGATTAAACTGTAGTTAAAAAACAAAACTCCGTGATTTTCCACAGACTTGCAAAAGCATAAAAGTTACCGCAAGCTTTCTTTCTTTCATCTTCATTTTTCTTCGCCCGCAGGGCTGGATGATAAGAAAAAAAAAGAAGAAGCTATATCATTATGGTTATTCCTTTATCCTCTGAAAAGAAAAGTTAGCATCGTTCCGTTCCTGGCACATTGGATGACCCATCTGGTCAACAATTGTAAGCAAGCATGTCGGCAAAAGCAAGCAACTACTGGCTGTTCGACCGAATTGGCGCGTTACACTGATCGTCAGCATCAGTTACTTTAAGTCAGCTTCCGATCAACCCATGTGGCAGCAGCATAGAGGGAAGGACTGGTCGTGAAAAGAAGATAAGATAAGATAAGAATAACTTTATTATCTCCACCTGGAGAAATTTGGTCAGGTGCATTATCACAACATAGACAAGTAAACAACATGGGGACCATAACTGTAAAAGCCAACAACAGCCCCAACAAATATTACGAAGATACAAATGTAAAAAAAATATCACATACATCGTTTCATACATACATCCACACACTGCAGGTAATAACTAGTATTCTTAATGTAAAAACAGAAAGAATTAAGAAACATTTGAATATAATTATAAACATAGCCTACTATACTGCACATTGATTATAATAGACAGATAAGATAAGAATAAAGATGAATTGCGGAAAACCACAACCAGATAATCAGCACACACCCGCACCGCACCCCCCCCCCCCCACCCCACCCCACACACGCAGATAACTTGATCAAACAAGAGTAATAAACATATGTTCTCAAATAAAAGCATTTCACATATTCGCTTTTAAAAACATTGCAATTAATTATTACATCGTAATTATTACTCACACTGACCTGAAAACAAAGGTGCTTTGGATACCGTAATGCTTATCTATTTTGTTTTGTATTTTGTATTTCATTTTATCACAACAGATTTCTCCGTGTGAAATTTGGGCTGCCCTCCCGAGAGCTACACTACAGCGCTACTCTTTTTTTTTTTTTTTTTTTGCTGTAATATTAACGTTTTATGGACCTTTAAAGGTGACTAACGGGAGGAGAGGGGTCGTGGTGGGTGGAAGGGGAAGGGGACAGGTTCTTTATAGCTCCATATCTGGAGCACGGGGACAGACCGACAATAAAGGAAAAAGACTTTTATGGCTTCACATTGGCGTCAGTGGGACAATTTCCAATGTATGTATAAAATGAGACTTCATCCTCGGCACGAAAGTTGTTCATATCTTAATGTCAAATCACATCTGATAAATTATCATTAATGGAGCAGTTCAACACAGTTTCACGAACAATTCAGGTCCGAAAAAGAAGAGAGAGAAAAACAAACAAACAAACAAGCAAACAAACAAACAAAAAAACAAAAACAGTCAGAATAGGGCACATTTTCATGCAGTGCATCTGAAATGCAAAAGATAAATGTTTTCCTGTTTTGTTTCAAACACTTGCCTTCTAAGCATATTTCACTTTATTATACTTTAATGCATTTACTTATTTGTTTTTTTTGTTTTGTTATTCCATTTCGTTTTGTGTTCATCTTTCACACAAAACTAGGGAGGCTGTCAAGTCTACACCAGCGTCACTGACCTTGTGCCAGGGAAAGACATCTTCTCCTTTTTCACAGCAGATGCTATGTAGCGTATATGGATCAGTTCGCACGCTTCGCGCGCGCATACATAAACAGATCTCTCTCTGTCTCTCGCTCTCTCTCTCTCTTTCCGTCTCTGTCTGTCTGTCTCTGTCTTTCTTACTCTCTCATCACTCTGTTTCGATTTTTAGTCTCTCTCTCTCTTCTCTCCGTCTCTGTCACAGGCGCACACATGCGCGTGCATATACAGACACAAACATAGACACATACACACACATACACACAGACACATACATACACACGAGCGCGCGCGAGCGCGCACACACACAACACAACACACACACACACACACACACACGCATACACCCCTACCTACCCAACCTACCCACCACACACACACACACCAGAAAGGAAAAGAAATTTGATATCAACAGAAGAAACCATTATGACATTAGGAAAAAAAAAGAAGGAAAAAAAAAAAAAGCCCCGACGGGCTCGGAAGAGAGTGAAGTCAGAGTGTGATCTTTACCGCGTTGACCATGGAAAGCCTGTCTGCCTGCCTACTGTCCTAGTGAGT
>NC_134877.1:67109451-67111951 GCF_041734735.1 Babylonia areolata
TTCTCTCTCTGTTTTTTTTTTTTTTTTTTTTTTTTTTTTTTTTTCTCAATCTGTGATGCACTCCTGCCTGCGCTGTTCAGTGCTGGTGATTGGGTTGTGATGATTCCTAGTAAACACTGGGATGAAATGAAATTCTGGTGCTTAGAGCCTCGCCGACCACTAAGGCCATCTCAAGGCTGTCGCCACGTTAATACCTACTACAAGGGTAAAAAAAACAAAAAAAAAAAACAATAAAAACCAGTCACCACGTTAAGCTTTCCACTCAAAGTTTAAAAAAAAACTTCCATAGTTTAAAACCTTCAAACCTGATTCAAAATGTTCACTTGTTTCAAGAAGTCCATCAGCGCCCACGGAGGGACATCACGAAACAAGGTCTTCAAAGAAACCGCCGGTGTAATGTCTGTGTCTAACGTCAGATCCCAACAGTAAACACTGGGATGGTCATTAGTGGTCCTTTCGGCTCTTTCATTTAGCTACATGATATATATTTTCATCTTCTATATATTTTTTTGTGGGACTTTGTGAAGTATTTTCTTATATCATTTTTCACGATGTGATGTGTGTGTGTGTGTGTGTGTGTGTGTGTGTGTGTGTGTGTGTGTGTGTGTGTGTGTGTGTGTGTGTGTGTGTGTGTGTGTGTGTGTGTGTGTGTGTGTGTGTGTGTGTGTGTGTGTGTGTGTGTGTGTGTTAATGAGTGAGTGTGTGGGTGAGTGAATACTGGTTTGGGAGTGTGTGTGTGTGTGTGTGTGTTAATGAGTGAGTGAGTGTGTGGGTGAGTGAATACTGGTTTTGGAGTGTGTGTGTGTGTGTGTGTGTGTGTGTGTGTGTGTGTGTGTGTGTGTGTGTGTGTGTGTGTGTGTGTGTGTGTGTGTCTGACAGTCTGGTGCTGAAAACGGTCGAGTTTGAAACAACAACAGCAGCAACAACAACCCCTAGCCCCCACCCCGACACACACACACACACACACACACACACACACACACACACACAAAGAATGTACATAATTATATCTATTCTAAGACTTTTTTTTTTATAAAGTCGG
Source organism: Babylonia areolata (assembly GCF_041734735.1). NCBI lineage: Eukaryota > Metazoa > Mollusca > Gastropoda > Neogastropoda > Buccinidae > Babylonia > Babylonia areolata. The sequence goes on from NC_134877.1 coordinate 67,110,494, forward strand.
GCAGCCTTGATATGGCACTGTGCAGTCGGCTGGAATTTGAGCAACAATGTCAATTGACAAAATGACATGGTCATCTCTGTTACCGCCATGTTTGGGACACGTTCAGTTCGCAACGCTGCCTGTACTCCTGCCGCCCGCTAAAGTTACGACGCTTGTGCGTCACGTTTGAGAAGGTTTGCACAGTTTTGGCGGCGAGATAAACCTAATCGCGTTCTGGAAAGAAAACTAGGCACTCGGTGTCCATTGACAAAGCTGTCAGCTGTGTTTAACTTGCTGTCATCCAGAGTGGACATGGAAAATGGTGAGTGAGTGATCGCCTTGTGGATTTCTGAGCCACGGGAAGAGATTCTGAACGATGATGATAGTACGCGTTATCGATGGGGGATTGAGTTTTGGTCGAAAGATAGAAGAACGCACATACAAAAAGACAGGTACGCACCACACACACATACATACATACAAACATACATACATGCATACATACAAACATACATACATACATATACACACTCACACACATTCATATATACATAATACATACATACATGCATACATACATATATATATCTAAAACGTGCACGCACATGGCCCACGTTTTTTCTTATTATTATTTCATCAGTATTATTGGCCATCTATGTATCTGTTTACCTTATTTCATCTTAAATCATTTACTTGTTATTCACTTTAATCACTTGCTTCATTTACGCATACCAAGATTCAAACCCTCCACTATTGGACGTCGCTCTTTCTCTGTCTCTGGACCTTGTATTTGGAATGAACTTCCTCTTTCGCTTTGTCAGGTCTCCGCACTCAGCTCTTTCAAGTCTGGCCTTAAAACCCACCTCTTCACAAGATAGCCTCCCTCCCCTACCTCTTCCTTGTCTTCAGTTTCTTCAGTTTTAGAGTTATGCATGCGTGTGAATGACTGGTGTGAAAGCGCTTAGATTTGTCTCTGCGGAAGATTCAGCGCTATATAAATACTATCTTTATCATCATTTCATATATTTTTTCCTGGATCATGTGGCACCGAGTGCATTGAGTCGGTTCATCTGTCAGGCATCTGCTTCATCTCTCCTCCACCTCTCCCACATCTGACCAATCTTTTTTCTTGGCAGCAGATGTAAGGAGAAGATGCATACATCAGTCAGTCCGCATGCTTTGACTGACGACCCCTTGAAACTTTGAAACTGAAACTTCGATTTTTCTTCTTCTCTTTCTAGCCTTCGGTTTTTTTTGTTGTTGTTGGTGGTGGGTTTTTGTTTTTTTGTGTTTTTGTTTGTTTGCTTGCTTGTTTGTTTGTTTGTTTGTGTGTGTGTGTGTGTGTGTGTGTGTGTGTGTGTGTGTGTGTGTGTGTGTGTGTGCAATCATTTTTTCCCTCCTCCTTCTCTGTTTCTTTCTTTAGTAAATGTAAATAGATCGATCGCTAGATCCTTTCACCGTGCCCCCCACCCCCACCCC
>NC_134877.1:67116951-67131951 GCF_041734735.1 Babylonia areolata
GCTTGTCGTTCAGCGGTGTGTACACTAAATGTTGCCTGAGCAAGGTCTGAAACCAGGTCTGAGGCAGTTTACACTCAATAAGGAAATGAACTCGTGAATAAAGGACTAGACAGAAACAAATTAGCTAATAAAGAGATTTGCTATCAAACAGACTTGTAAACTAATTGACTAACTACTGAAACACGTGAAAACGCTTTCGAAAACACAGTGTGTGTGTGTGTGTGTGTGTGAGTGCGTATGTGTGAATGTATGTTTGTGAATTTAGCCTTGTGAATACACCGATAAACAGAAAAAAAGAAAAAGAAAAATGGGACGGAGATTGGAGTAAATGGAGCGCTGGAAGACCGAATGGGAGCAGGTAATGACATGCCCATCTTAGGCATGTCTTTACAGCCAGTGCTGTCCAGAAAACATGAACGCCGAAAATCAAATCGCCATTGTACTTCTCAGATAAACTGATTAAATGTTGCTGACACATTTGACCGTTGGTCACTGCATGATATGACAGTCTTCTTTCAATGCTTAAAATCTTTATCCTTTAGAAATAAAGTGTTTGAGTCTTGAGACTGGGCTCTCTCGCTCGCTCGATCTCTCTTCTCTCTCTCTGTCGTACACACTCTTTTGTGTGTGTGTGTGTGTGTGTGTGGGAGGGGGAGGGGGGGTAGGGGGCTGGGGGGGGGAGGGTCTCTCGCTCTCTGTCACTGTTTCTGTCTGCTTGTCTGTCTCACACAGACACACAGAAACACACAGACACAGACACACACGCACATTGAATAAACAGGTCTGTTGTGGGCAGTGTTGCCAACACCCAAACAAGTCCATTTGCCGCAATCCAATATATTGAATTATTTTGACAGTCAACGATAAAGTGGTTTTTATTCTCCTTGACTCTCTTTCCCCCGTACTTGGCGTTCTGTTCAAGCGTGTCTGATTGAAAAGTTTCTCCCCTTTCTCTCACTCTCTCTTTTGTGAACGGCCTAGTGACAACGCGTGCTGTGTGTGTGTGTGTGTGTGTGTGTGTGTGTGTGTGTGCGGAAAACATGATTTCTTCGAGGTGTGTATTTAAACATAATATTTTCCGTCTTGTCTTTTTCTTCCTCTTTTTTTTTTTTTTTTAGACAAGGAGTTAGTCTATACATTTATGTGAATATAAACCATCGTGTGTTGACATGGATTTTTTTTGTTATCATTTCTCTTCGAATTCAAGCTAGGTATGGGTTATTTATTTTCTGTGTTATTTTTTTTTTTTCCATTTTTGTCCTATGTTATTGGATTTTGCTGTTGCTGACATCCAAGGACCAGTGCTCAAAAGATAGAAATCACACATGCTTGTCTGAACACATACAGACATTATGAACGTGGAACAAAGGGGGGAAAAAAGAAAGAAAGAGAGAGAAACCAATGCATAGAAAGAAAAGCTCAAGACGAGGTTAATCTGAGGGGACAAAGGAAATGTCAATGAATAGTCTGCTGATTTACTTTAGGACTGACTGTTGCATATACCGCACATTTCAAACGGCAGTTTGCAACCCCCCCCCCCCCCCCCACCCCTCCCCTCCCCCACGTAATCCAGTTCTTCTCATTCTATTTCAGCAAGACAGTCACATTCTATCAAGGTGCTTTGATGACAGAAGTTTCAATGAATCACAGAAAGGAGCATAAACCGAACACAACCAAGCACGACCTGTTAATACCGCTGGCTGGAGTCGCTCGCTCACTCCGTGCTGCAATGCACTGCTCTACACCATAGCACCACGTTGAGATATGCGCAGACAGAGACATTGCCCGAGTCAGATCTGTTTGTGTGTTTGCTTTATGGGGCTTTCCACCCATGGCTTGTCAGGCGTGTCGGGCTGTGAAATTCGGGGTGGTGGTGGTGGTGGTGGTGACTGATTTCGATCCATTACAGGCTGAGGTTTGAGCCATTTCCAAGTGTAGGTTACCTGTCTCACTGAGCTGCTCTTTCACTTTTGTCGGTAAGGTTCGCGTGGCTGAGAGAGAGAGAGAGAGAGAGAGAGAGAGAGAGAGAGAGAGAGGAGACTTATTGGAAGATTCCGACAATGAAAGTTGTTCTGTACCTGCTTGTTCGAAATGGAGAAAAAGGTATGTGTCATAGTCCACGGTTCATGATTTAAGTGTTTTTTTGTATCCATGTTGCTTTACTAGCAAATGCGAAGTACAGATATAATTACCTGAGAGAAAGGGGTACACAGACAAACGACAGACAGACACAGAGATAGAGAGACAGAAGGGGCCGTAATAGGGACACAGAGAGGGGGGGGGATATAGATAAAGAGAGAGAGAGCGGGAAAGAGAGAGGGAGAGAGAGAGAGTGAGTGGGGATAGGAGATGGGGGGTGGGCATCGACATAAAAAAAACCAGTCAAAGGGAGAAAGACAATACCGAAAGGCGCTTGTGGTTGTTGTGCAGGGCCAGAAAGGAAAAAGAAGGCCGTCACACAAAGAATCGCATTGTGGGCTCAGACCCTCTCTCTGCCTTGATACCACCGCTCCTCCACTTGGCGTCTGTCAACTCTCAGACCTCCAAGATAGTTCCTCTGCTGCACGGGTTCCGTGCTACACTGTGTGGGGGTTCAGTGTGCGCTGTGCCGGCATTGTCTGTCATGTGTGTGAATGGAAAGCGGCGCGGTGAACCGAACTGCAGTGAATTGAGTTGTTGTTGTTGTCAAACAGAACGGGGGTACTGGTGCGTTCATGGCTTCCAGACAGAGTGAGAAATAAAATACAAGTGTCAAACTAATCGTATCGAAACAAGTAGTAGTTGTTTGTTGACTTTTTGTTTTTTTGTCAACGAGGAAGTCCTTTACAAATCGGAGAGTAATAAACAAACAAAACAGCCTGAAATCAATACTGTTGATGACACAGAAAGAAGGATGATGGATTTCAAGCCATGTGGAACAACTTGACGATGAAGTGTGAGATAGAAGTGGTGGGGGAGCGGTGCGGAAGGAAAAACGAACCTAGACCCTTCATCTCCTGTGCCTTCTCCCCTTCTCCTCCTCCACACTCGCACGCCTCTCCCCACCAGGGGACTGTCAGCCCTGAGGACCTGACGGAGGGAAGAGCCAGAGAGAAACACCCAAACGCCAGCGGCAGGCGAACCGCCTGCACACCCCACCCAGTGTTCTTGTGGAGACGTCCGGCGTTTTACGGGAGTCAGGGGTTGGCAGGCCGAGGGATGATGGACCAGCAGGGGCCCATCTCCCAGGAACAGCTGGGTCTCAAGGTCCGGATCTCCTACGTGGATTGCAAGGGTCAGGTGAACCCCAGCCCCAAGTTCTCCAGACCCGCCAGGACGTTGACCACCCTGGAGGCGGAGAAGGGCTGTGTGGACCTCCCCCTGCACGCGCAAGACGAAGTGTGCGGTTGGGGGCCTTCCGTCTCCACCCACAGCTTGCCCGGCCGTCTGTACCGCTCCAGGACCATGACCTCCACCAGGGACAAGATTCTGAGCTCGGCTTTGGACAAACATTTCGTGGAGCACCCTGGTTTTTCTCCCACCGGGCAGGGCCATCCTTTCCCCTCCTCCTCCACCACCACAACCGCCACCTCCATGCCCTCCATCCCTACCTCCCGCTCCCGGCTGACCACGTCCACCCCCAGCACCAGCCCCCCTCCCTCCATCCTCCCTAAAGCGTCCGGCTCCGACAGCGGCAATTCGTCATCCCTGTTCAGGGCAGGCTGCGGCAGCAACAGCATCTCAAACACATCCCTGCCGACGGCTTCCAACCCAGGGGACTGTGCCTCCATCCCCCCCATCAAACCCATCTTGAAAGGGAGTCGTCCTCACGGTAAGGAACCTACGGCGATGAACGGAATCGGTACAAACGAAGCCGGGATCATGACCAGCAAGGGAACCGTGGGGGCGGCCGCCGACGACATCCAGACAGCCACAACGATCAGACCACACTCCAAAGGATCGACAGTGCTGAACGGAATCCACGCCAAGGGAAAAGGACCCACGTCCTGGGCCATCATGAACGGCGTGCACTCCGCCCAGGGGAAGAACCCTTCAGGCCCAGCCAGGGAAGGCGTGTACGTCTCTCCCTACGGGCGGCTCCAGCGGTCCTTCACCGAGGTGCCCGGCAAGCGGGTCCACTTCGACCTGTCCACCATGCTCAAGGAGCACATGCGCTCCATGTACCAGCAGCGACGTGCGCTGTCCGCGGCGCGCGATGGGTGGTCGGGGCCCAGTGGTTCCGTGGCCGTGGCCTGCAGCCGTCTGAAGCACAGGAGGAGGACCACCATGGTGGCGCCGCAGTCGTCGGCTGAGGTGGACAGGGATGTGAACGCCCCTCCGCCTGTGTCCAGGGTGAGTGTGTGTGTGTGTGTGTGTGTGTGTGTGTGTGTGTGTGTGTGTGTGAGGGAGAGGGAGTAAGGGTGAGGGTAGGGGGATGGTTGTGTGTCTGTGCGGGGGAGCGGGGGGGGGGGGGGTAAGAGTGAGGGTAGGGTGTGTGTGTGTGTGAGGGAGAGAGGGTAAACATGAGGGTAGGGTGGGGGAGTGTGTGTGTGTGTGTGTGTGTGTGTGTGTGTGTGTGTGTGAAGGGAATGGATCAGAAGGTCTACATAGTAGGGGGCATTAAATATAAATCCTGCACTTTGTGATAAAAACATAATAATTGACATACATGTACAATAAGTCCTAATGAACCCATTAAGCGAGGGATCCACTTTTCCAGTGGCTTGTGGCAAGCGTAAAAATTAATTAAAATTAATTACGAAGACCATTTATACCACTCACACGCGAATGGGACACCATAGTAGTTAGCAAGGCAGGATGTGGCGTGACCCCGGCCTGACCCGCAGCTGTCAGCACCTTCCCTATTTCAGAGACTGGCGCTTCGCGCGCACTGCGCTGGTTTGGTTGTTCTCATCGCCCATGGCAGACCAGAAACTGAAGTACGGCAATCCTTAGCGACAAAAGTTAGATTTTTAAAACGAAAGTGTTATGCCTTTTTCTTTCTTTCTTTTTAAATTAACAAAAAAATCATTAAAAAAAATCTGCTATTGAAGTGTGGTAATCAACAATAGGGTATTGCTACTGCGTTTAATTTTTAGATGAAAGTATTATATAACTGTAACTGTACAATTAACAAAAAAAAAGTGAAAAAATAAATTAATAAATAGATAAATTAATAAATAACGAAAGAAAGAATGACAGAGAGAGAGAGAGAGAGAGAGAGAGAGAGAGAGAGAGAGAGAGAGAGAGAAGAAAATTAACAAGGGATTGTTTAGTTTGTACAAGACAAAATGACCTAATTAATTTACGGACTTAATGGTAGCTATTGACAACCCTGTAGATTGCTTATTCTGTAACGAAGTATGCTTAAATTGATTTTTTCGTATGATTAGAGCATATAGCCCTGAAGAGGCCTTCACAGTCGACAGGGTTCTGAACAATGTGAAATTGAAACTTAAAGAAATGAGCTCGCCACAGCTGTCTTGCTTTGTTCTCAGAGAGTTATTTCATGTCAATGCAGACAAGTATGTTGTTGCTGTGATCCGCCACAGTCCAGGTCGATGACTGAAGACGTGGTGGAAATCAACTGGAATCTTTGTGCGTTATGTCAAACAGCATCACAAGAAACTTTGATCTGCCCAACCAAGTGAGAATGTGCTGGTTACGCCTATGTTACTGAAACCCTTGCTGATTTTAAAAGATTAGGACATTGCCCAATTCTGTTGATCTGTCTTTGATGAAGGAGATGGATATGAAGCAACGTTTCTACATTTTTCTAAGTGGCAGAAGAGATGTAGAACAGAGGAAAGCAGGGACAACCTCTAAAAGGAGACTGGGAGCATATATATATATATATATATATATATATATATATATATATATAAGAATTTCAAATCCAGTGCTAGTCCTGTGAAAACAAGAAACATGTTTGGTATTCATGCGAATAAATTAATGCATTTTTTTAAACAGTGATCAGGGTATACTGCAAGGAGCTGGACTTAGGACTTGATTACAAGATGAGAAACTGTGCAGAAGAGCTTCAGGATAAAAGTCTTTTAGTTAAATTTGCTTCAGGGGACATGGTAACAATAGATGTGTACCATACACATGCTCATTTAACTCTATAGACGTGCTGACAATCTGTCAAATGCAAACTCACGAGAGAAAAATAAAAACATGGACGATGATATGTCTCAGTTGTGTAGAATATACACGTATGGACTGGCACAATCAGGAATCGAGCAAACTGAAGTGCATTCATCACGTATCAAACATAAACTTCGCACAGCTCTTCCAGACCCCATTGCCACTTTACAAGGCAGAGAACTGTCCTAATGTTTGACAAAAACCTCGGTGACACCATCAAGAAACACGCAGTTATGATTCAGAAGCTTCACATCTTGCAAAAACCGCTGAGCTGATTAAAAGTGATCTGTTGTAGCCAGATAGTTCATTTAATGGCAAATTCATCCACAGAATGTCAAGAAAATTGTATACATTTCACCTTAAAGGCGCCCATCAGCATGATGACCAGTGGGCCAGATTCCACTGAAGAATTAACCACTCCACACCAGATTCAAACTGTTGTCAGTATATCACAGATAATTGCATATAAATGCAAAAAATCATTAAAAGCAACATCACATATGCAGCGCAACAGGACACAGACATCATTCCTAATCTACTAGCCTTAAAGTTCATTGTCAGACAAGAAAGCTAGGGCTGGTTGAAATCCTTCATAGCCTTGGCCTTGGAATCTCATACAAGCATGTGTTGTCTATTTCAACAGATATTGCAAACAGTGTATAGCAAAAATTTGAAACAGACGGTGTAGTTCTTCCGCCAAGAATGATGACAAACATTTACATAGTTGGAGCGGTCGATAAAATTGACCACATCTCAAGATTGACAACAGCGGGAAACACCTTCCATGGGATATTTGATGCAGAATAAGCATGAAGACGCAGATGCAATTATGCACTTCACACCCCTAGTTCAGCAATCGGTGTCAGCCAGAATGGAAATAATCCCCCCCCCCCCCCCCCGCCCTGTCACCTACACAAAAGTGCATCCAGTTGCTCTGACCTCCAAAGATGTCTAAATACCACCATGTAACGTTAGTGCAAAACCAGCCGTCAGACTTGAAAGCAAGACGCGCAACACTGAAAGTGAATGGTTGGTGTACTGCAAAGGTGTCAGCGTAGTGAGCAAGGATGGAGGGGCGGATGAAGACATCAAGAACCGCATCAACAAAGCGAGGCATGCCTTCAACACCCTGCGGCCAATTTGGAACTCTATATCTCTTTCCACTCACACCAAACTGAGGATCTTCAACATCAACGTTAAGGAGTCCTCTCGTGTGGCTCTGAAACATGGCGAACAACCAAGACGAACACAAGCAAACGACTGGCCTTCATCAATAAATGCCTGCACCATATTTCAAATGATCAGATGACCAGAGACAGTATCAAATGCCTGCCTCTGGAGAAGAACCAACCAGATGCCCCTTAGTGAGGAGATCAGGAAGAGGAAATGGGGCTAGATAGCAATACCCTTCGAAAGCCTCCAGACGACACCACAAGACAGGAGGCGAGCTGGCTGACCAAAGCAGACCTGGAAAAGAAGCTTGGAGGATGAGATGAAGACATAGCCGGATGGACATAGGCCCGGCTGAAGAGAGCAGCCAAAAACCGAGTCCGCTGGAGTACTGTTGCATCCCTATGGTCCAGAAGGAGTCAAGAGGCAAAAATCAAATAAGAAAGTCACTGCAAAGGTGTCATTGAAGATGAACATGAGATCGCCACTGGTACACTTTCCTGGTCAGACTTCCATGCTGCACGTCATGAGTATCTGGACAGACATACTAGCAACATTGGCCATGCTATCAGAAAATGTGCACTGAATCGCAATGACAAAACATGTAATGGACGTCGTGCAGCCTGCGGTGGAGCATCCAGGGCAGCATGGAGTCATTGGACCAACCTGTGTATGCCCTGGGCAAGAAAAAAAGTGAAATGTGAAATTACAGTCACCAGTGTGCGCAACGGTATATTAAAATTTCTCCTTATCCTCCCACATCGGACTGCTGTAAAGGACTGCAGGACAGAAGGCAGTCAAGCATCAGCGACAAGACCCACCACCCTTCCTTGGAAGCACTCTTTACCCTTATGAGAATGAGAAGGATTTTACTGTTCTACAATCATTCTTCTCCACATTGAATCTAGTAAGTACGATATTGTCTGTCAGTGCTGAATGAAAGGCAAAACAAGCGAATTGAGCATATACTATATGTTTGCGGTTTTTGGTGAATGCTTGATATGAATTAAAAACGTATCCAAGCAAAAATGTTTTAGACATGCGTGTGGTGCCTCTGGAAATTGGCAGAGCTGATCGACCTTGATTATACTTACATTCACAGATTTACGATTGATTTTCTTTAATTACAAGTATATAATAAATAATAATAATAATAATGGTACTTATATAGCGCTGAATCTTGTGCAGAGACAAATCTAATCGCTTTCGCACCAGTCATTCTCACGCACGCATAACTCTAAAACTGGAGAAACTAAAGACAAGGAAGAGGCAGGGAAGGGAGGCTATTTTGGGAAGAGGTGGGTTTTAAGGCCAGACTTGAAAGAGCTGAGTGTGGAGACTTGACGAAGCGAAAGAGGAAGTTCATTCCAACTGCAAGGTCCAGAGACAGAGAAAGAACGGCGGCCAACAGTCGAGAGTTTGAATCTGGGTATGCGTAAGTGGAGTGGATCCGAAGCTGATCGTAGTGAGCAAAATGAAGTGTAGATGTGAAGGCAGCCACAGAGATAGGAAGGGGCTGATTTGTGAATACATTTGTAGCACAGAGAGCTGATCTTGTGCTTTATTCGGTGTGAGACAGGGAGCCAGTGGAGATGTTGCAAAAGAGGAGTGATGTGCTCAGATCTTTTCTTTCTGAGGACGAGTCGGGCAGGAGAATTTTGTATGCGCTGAAGGGACTGAATGGATGAAGCAGGCAAACCAGACAATAGAGAGTTACAGTAGTCAAGGCGAGAGAGAATGAGAGAGACGACAAGTCTAGATGTTGCGTCAATGGACAGATATTTCCGGATGGAACTGATGCGCCGCAGTTGACAGTAGCAGGATTGACATGTCTGATTGATAAATGTTTGCATGGACAGTGTGTTGTCAAGGACAACGCCGAAGTTCCTGACTGAACTGGACAGAGGGATGGATGTACTGCCAAGTTTGATTGTATCAGTTGTAATGGAAGAGAGTTTTTGTTTAGTTCCTATGATCATTGCTTCAGTTTTGTCCGCGATCAATTGTAACTTATTTAGAGTCATCCAATTTTGAATATCCAGGAAGCAGTTAGATGTTTCTTGCAAGAGCGACAACAGTTTTTCAGGTGTATCACTCTTCAGGAGTTGAGTGTCATCAGCATAAGAATGATGACTGACATTATGGCGGTTGATAACTTCAGCGAGAGGAGCAGTGTACAGTGTGAAGAGCACAGGGCCTAAAACAGATCCCTGTGGGACTCCATGTTCAATTTTAACGGGTTCAGACCGGAAATTATCAACAATGACAGACTGGAATCGATCAGTGAGATAAGATTTGAACCAGTTTAGAACAGTGCCGTTGATACCAAATGTAAAATGAAGACGGGAAAGAAGGATTGAATGGTCTATCGTGTCAAAGGCGGCTGACAAGTCGAGAAGAGTGAGAAGGGAGATCTGTCCTGAGTCGGACGCTAGCAGTAGGTTATTCAGGATGTGGAGGAGAGCGGTTTCGGTGCTGTGGTCAGCACGATAGGCAGACTGAAATAGGTGGATGAGATTGTTGAAACAAAGGTGATTGTTGAGCTGCTATATCAGTTTCATCAATGTCATATCTTAAGAGACTGAAGTACTTTGCAAAATATCAACTCATAGCAGAAGAAATTCAAAAAGAGGCTTAGTTGCTGTCATAAACGGCACCCAAAGATCTAGACACATCTTTTTTCCCCTCCCCCTTCTTTTTTTTGTTTATGTTTATTTTGTTTGTTGTTGTTGTTGTTATATATATATATATATATATATATATTGTTTAGGGTACAAGTAGCCCAGAGAAAGATGAAAAATATGTACATGTTCTTTAAAATGTATGAGCAACATAACAGTGTACATTGAGATTAAACAACGACCAGTTAGCATCACTGACATTGTGACCTATTTTCTATTTTATTTTATCTTTATTATTTTTGTCACGAAACACTCCTGAAGACATTTACATAACATAGCAAGTACATAACAGCATAATTAACATTCGGAGACCACATTCTGGACATTTCCACGTGTGAAATTGGGTAAGAAAACGAAATAACCGAGAAAATAAGTGTCATTTGTTTTGAACTCAGTGACCTACTTTAGACGCTGACCACACCCACTTCCGGTGCAGTGATAAGGTGGATCCCTTGCTTAAATGAACCACAAATGAATAAGGAATAAGAAAAACCAAACAGAATATTTTTATCACGAAGTGCAGCTTTCACCTGTTTTTCGGACTTAATGCCCCCTACTAACAGGGATCGTGCGTATTGTGAGGAGTGTGGTAGTGGTGCGTGCGATGCCGTCGCACACACATCTACATCTTCTAACCCCAACACCACCACACCTCACCCCGCTACATACATAAAATTATATACATACATACATCCGTGTCACCAACCACCCACCCATACATACAGTTTACATCCCTACCTCTACGCCCTCCATACACATACACTCCCACCTACACACGCTTTCCCCGATATACATCTACACCACCTTCCCACCTCACACACGTACACCCCTCCCCCCCCCCTTAACACACACACACACACACACACACACACACACTTGCAACCCATCAACACCCCCACCCCACACACATACATACACACACACACATACATACACACCAACATCCATCCCCCCTCTCCCCCCTCAGATGAAGTCCACAGAAACACCGCAAGTTCACACACACACACACACACACACACACACACACACACACCAATACCCCCGCATCCGACCTCCACACACACATACACAACACATCCAAACCCGACCCTTCCTCGACCTCTCCACCAAAAACATCACACCCACACACCAGACCGTGTCCCCGCAGGTGTTCCACAATTTCACACAATACACACAGCTACACCCCCTTCAGCACCCCCCGCCCCCCTTCCCCCCACCGCCCCAAATTCTCCCCCCCCCCCCCCCAACACACACACACACACACACACACACACACACACACCACAAACACACAACATCTACGCCTACACACCCCACGTCCTCCAACAACCACCCTCCGCCCAACGCCACCACTCTCACACGAACTCAGAAACAACACCTTGACACACCACCGCCATGTCCCGCACGCCAGATGTCCCGCAAGTTCTACACACACACACACACACACGCGCGCGCGCGCGCGCACGCACTCTCACTCATTCATTCTCACAAACACAAACTCTCTCTCTCTCTCTCAATTACACACACACACACACACACGCGCGCGCGCGCGCGCGCGCGCACGCACGCACGCACGCACACACCTCACAACCCCGTCCTCCAGCCCCTCTCCCCCTCACCCCCCCTCTCCTGCTCTCTCTCACACACACACACACACACACACACACACACACACAAAGTCAGAAACAACACACCGACAGACCCACTTGTGGAGTGATGGCCTGGAGGTAACGCGAGCGCCCAGGAAGCGAGAGAATCTGAGCGCACTGGTTCGAATCCCATAGTCGCCAGCCTCCCCCCCTCCCCCTCGCCCCCCCCCCCTCCCCCCTCCACAGCACTGGACCTTGAGCAGTGGTCTCTACGTTAGTCATTCGAATGAGACGCTAAGCCGAGGTCCCGTGTGCAGCATGCACTTAGATAAAGGAACCGATGGCAACAAAAGGGTTGTCCACTTCGACAGGAATACATGATATGAAATTGCAGGCAGGAAAAAAATACAAAATTGCAAAAACAACAAAAATTAGTGGCGCTTTCAGTTTACAGTAGTGACACGCTTTCCTCTATTGGGAGAGCAGCCAGGATTTCACACAGATAAATCTGTAGTGACAAAAGAAGTAATACAATACAATACAATACAGTACAGTACAGCACAGTACAGTGCAGTACAGTACAGTACAATGCATTTCAGTTCAGTGCAGTGCAGTTCAATGCAATGCAGTACAGTACTATACAATGCAATGCTATGCAATACAGTACAATGCAATGCAATGCAGTACAGTACAGTACAGTACTACAGTCCAGTACGGTACTATCCAATACAATGCTATGCAACATAGTACAATGCAATGCAATGCAATGCAGTACAGAACAGTATGGTACTATACAATGCAATGCTATGCAATACAGTACAATGCAATGCAATGCAGTACAGTACAGTATGGTACTACGCAATACAATGCTATACAATGCAATGCTATACAATGCAATGCTATACAATGCAATGCAATGCAGTACAGTACAGTACAGTGCGGTACGGTACTATGCAATAGAATGTTATGCAATATAGCACAACGCAATGCATTACAATGCAATACAATACAATACAATACAATACAATGCAATGCAATGCAATACAATACAATACAAAACAATACAATAATCATACCAACTCCATATGTACCCCAGATGTTCCGCAAGTTCCGCATGGTGGCCTCCATCACGGTCACGCTGATCCGGCTGAAGGCGGCCATCGTGGTCAACAGCATGGACCGTACGGAGCGCTCAGGCCGCCGAGATCCAGTGGAGGACCCTGTATGGTCAGCAGGAGGCTGAGAAACTGGCCTTCAGCAAGTCCTACTACTCCAGGGAACGGGTGAGACGAGGGGGGTCGGCGTGGGCGGGGAGTGGGGGCGTGGGGGGTGGGGTGGGGTGGGAAGGGTGGTGAGGTTGGGAGAGAGGGAGGGAATGAGAGAGAGAGAGAGAGAGAGAGAGAGAGAGAGAACACTGAACACTGAAATGTTTAATGTCATTGGCTGTAAAGCTCTAGTGACATAGTAGGTACTAATCAGAACAAAATGATCAAAACAGATAAAATGGACAGAAAGGGGAAAAAACAAACAAACAAAAAACCAGAATTGAAACAACATAGACTAATAAGAGATTTGCGACACTTTGGCGCTTTGTCTTTAGCTTAAAGTACATGTGATAGGGGGGTAATGTGCCTTTTTTTTCAGTCGTTCGTCTTCAAGGTTCGGACAGTACACAGAAAACAAAGTACAGATAAATCATAATAACAAATGTTTACGTATGTAACATCGACACACATCATATCAATACAAACACATACTAAAGTACATATAAATCATGAAATAATTATCGATGCCTCAACATCAAAACCCATCATATCAAAACGAGCACATCATATATTACAATGTCGAGATTGACCACCCAAATGTAGCCCTTCCTTTTTATCTATGCTTTTTTCCTCATAGAACCCATGCTAATTTTTAATTGATTGATGAGTATTTGGACCGATGATGGACGTTTTCCGTATATTTATTGCCTCAGATACATATTTTGCAAGTGAAGGTATCATATCTTCATTTTCTGTCATCAGTATGCCGAACATATCTTTTCTCTGCGCTGCAGCTGTATTGAAAATGATAGGGTTTTTTTTTCGCAATTCATCGTATCTTTTGCAGTTAAATATGAAATTATTTTCATCTTCTGGGCTTTCGCCACACATTGGGCAAGGAGATGTTGCTACGTCTGAATAGAAACACCTTCTGTTGGCATTCAGTTCAAATGCTCTCAATCTGAGAGCGCAAGAATTTTATTGTACAGGCCATATGACCCGTTAACTCTTTCCATACGAACGGCGAAAGAGACGACGTTAACAGCGTTTCACCCCAATTACCATCATCAAAATATTGCAAGCGGAAGGCTCTTATACTGAAGACGTGAATGTTGACAAAGAATACCACAATTCTGACGACGGAAGCTAAAGGTTGGGTCATTCAGACACCCACTGGACATCCGAGGGGTCTGTGTAGAGGAGAAGAGAGGACTGGCCGTACTGAGTGAGTTAAAACTGACAATATTAGAGTGAACCGTGAATGGACTATGAACATAACTAACGGTGTCAAATGAATATTCAAAAGTAAAAGTCAAGAAAAGGGAAAAAGCATTAACGACGTCGGTTTGCATGATAAATATATCTACCAAGGTCATGGAGGCAATGCTCGTCTTGCATCAAACGCTGAAACCCAGTTATCGATGGATAAAGCGTTACAGAGACAGAGACAAAGAGAGAGAGAGAGAGAGAAAGAAAAAGAGAGACAGAGAGAGAGAGAGAGAGAGAGACATAGTGTGTGTGTGTGTGTGTGTGTGTGTCTTTTGAGAGTGCCTAGTAACTGTGCAGCATCGTTCGCAAATAAACTCACGCCAAAATATCCCATGGTCTAATTGCAAACGACACTGTTTTGCAGATTCTAGTCAAAACTGACGTTCTGATCTGCCACCTAAATTCTCCCAGCACTGGTAATGCGCATTCAACAATATCCGATCAAAATCAACTATTTCAAACTGTGTCAAAAATCAAGTCCTACAACTTGCTTCCCTTGATTTTAGGATTTTGAGAGCACGTTTGTAACGTTGGTCAACAGTGGTGCGCGAAGAGAAGAAAGAGCGCGGAAATAGCCAGAAATAGCTGATGTTTGACTGGTAAGGTACTAGAAAAAGGTCGAAGCAGACGTTAAATTGTGAAATGCAACCGTTAAGAGCGCTTCGAAGTGGGGCGGTATACGAATCGTTCTGAATTACACGCTGTTCGCAGTTACTCATACCTACCCCATGGTTTGATATTTTGAAGCAGAACGGAGGAGGGGTTGGGTTGGGTGGTGTTTGATAACTTTTAGTGGGGAAGGAGGAAGCTTTGGGAGGAGGAGAGGGCGCTTGTATCACTGAGGTTTTTTTTGTTTGTTTCGTTGTCGCTTTGACGTTCACAATTCTATTTTCCACAGAG
>NC_134877.1:67136951-67211951 GCF_041734735.1 Babylonia areolata
TACAGTTCAGTTTCTCAAGGAGGCATCACAGCGTTCGGACAGATCCATGTACGCTACACCACATCTGCTAAACAGATTCGCTTGCGTAACCCAACGCGCTTAGTCAGGTCTTGAGGGGGAAAATACAATACAATGCAATGCAATGCAATACAATACAATACAGTACAATACAATACAATGTAATACAATACAATACAATACAATACAGTACAATACAATACAATGCAACGTGTTATCTGTGTTGCAGTATAGAAGAAACCCGGATTGTGCTACGGCGGGGCCACATTGGTCACAACTTTTACTTCATCTACTCGGGGTCTGTGTTCGTCAACGTGCAAGACATCGACAGTGACGGGGAACCGTTCATCAAAACTGAGGCCATTCTGGCTCACGGGGATTCCTTTGGTGTGAGTATATAACCAACCGCTGTGTGTGTGTGTGCGTGCGTGCGTGCGTGCGTGAGCGCACGCGTCTGCATATATATGTGTGTGTGTGTGTGTGTGTGTGTGTGTGTGTGTGTGTCTGTGTGTCTGTGTGTGTGTGTGTGTCTTTGCGTCTGTGTGTGTGTCTGTGTGTGCGCGCACGCGCCCGTGAATATGATATACCTTAAACGTAATACTATCAACAACAACAAAAAAGAGAAAAAAAAGATAAGTGTTTGTGGATCAAGATTTTCCCCCCGTGTTTCATGATAAATAAAGGAATGAATGTATGAATGAATGAATGAATTGACTGATCAATGGGTCAGTGAATGAACGAGTTCATGAATAAATGAATGAATTAGTGAGTCTCTTGGTTACAGATACATAGATCCTTAACAACATGCATGAGCAAAAACTTAGGCGCAAAGGACATCGCATTAAATATGAAACATAAAAATAAGTAATCATACATTCATTCACTCATTTTCTCATTCATTGAATCATTCATTTATTCGTTCAATCACCTATTCGTGGATTTATTGATTGACTCATTCATTCATTCATTCGTTCATTCATTCTTTCTTTTATTTATTCCTCCCTTTCTTCCTTCCTACCTTCAGTCTTTCATTGATTCGTTCACCATTCCTGCATTTACTCATTCGCTCATTCATTAATTCATTCACTATTCCTTTCTTCCCTCTGTCATTTATTTAGTCATCCATTCTTTCATTCATACATTCCTTCCTTCCCTCTGTCATTTATTTACTCATCCATTCCTCCATACATACCTTCCTTCCTTGCCTCTGTCATTCATTTATTCATCCATTCCTTAATTCTTTCATTCATACATTCCTTCCCTCTGTCATTCATTTACTCATCTATTCCTCCATACTTTCCTTCCTTCCCTCTGTCATTCATTTACTCATCCATTCCTCCATACATTCCTTCCTTCCTTCTGTCATTCATTTATTCATCCATTCCTTCATTCCTTCCTTCCCTCAGTCATTCATTTATTCATCAATTCCTTCATTCCTTCCTCCCCTCTGTCATTCATTTATTCATCCATTCCTTCCTTCCCTCAGTCATTCATTTATTCGTCCATTCCTTCATTCCTTCCTTCCCTCAGTCATTTACTCATCCATTCCTTCATTCCTTCCTTCCCTCAGTCATTTACTCATCCATTCCTTCATTCCTTCCTTCCCTCAGTCATTCATTTATTCGTCCATTCCTTCATTCCTTCCTTCCCTCAGTCATTTACTCATCCATTCCTTCATTCCTTCCTTCCCTCAGTCATTCGTTTATTCATCAATTCATTCATTCATTCCTCCCCTCTGCCATTTATTTACTCATCCATTCCTTCATTCCTTCCTCCCCTCTGTCATTCATTTATTCGCCCATTCCTTCATTCCTTCCTCCCCTCTGTCATTTACTCATCCATTCCTTCATTCCTTCCTCCCCTCTGTCATTTACTCATCCATTCCTTCATTCCTTCCTCCCCTCTGTCATTTACTCATCCATTCCTTCATTCCTTCCTCCCCTCTGTCATTCATTTATTCGCCCATTCCTTCATTCCTTCCTCCCCTCTGTCATTCATTTATTCGCCCATTCCTTCATTCCTTCCTCCCCTCTGTCATTCATTTATTCGCCCATTCCTTCATTCCTTCCTCCCCTCTGTCATTCATTTATTCGCCCATTCCTTCATTCCTTCCTCCCCTCTGTCATTTACTCATCCATTCCTTCATTCCTTCCTTCCCTCTGTCATTCATTTACTCATCCATTCCTTCATTCCTTCCTCCCCTCTGTCATTTACTCATCCATTCCTTCATTCCTTCCTTCCCTCTGTCATTCATTTACTCATCCATTCCTTCATTCCTTCCTCCCCTCTGTCATTTACTCATCCATTCCTTCATTCCTTCCTTCCCTCAGTCATTCATTTATTCGTCCATTCCTTCATTCCTTCCTTCCCTCAGTCATTTACTCATCCATTCCTTCATTCCTTCCTTCCCTCAGTCATTCATTTATTCGTCCATTCCTTCATTCCTTCCTTCCCTCTGTCTTTCATTTATTCGTCCATTCCTTCATTCCTTCCTTCCCTCAGTCATTTACTCATCCATTCCTTCATTCCTTCCTTCCCTCATTCATTTATTCGCCCATTCCTTCATTCCTTCCTCCCCTCTGTCATTCATTTATTCGCCCATTCCTTCATTCCTTCCTCCCCTCTGTCATTCATTTATTCGTCCATTCCTTCATTCCTTCCTCCCCTCTGTCATTCATTTATTCGTCCATTCCTTCATTCCTTCCTCCCCTCTGTCATTCATTTATTCGCCCATTCCTTCATTCCCTCAGTCATTTACTCATCCATTCCTTCATTCCTTCCTTCCCTCTGTCATTCATTTATTCGTCCATTCCTTCCTTCCCTCTGTCATTCATTTTACTCACCAGTTCTTTCCTTCCTTCCATCGTTCCTTTGTTCCTTCCTTCCTCCCTTCCTTCACTCCTTCCTTCCTTCCCTTTACCCAGGAGCTGGCCCTGCTGAAGGACATCAGACGGACGGCCACGGTGTCTGTGCGGGAGACGTGTGAACTGCTGGTGGTGGAGAAGGATGTCTTCAGCCAGGTCTGCCCCATGATCTTCGAGAAGGAGCTGCAGGAAAAGAAATCCTTCATCAGGTCAGTGTGCTGTGGGGACACGACGTTGCGGACACCCTCTGGTTCACTCTTGTGTGTGTGTGTGTGTGTGTGTGTGTGTGTGTGTGTGTGTGTGTGTGTGTGTGTGTGTGTGTGTGTGTTTCTTTCTTTCTTTCTTCCAAACCTCGCATTTATTCAATTGTGTGTGTGTGTGTGTGTGTGTGTGTGTGTGTGTGTGTGTGTGTGTGTGTGTGTGTGTGTGTGTGTGTGTGTGTCTTTCTTTCTTTCTTTCTTCCAAACCTCGCATTTATTCAATTGTGTGTGTGTGTGTGTGTGTGTGTGTGTGTGTGTGTGTGTGTGTGTGTGTGTCTTTCTTTCTTTCTTTCTTCCAAACCTCGCATTTATTCAAGTGTGTGTGTGTGTGTGTGTGTGTGTGTGTGTGTGTGTGTGTGTGTTTCTTTCTTTCTTCCAAACCTTGCATTTATTCAAGTGTGTGTGTGTGTGTGTGTGTGTGTGTGTGTGTGTGTGTGTGTGTGTCTTTCTTTCTTTCTTCCAAACCTCGCATTTATTCAATTGTGTGTGTGTGGGGGGGGGGGGAGGGGGGGGGGGGTTCCACAGCGGAGGGTTTAGCTGTGTGTGTGGAGGGGGAGGTGTGTGTGTGTGTGGGGGGGGGAGGGGTGAGAGGGGATAGTGGAGCTGGGCTGGAGTGTGCAGATGAGTGCTGAGCGAACATGCGTCCTTTGAGTCGGCTGTCCAAAAAATATGGCAACCGGTTGGATTTTTCAGTTGTAGGAGCAATGACTGTTCGTGTTGTTTTCCCTGCTAAGTGATGTGTAGTTAGGGTGTGTCTTCTCTCTCTCTCTCTCTCTCTCTCTCTCTCTCTCTCTCTCTCTCTCTCTCTCTCTCTCTCTCTGTCTCTCTCTCTCTCTCTGCCTCTCTCTATTTCTACTCTGTCTCTATCTGTCTGCTTTTCTTTCACTTTAAACAACGCTGAAGTTTACGATTACTCCTTCTGTATGCGGACAGACAAAAAACAACGACAACAAACAATAAAAAAAAAACCAAAAAACAACCAACCAACCAACCAACCAACAAACAACAACAACAACAACAAAAAACAAAAAACACGACCTCTCGCCGCGAATGTCGCTCACTAAGTCCACATGTGTAGACATAGTATGTGTGGGTTTTTTTTTCTATCTCTGTCTGTCTGCCTCTCTTTCATTTGTGGCGA
Organism: Babylonia areolata; assembly: GCF_041734735.1. Classification (NCBI taxonomy): domain Eukaryota; kingdom Metazoa; phylum Mollusca; class Gastropoda; order Neogastropoda; family Buccinidae; genus Babylonia; species Babylonia areolata. The sequence goes on from NC_134877.1 coordinate 67,141,235, forward strand.
AAACACACAAACGCGCAATTGCACACATATATTGAATATACTCGCACACAAAGGCACACACAGACCACATACGCAGACTCGTACATAGGCAAACAGACACACACACACACAGTGACACAAACACACACACACACTCACACACCGCTCTCTCTCTCTCTCTCTTAATAAATCGGCACGTTTTATTACTCAGTGTATGAACAAAGTGTGTCCATATGCATGTATACAGTTTGTGTGTGCGTGCGTGCGTGTGTGTGTGTGTGTGTGTGTGTGTGTGTGTGTGTGTGTGTGTGTGTGTGTGTTTCAGTCGCATGCCTTTGTTTACATCGAAGTTTTGGAATGCAGACGTCCTCAGCTCTTTATGTATGGAGGCTCAGATACAGGAGGTAGGTATGCTTCATTTCATCTTTATTGGAATTTACCACAAATAAAATGTTGAGTTAACCATCCATCTGGTGTACTTATGATATGTGAGAATCTTTAGACAAAGGTGAAAAACAAAGACAGAAATGCAGAGTATAGGTGACAGTGAATGAATCTTCGAGTACCTAAACGCTCAAGGGGGAAAGATACACAGGCAGGGATGCAGACAGACAGACAGACAGACAGACGGACAACTATTTTATTTTGCCAAACTCTAGGATCAAAAGTGTGGTGCAATAGTTTTTCGTTTATCCTTTCCTGTCAAGAACATATTATGTTATAGATCAGACAAGCCTGTGTTCGTCGTTTGTCGTCAGTTGAGAGAGAGAGAGAGAGAGAGAGAGAGAGAGAGAGAGAGAGAGAGAGAGAGAGAGAGAGAGTATGTGTGCGTAGGTAGGCTGTGTGTGTGTGTGTGTGTGTGTGTGTGTGTGTGTGTGTGTGAGTACGCGCGTGTGTGCGTATGTGTGCGTGTGTGTTTTGTGTTCATGATATGCGCGCCCGTGCATTATGTAAGATGAGTGGTGCTGTGAGTGGTGCTGTACAGTGTGTAAGATGAGTGGTGCTGTGCAGTATGTAAGATGAGTGGTGCTGTGCAGTATGTAAGATGAGTGGTGCTGTGCAGTATGTAAGATGAGTGGTGCTGTGAGTGGTGCTGTGCAGTATGTAAGATGAGTGGTGCTGTGCAGTATGTAAGATGAGTGGTGCTGTGCAGTATGTAAGATGAGTGGTGCTGTGAGTGGTGCTGTACAGTATGTAAGATGAGTGGTGCTGTGCAGTACAAGATCAACAAGATCGTGGTGGAGAACAGTACGACAGAGGAGTGGTTGTACATCTGCATGGAGGTCAGTGTGAGACTGACGACTGACGCCCACCTCTCTATCTTTCTCTTGCTGTCTCTCCCCCCCCCAAACCCCCCTCCACACACCACCCCTCTCTCTCTTATCACTCTATCTGTCTTTGGGCTGGAGACGTCATCTGACACCACATCTACCCCCCCACCCCCACCCCCACCCACGCACAGCTCCCCTATTCCCCGACAGCTGACCACCACTTCTCTCTCTCTCTCCAACTCTCTCTGTCTTTGGGCTGTCACTCTCTCTGTCTTTGGGCTGGAGACGTCATCTGCCTCCACATCTACCCAGCCCGTCACCACCAACCCTCCCCCCCCCACGCCCCTCCGCACAACTCCCCTATTCCCTGACAAGTGACAACCACCTCTCTCTCTCTCTCCAACTCTCTCCCCCTCTCTCTCTCTTTTGTCACTCTCTCTGTCTTTGGGCAGGAGACGGCATCTGCCTCCACATCTACCTCCCCACCCACGTACAGCTCCCTATTTCCCTGACAGCTGACAGCCACTTCTCTCTCTCTCCAACTCTCTCCCTCCCCTCTCTCTCTTTTGTCACTCTCTCTGTCTTTGGGCTGAAGACTTCATCTGCCTCCACACCTCACCCCGTCCACCACACAACCCACCCTCTAATTCACACATGCTCTGTGTCTCTCTCTGTCTCTGTCTCTGCTTCTGTCTCTCTCTGTGTCTCTGCCCCCCCCCCCCCACCTCTCTCTCTGTCTCTTGTCACACTCTCTGTCTTTGGGCTGGATACTATATCTACCCCCACACCTTAACCCCTCCACCACACAACTGCCCCTGCCCTCCCCCCCCCCCCAACTCCACCCCTTTCTCTCCATCTCTCTTGTCTGTCTGTCTGTCTGCCTGTTTGTCTGTCTGTCTGTCTGTCAGTCTGTTTCTTCACCGGATTCTTGAAACTGTTACTTGCAATAAACCTTTGGGGTAGGCATGCATGAGACAAACCATTGATGGATAATGTATTGGAATATATAGTATTCACATGACATTATATATATAAAAAAAAAAAAGTCCACCGTGTAAGAGAATCGCACACACGCGCGCGCGCACACACGCACACACACACACACATGCATATATATGTACACATGCGCGCACAGCGAACATGCGATGCACACACACACACACACACACACACACACACACACACACACACACACAGAGGGAGAGGGAGGAACCGATGGAAGATGGTGGACACGCGATGGAAGGACAGAAACATAGGGACAGAAACATACAAAGAGCCAGAGACAGAAAGAGCCAGAGACAGAAAGAGCCAGAGACAGAAAGAGCCAGACAGAGAGAGCCAGAGACAGAAAGAGCCAGAGACAGAGACAGAAAGAGCCAGAGACAGAAAGAGACAGAGACAGAAAGAGCCAGACAGAAAGAGCCAGAGACAGAGACAGAAAGAGCCAGAGACAGAAAGAGCCAGAGACAGAGACAGAAAGAGCCAGAGCCAGAGACAGAAAGAGCCAGAGCCAGAGACAGAAAGAGCCAGAGACAGAAAGAGCCAGAGACAGAAAGAGCCAGAGACAGAGACAGAAAGAGCCAGAGACAGAAAGAGCCAGAGACAGAGACAGAAAGAGCCAGAGACAGAGACAGAAAGAGCCAGACAGAAAGAGCCAGAGACAGAGACAGAGAGAGCCAGAGACAGAAAGAGCCAGAGACAGAGACAGAAAGAGCCAGAGCCAGAGACAGAAAGAGACAGAGACAGAAAGAGCCAGACAGAAAGAGCCAGAGACAGAAAGAGCCAGAGACAGAAAGAGCCAGAGACAGAAAGAGCCAGAGACAGAAAGAGCCAGAGACAGAAAGAGCCAGAGACAGAGACAGAGACAGAAAGAGCCAGAGACAGAGACAGAAAGAGCCAGACAGAAAGAGCCAGAGACAGAGACAGAGAGAGCCAGAGACAGAAGGAGCCAGAGACAGAGACAGAAAGAGCCAGAGCCAGAGACAGAAAGAGCCAGAGACAGAGACAGAGAGAGCCAGAGACAGAAAGAGTCAGAGACAGAAAGAGCCAGAGCCAGAGACAGAGACAGAAAGAGCCAGAGACAGAGACAGAAAGAGCCAGAGACAGAAAGAGCCAGAGACAGAAAGAGCCAGAGACAGAAAGAGCCAGAGACAGAGACAGAAAGAGCCAGAGACAGAAAGAGCCAGACAGAAAGAGCCAGAGACAGAGACAGAAAGAGACAGAGACAGAAAGAGCCAGAGACAGAGACAGAAAGAGCCAGAGACAGAAAGAGCCAGAGACAGAAAGAGCCAGAGACAGAAAGAGCCAGAGATAGAGACAGAAAGAGCCTGACAGAAGAGCCAGACAGAAAGAGGCCAGACAGAAAGGAGCCAGACAGAAGGCAGACAGAAAGAGCCAGAGAGACAAGAAGAGCAAGCCAGGGAGAAGGCCAGAGAACGAGAAGAAGAGCCAGAGACAGAAAGAGCCAGAGCCAGAGACAGAAAGAGCCAGAGCAGAGGAGAAGCCAGAGACAGAAAGAGCCAGACCAGAAAGGGCCAAGCCAGAAAGAGCCAGAGACAGAAAGAGCCAGAGGACAGAAAGAAGCCAGAGACCAGAAAGAGCCAGAGACAGAACGAGGCCAGACAGAATGAGCCAGAGACAGAAAGAGCCAGGACAGAAAGAGCCAGAGACAGAAAGAGCCAGAGATAGAGACAGAAACAGCCGACAGAGAGAGCCAGACCGACAGAAAGAGCCAGGACCGGAAAGGAGCCTAGAGACAGAGACAGAAAGAGCCAGAGGACAGAAAGAGCAGAGAATAGAGACAGAAGAACAGCCAGACAGAGAGAGCCAGAGACAGAAAGAGCCAGACAGAAAGAGCCGAGAGACAGAGACAGAAAGAGCCAGAGACCAGAAAGAGAGCCAGAGATAGAGACAGACACAGCCAGAGAGAGACAGAGACAGAAAGAGCCGAGACAGAAAGAGCCAGAGACCTGAGTACAGAAAGAAGAGCAGAGACCAGAGGACAGAAAAAAGGGGAGCCAGACAGTAAAGAGCCCGGAGACAGAGACAGAAGAGCCAAGAGACAGAGACAGAAAGAGCCAGACAGAAAGAGCCAGACAGAAAGAGCCAGAGACAGAGACAGAAAGAGCCAGACAGAAAGAGCCAGAGACAGAAAGAGCCAGACAGAAAGAGCCAGAGACAGAAAGAGCTAGAGACAGAAAGAGCCAGAGACAGAAAGATAGAAGCATTATTTACCATCCAGATTATGCGCCATAGAGCACGAAGAAGAGTGAATAAATTAGAAACAAAAAAAAACACCAACCCCCTACCCCCACGCCCCCAAACATTTGGATGAGAAGAAAAACTGACTGGTCTCATATGCAACATGTATTAAGCGCACGTAAAAGAACCCACGGCAATGAAAGTGTTCCTGGTAAAATTCCGTGGACAAAAATCCACTCTGATAGTAAAAAATGATACACTTGCAGAAGGAGAAAAAAAAATATATATATATGGGTAGCACTGCATTGTGGCGACGCCACTGTCCCCCCGGGGAGAGCAGCCCGAATTTCATTGTGGAAAAAAACCCAACAAAATCTGAGGTGACAAAATAATGAATGCAGTGCAATGTGGAGTGATGGCCTAGAGGTAACGCGTCCGCCCAGGAAGCGAGAGAATCTGAGCGTGCTGGTTCGAATCACGGCTCAGCCGCCGATATTTTCTCCCCCTCTACTAGACCTTGAGTGGTGGTCTGGACGTTTAGTCATTCGGATGAGACGATAAACCGAGGACCCGTGTGCAGCATGAACTTAGCGCACGTAAAAGAACCCACGGCAACAAAAGGGTTGTTTCTGGCGAAATTCTGTAGAAAAATCCACCTCGTTAGGAAAAACAAATAAAACTGTATGCAGGAAAAAAAATTGAAAAAGAAGAAAAAAAAAGAGTGGCGTTGGTGTGTAGCGACGCACTCTCCCTGGGGAGAGCAGCCCGAATTTCACACAGAGAAATCTGTTGTGATAAAAAGAGAAATACAAATACAACTACAATGCAACACAGTATCAGTATCAGTAGCTCAAGGAGGCGTCACTGTGTTCGGTCAAATCCATATAAGCTACACCACATCTGCAAAGCAAATGCCTGACCAGCAGCGTAACCCAACGCGCTTAGTCCGGCCTTGAGAAAACAAACAACAACAACAACAACAAAATTAAAATAACAGAAATAAAATTTTAATATTATTATTAGTAGTAGTATTTTTATGTATTTATCTATTAATACAGCACAACACAGCACAACGTAAACAACACGAAAAACGTGTACCACTTCCCTTTGGTAACTATGCTGTTGTTGTTGTTGTTGTTTCCCATTCCACCCCCGGCAGGGCCAGTGTCAGGTGATCCGATGCCTGTCGGAGGAAGGGGAGGAGGAGGAGGAGGAGGAGGGGGAGGAGGAGAAGAAGAAGAAGAAGGACAAGAGAAAGCGTGGGAGGAAACAGTCGGTCATTTTGTCCGAGGAGATCATTGAACTGCTGGCGGCCGCCTCTGCGGCTGGTAGGTCCTCCATGCCCGTGTTTGTTTGAATTCATTGATGACTGTATCGTCGTTGTCCAGTTTTGTCCGTGTCTCGTTTTACCGGTGTTCCTCCGTCCGTGTGTGTGTGTGTGTGTGTGTGTGTGTGTGTTCGTGTAAACGTGTGAGTGTATATGTGTATGTGTGTGTGTTTTGTATGTGCTGATTTTCTCTATAGGGTTTTTCTGTTCCACATACTCTGGTAGTCTTTCCAATGCATTTGTTTACAACCTGACGTTATTTCCGCCATGTTTACCAATGGTGACATTCACGATAGAAAAGATCGCTTTTTTTTTTTTTTTAATCATGAGCATTTCCGTTGAATTTGGCGTCCTGGACGTGATGGTTATGGTCACAGACGAGTGATGAAAAGTAATGTTACAACATCACTCCAGTGTTCTGGAAGCGCCATGACATGTGATGTATGTCATATCGCCATGGTGGGTGCACTGTAGGGTATGGGAGGCCTTCTAGGGACTCAGGAGTATTTCTGTGAGAAACAGTCAGTTGGCTGGTCGATCACAGTCCATAAATAAGAGGCAAAGCCTTCAAGACTCATTTGTGGTTTACGCTTTATCCAGTAAAGGAATCATGAGGATTATAAAAAAGATTTTAAAAAAAAATTTAAAAAGAAAAGAAAAAAAAAAGAAAAAGAAAAGAATTTTTTTTTTTTAAATCGTTGAAAAGTGCTCTGTATGAAATATTATATATAAAATAAGCTGGGGGGGGAGGGGGGGGGGGGGCATACAAGCGGGATCAAACAATGAGTGTTCAGTTCCGAAGCAAGCAGACTATAATCCCCACTGCTATGTCGCATATGACGTCATTTGATTAAACGATATTTATAGCAGTGTTGACGTTCTCTTCTTCATGGGATGAATAGATTTCATTGTAGCAGACGTAATAACACCGTTTAAATCATATTTTTGTGTGTGTGTTTTATTATATCTCGATTATTCTTTCATTTCGGCGGTAAAGGAGACGTGGCCATCACTTCAAGCACACCGCAACACCTGGTAGATCTCTAGATCTGCACAAACCAGTCTACAATGGGCTGAAAGAAACGATTGATTCAATGTTTCTTGCATGTTCATTCCAGTAAATTCAGTATCCACTTTAGGATATTTACATGCAGTAAACACGTCGATGGTATAGTTAGTATCAATGTATGTGTTCTGTCCAGAATTTTTATTTCTTTCCTTTTAACTGTGAACAAGAAAAACAAGGTCATGTCATCTTTGAACACAACCTACCTTCTAGTATGCCTAACCCAGTGGGAAGCGGGTTTTAGAATTTTCGGATTTCGAAACGAATCTCAACGAAATAAACCGTTAATGACACGGCTTAATTCGGGAGACTTACAACCTGTTATTGGTATGACTGAAGATTTTTTTCGTACAGTATTTCAGCCAGATTTTGTATTGCCAGACAAAGTATTTCCAGAGGAAATGGCAATGTTAAAGTTGACCATGGACACACAGACACGGACACACACACAGCCAACCAAACACCGGGGAAAAACATTGACTCACGTTGTTTATACAAGTGAGTCAAAACTGATTAATAATATTAGTCGTATGGACTTGAGAGTGGGCTTTTTTTATGGAGAATTAAAAAAAAAAAAAAAAAAAAATCTCCAGTGCTTTACTCATTTCCGAGTGTGTCTTCAGCCTGAGTTACTTCTTTTAAGGCTGTCGCGAGTTGCATCCTGTTGTCTCTTTTGCCTCTGTTCGGGAGCAGTTATGTCCGTTGAATTTTTTTTTCAAAAACATTTTTATTCAATTTTTACATTGTTAAACACTCACACAGAGAAACAAAAAGAAGTATTACTACCACTACTACTACTACTACTACTACTACTAATAGTAGTAATAATAATAGCACAGCCACAAGAACATGCTGGCAAAGATCAAATATAAGGTCGCCGGGCGCAGTCTAAGGAATCCGATAAATTGTAGGTTGTCAACCTCACAATAGATGACACATATGTGGCCATACTTTAAATTGCATAGTAAGATACAAAATATAGTAATACCAATATCAGAACTGTATGACACAATATATATTCCTATTTCAATTTGTATTAAAAAACAAGGATTTATATGGAGACCATTTGCTGATAAAGTCATTATAAAGAAAGTTTTTTCCTAGCTATATGTCAGTTGAATTCTTAATGGAGTGCCCTGTGTGTGCCTGCACCCATCGTGAACACAGCGCAGGCCTTCAAGGGTGGTGCAGGATTGTTCCAAGGGCGGGTGGAGACAGTGCTTCTCTGGGTGCTCCCCAACACCTACGGGTGTTTCTCTTTCTTCTTCTTCTTCATTGTTATACCCTGTGAGAGTGCGCCATCTCAGAATTACAGTTTGAGTGTGTGTGAGTAGTATATCATGACATAATATACCACTTGCATGTATATTATATTATATATCTGTCCGTGTATATCTGTCCGTGTGTCCATATTCTTCACTCTCAGCACTGTGAAGACTCATTGGGGCGCCGCACAGAACTGTTCATCAGATGAACGGTGCGTCCATGCCATCTCTTAATTGATCCATTCCTTCCTTCCATCTTTCCTTCCTTCCTTCCTTCTTCTTGATCATGATTATTACTATTGATACTTATCTTGCGTCTATCTTTGGTCACAGACCAAGCTCTGAGCACAACAGGCTGCCTTCCTAGGGTCAGTAGAGACGACAAACAGCTACCTCAAGGTGCTCATCATTCGTTTTCCTCTGTCATTCAATCAGACTTCAGTCACGCACACGCAGGCACATGTACCGCTATATATATATGTGTGTGTGTGTGTGTGTGTGTGTGTGTGTGTGTGTGTGTGTGTGTGTGGTCACACACTCTCTTCGTGTCCTGGGCTCCGCTCCTTGCAGAAAGCACTGAGGTAAATACCAAGACCGGTAAAAAAATAAATAAATAAATAAAATAAAAATAATAATAATAAAATAAAATAAAATAAAATAAAAATTTTAAAAAATCAACAACAGTAGGCTCTTCATGTCTTTAAAACTTGTATTCTTAAAAAGCAGCAAATTTTTCGCTGCGAAAACAACTTCTTCAGGCAAGGCCGGGTACAGAAGTGAAAGCTTTACAGGCTGGCTAAACAGCAACCAGCCCTGTTCATCCTCCGTCCTGCAGGAAAACGTACTGATCTCAGACTGATCTCTTTTTTCTCTCCCTCTGTTGCAGCGAAAGACGGACAGGAGAGGCCAGACGAAGAGACCAGCCAAGAGAAACTTCTCTCCTCGCTCGGGCTGGAGTATGTCAACACCGGAAAGGTATCGTGCACACGCGGCGGACATACACAGAGAATGACACAGACATAATTATAATTAATACGATATCAACTCTGGCAAAGCATTATAATCTCTCTCACAAACACACACACACACACACACACACACGCACGCACGCACGCATGCACGCAGATATACAAAAACACAGTGGCTTTTTCCACACATACACACAAAATAATACACACCCACCTGCAAATATACAAGCTCAGAAAAAGAGATAAAGACAGACAGGCAGACGGACAGACAGACAGACACACAGACAGACAGACACACAGACACACACACACACACACACACACACACACACACATGCACGTATATACATGTTCACCCAGATACATGTTCAGACAGAGAGATAAACACACACACACACACACACACACACACACACACACACATATGCGTAGACAGACAGAGAGAGGCAGGCAGAGATGTCAACATCCACGCTATTAAGTAAAAAAAAAAAGTGTTCTTCAGTGTTACGAAACTTGTGAAATGTGTTGTTTGGCGGTTGTTTTGTTGTTGTTTTTTCTTTTAAAAAAAAGACAAAACCTTGTTATGTATATTTCTATGTGGAGAAATATAATCTTCTGTGCAAGGGGGGGGGGGATACAAAAAACAACAACAACAAAAAATTATACACCAAAAAAGCAAAAACAACAACAGACAAACAACCCCCCCCCCCCCCCCCCCCCCCCCCCCCCCACACACACACACAAAATAGCCATTCACGCTGCGTTTCCAGAGAAGCGGACCCTTCCTGGAGGAAGTGGAGGCAGAAGGGCGCCGGAAATGGTTACAGGCTTCTTCCGGTCCCATGACCTTGACCTCCCTCATGGCCCGACAAGAGAAGTCAGGGCTGGTCTTCATCAAAGTGGGCAATCTGGAGGCTGAAGACATCTTCGTGAGTATCCACGAACTGGGTCTGTGAAAATGATGAGCCGGCGACCGAGATTGAGGGCAACTGAGCCAAAATGATGAGCAAAATAAAGACCATTAATTTTTAGCAAAAATAGAGAGAGCTAGGAAGGATGGTACATATGTTTGTGCGTATCTGCATGTGGTTGAGAGAGAGAGAGAGAGAGAGAGATATCGGATGCGTGTATGTATATGAGCGACTAACATAGACAGGCAGACAGGAGAGAGACATTCACATAATTATGGTATGACAGGAACTGCACTGGGTTTTTGACTCACTTGTGTAAACAAAGTGAGTCTATGTTTTAACCCGGTGTTCGGTTGTCTGTGTGTGTGTGTGTGTGTGTGTGTCTGTGTGTGTGTGTGTGTATGTGTGTCCATGGTAAACTTTAACATTGACATTTTCTCTGCAAGTACTTTGTCAGTTGACACCAAATTAGGCATAAAAATAGGAAAAATTCAGTTCTTTCCAGTCATATTGTTTAAAACAATATTGCACCTCTGGGATGGGGGAAAAAAAAGAAAAAGAAAAAAGAAAAAAAGAAGCCAGATTATATGCAAACTGCATTTACTGTTATATTTATATTTTTTGTATTCTCTAAACTTGGCACTTTGATCTGATATTCTGACACAACAACAAGAGCAGTCATTATTATCATTTTTTGTTGAAACAGGAACTTCTTTTGCTAAGCATGGAAGTTTTATTTATTTTGCAAACGTTTTGATGCAGATAGTAAGAAAGGGAAATTAATATGTAATTAATGCTAGGGGACTTAATTTGCTTTAAACTGATCTTTCTCATCGTAAACATTACATTTTGAAATTATACTCAATACATAAAAAGCTTGTGTGTTTTACTCTCAGTGTACAGGGCTTTCACTATGTTCATTCGCCCAAGTGGTCTTTTTCGGAAAATACTCAAATCAATATGACGAGCGGACTTTACAGATCTATTGGCTGAGCCCTGAAGGTCATGGGCAAAAATCAATTGCGTACACATATTTATACACATTCAAAGCCCGTGCTCATATTCTTCGCGGACGCGAACGACGCCATTTTGTTTCAAGTTGTTGACCTGCCCATTCAGTCCTATATTCAATGGACAATTCACGATAACATGTGATGGAAAGTTGGAGAGGAAGACCGTTAAATATTTATTCAGAGAAAGATTTGTGAACGCCTCATCACTTACTGGATTATGCCCCAAACTGCCATAAAAATATCCACAGAATCAGTGGGAATTCACAGTTAACAATTGTAAACCATGGGAGTTAATACCCTTGAATTGATCACGATGAAACGAAAAAATTTCCAGTCTTGACTTTTCTCAAAATGAAGTCCTTTTCACTTCTTACGACGTTTAGAAGTACTTGTACTTGGCTCTACATGTTATTAGTTTAACAAAATAATAAATTTTCATATCAACTTTAAAACTATAAAACTAGAATGAACATGAAAGAGAAATTGAATCGACCCTGTCCTACTACATTCCCGGCGGGTGTAACTAAACTATCTAGATCTAGATCTGGAGAAAACGGCTAAATGTTGCAGTGTGATTGCCGCGATAGCCACGTCTCCTTTACCGCGGACTTAAAAAAGAACTTTTTATTGCCCTTAAAGATTTTTTGAATGCCCAAGATACACCATAATAATATGATTTAAACAGCATTCTCACTGCGAATACCGCAATTGATTTATCGCCATTTAAAAGAATATGTTCAAATATTAAATTTTAGAACGTCAGTTAAGGAGCCATGATAGCGTAATGGGCAAGACAGTTTCTTCTCACCCGGACACGCGAGGTTCGAATCTGATTAGGACTTTTTTTTCTTTTTTTTAACCGGAAGCTTTATAATAACAAATACAGAACACATTTTAAAATTTTTTTTTTTTTTAAAGTGTATCACAAGTGAGTCTTGAAGGCTTTGCCTCTCTTGTTTTCTTCTTGTTTTTTCACGACATCGGGTCTCTGCTAAAAAAAGCCTTCCGCGCGGACACACAGCAAGAGTTGTGCGTGCGTGCTTAGTTTCGTGAGTGTGTATGAGTAGTTGACAGAGAATGAGAAAGAGACAGACAGACAAACAGGCCGAGACAGACAGTCAGCACATTCACGACATGCCAGAGACTAATTCACGGTGATTATAATATTATGACAAGGCACTCGACTGTGTGTGTGTTGTTTTTTGGATACTGGGTCTCTGCTGAAGAAGCGTTCCCGCCGCGGACACGCAGCGAGAATTGTGCGTGCGTAGTTACGCGCGCGCGCGTGAATGATTGACAGAGTGAGAGACAGATAGACAGACAGACAGACAGAGAGAATTAAGAGCCCATTCATAACATGCCAGAGACCAATTCACGGTTTATTGTGACTAGGCACTTCACAGTGTGCGTTAGAGAGAGAGAACCAATTCACAACACGCCACAGACATATTCTATATTATGACCAGGCACTTCACTGTGAGTGTTGTGTTGTTCTCAGGACATCGGGTCCCTGCTGAAGAAGCCAGCCCCGCGGACACACAGCGCTCTGCTGCTGGTCAGCTGCGGGGCCAGACTGCTGCGCCTCAAGAAGTCCCTCTTCCACAGGCTGGCTTCCCCGCAGGCCTTGGAGCATGCCAAGACCGTCATCAGCAGACACCCGTACGTCAGTGTGTGGGGGTGCGGGTGTGGGGTGTGCGTGAGGGTGAATGTAGGTGTGGGTGTGTTTGTGTGTGTGTTTGTGTGTGCGTGGGGAGGGGGGGGGGGGGTGGAGGTGGAGGGGGGGAGGATGTGTGTGTGTGTCTGTGTGTGTGTGTGTATGTGTTTGTTTGTTTGTGTGTGTGTGTGTGTATGTGTGCGTATGTGTGCGTACGTGTCCGTGCGTGTGTGTGTGTGTGTGTGTGTGTGTGTGCGTGTCCACACGAAGCAGCAAAACCCCACTGTCTGTGTGCTGAAGGTTCCCCACAGACACGGCTATCGTGGACTCCTACCGGAACAAGGTGACGTGGGACGCCTACAAGAGCCAGGTGGTGCACGGCGTGGTCAGGGCCAGAGACCTGCGCACCGCCCCCAAGTTCCGTGCCGACGACAGCAAAGACAGAGCCGAACCTCAACCACCACAACCACCGGGCCCGGACCGCAGCAAGAGTTCCACAAATCTAAAGTCTGCGGCAGAAGAAGCGAAAGGTTCCACCACACATAAACAAAAAGGTGGCGTCACGTTTGAAGAGGTTGACAAGAACAGTGCCGGTGTTGGTGATGATGGCGAAGAGGAAGACAACACACAGAGTTCAGCACAGGACCCCAGGGAGCCTGTCCAACAGTCCAACAGGGAGTGCGGTCTGGAGGCGATCGCAGAGGATGACGATGACATGCAGACTCAGGACGACGCGACAGACCCCCCTGGCTCCACACACAGGCAAGAGCAGCAGCAGCGACGCACCTTCCCCATCATGGAAGTGGACACGAACCCTGACCCAGGCACCCCCAGGCCCACCTCCTCCTCCTCTTCCGCCACAGCTCAGGACCTGCCGCCCATGCAGCCCCCGGTGCCGCTGTCGCTGCTCCGGGACGCGGGGCCTGCCCCCGAGGCCGTCATCATCCGCCGGAAGTCCTCCATCCACCCCAACTTCCGGCCGTCCGGGGTGTCTGTGGACACCACCTTCGTCACACGGCGCCATCGGTCACGTGACGAGTCATCGTCCAGGGCCCCTCCCACGACCCGGTTCAAAGTGGCCAGCGACTTAGATCCAGCCGCTGTGGCGGAGAAGGCATAGGAAAGGTTGGGGGGTGGAGTGGATGAGTTCAATGTGACAGGCAGTTCTTTGAGAATGAATTGAAGTGCCAACCCTCAAAAACGGAGTATGGTTGCCTACATGGCGGGGTATAAACGGTTATACATGTAAAAGCCCACTCCTGTATTTACAAGTGAAGGGAGGAGTTGCAGCCCACGAACGAAGAAGAAGAACTACCAACTGCTGTGTTATTTATTTACTTAATTATCTACAGAACTTCCATCTGTTACTTCCATAGTTTGAATATCTCCGAGGTTCTCAGAAAGCAGCTAATGAACTAGCAACTTAGCACTTTTGTTCAACGAATACGAAGCCTTGTGATTTGACTGTTGTGATATTTAATATTTTTTAAATTCATTGCTTTCACACTTCTTCATCGTTTCATTTTACATATTGCTGTTCATCTGTTGTGCCATTTGGAGAAGTTCTCATATTATTTTGGTCGCTTTTTTTTCTAAAAAAAAAAAAAATTATATCATTTGGTTGTGATCTCATTCTTGTTAATTTATAACGATTATGTGGAACATGTAGAAAGAATTTAGAATGTGTTTTGAATGACCTTCTACATGAAAATACAAATACTGAACGATGATCTTCAATGGGGTGATATCGTTTCTCCATATGTTTTATTTCATGGCAAAATCCTGATGGATGACGAACATGCTCATCACCAAATGGCTTTCACCTCACTACACAGCTTTCAGGACAGGATGTCAGTCACCATTTTGGACTTTTCCTGTAGGGATTGCATTGATGGAGTCTCCCGTCGGACCGACGGATGAGTAGGCAGGCAGGCTTATCTGTCGGTGTGTGTCCTCATATGGGAGAAGAGGCCGATTCTAGATGTGCAGCACTTCCCACAGGTGTTGCAAGGGATTGCATTATATGACCAGCACAATCACCGACACCGCTGAAAAGTACTCAAAAAGTGGTAACTGCACTAAGGTTCAGCAATCAAGGAGTTAAGAATTAACCCAAAACACAAAGTACACCAGTAGGTGAACAAATCACATGTTTTAAATCATGATACCACAATCAAAATTGCTGCCCATGCATTAATTTCCATGCAGTTTGGAGACCCTGCTCCGATCCATGACTCCTAAAGAGGTACTTCTGCTGTATTGCCTTCTTGTCAACTAAACTTTGACCATACCAACAGTATTTTTTTCGCTCTTTAGGCAACCATATTCTTATGAAGATGTTCCATACTGGGCAGTTACACATAGTCTACTAAATGCTGGCATGGATTTGAGGATTTGAAATGTGTATATTATGTTTTCTTGTGCCTACACATAAAGGATACTGAGTAATTGTATTGTACTGCTTCTTGCTACATTACATTTCTCTGTTTGAACTTCAGGCTGTTTGTCCTGCTTACTTGAGGGCAGATCATCGCCACAGTGAACTTCAGGCTGTTAACTTGAGGATAGAGCATCATCACAGTGAATTTCAGGCTGTTAACTTGAGGATAGAGCATCATCACAGTGAATTTCAGGCTGTTAACTTGAAGATAGAGCATCATCACAGTGAACTTCAGGCTGTTACCGTGAGGATAGAGCATCATCACAGTGAACTTCAGGCTGTTTACTTGAGGATAGAGCATCGTCACAGTGAACTTCAGGCTGTTAACTTGAAGATAGAGCATCGTCACAGTGAACTTCAGGCTGTTACCGTGAGGATAGAGCATCGCCACAGTGAACTTCAGGCTGTTTACTTGAAGATAGAGCATCGTCACAGTGAACTTCAGGCTGTTACCGTGAGGATAGAGCATCGCCACAGTGAACTTCAGGCTGTTAACTTGAAGATAGAGCATCGTCACAGTGAACTTCAGGCTGTTACCGTGAGGATAGAGCATCGTCACAGTGAACTTCAGGCTGTTAACTTGAAGATAGAGCATCGTCACAGTGAACTTCAGGCTGTTACCGTGAGGATAGAGCATCGTCACAGTGAACTTCAGGCTGTTACCGTGAGGATAGAGCATCATCACAGTGAACTTCAGGCTGTTTACTTGAGGATAGAGCATCGTCACAGTGAACTTCAGGCTGTTTACTTGAGGATAGAGCATCGTCACAGTGAACTTCAGGCTGTTTACTTGAGGATAGAGCATCGTCACAGTGAACTTCAGGCTGTTTACTTGAGGATAGAGCATCATCACAGTGAACTTCAGGCTGTTTACTTGAAGATAGAGCATCGCCACAGCGCAGGCCACCCTTTTTCCTTTTCTTCTGTTTGTTTTACTATGAAAGTGGATTTTTCTACAGAATTTTGCCAGAGAAAACCCTTTTGTTACCGTGAGTTCTTTTACCTGTGCTGAGCATACAGGACCATGGTTTATCATTTAATCTGAATGACTACATCCGAATTACGCAACGATATTCCTAGAAATGCTGGCATGAATTATGGGACCACAAACGCACACATTTTTATTCTGGCATGCCCATCTACACAGAGCAGCACCTCTGTATACATGAATTAACCTGGAAAGCTGGGCAGGACGAATGTCCACCCTTCATCCAAGATACAGTCAGAGATATGCAGAGGAGAGACCATCTTCTGTCCTGGGGTCTTAGGGTCACACTAAGTCTGGAGGTACTGTGTCATCCAGCACCATATGTATTTTCATCTGTTTGTACCACTGTGTGGGGTTACAGGAGGCAATGCTAAATGACATGTAGCTGAATTTAATTGTAATTTAGTGAAAAAGATTGATTGTGATTGTTGCTTCTGACCCATCAGACTTCACAGTGCCTAATCAGGGCTGAAAGCACAGTGAATACTGATCCTATAGAACCTGAGTTCAGTTTCAGTTTCAGTAGCTTAAGGAGGCGTCATTGCGTTCGGACAAATCCATATACGCTACACCACATCTGCCAAGCAGATCCCTGACCAGCGGCATAGCCCAACGCGCTTAGTCAGGCCTTGAGGATGTGAGAACATGTAACAAATGATTACATGTGTGTGTATACAGTGTGCGCGTGTTATGCGTGTACTAGTGGGTGGGTGTGCATGTGTGTGCGCTCACACACGTCTGTCAGTGTGTGTGTGTGTGTGAGGGGTTTGGGGTGTGAGTTTGTGTGCATATGCACGTGAATCAGTGTGCATGTGTGAGTGTGTGTTGGAGTGGGGTGTGTGTGGGTGTGTGTGTAAGTGTGTAACTGTGTTTGTATAGGTTCAAATCCTAACAGGGTTAAAGAGCCCCAGAATCGGAGAAGAGCTTGAGGCATGACGCTGATAAAGCAGGCCATGGGTTCTGTTACTCTCTGTGTAACAATGACCTAAACTGCTATCAGCATCGGCACTATCACAAAATCGGCTGACTCAGGCTGTCATCTAGAACCTGAAAAGAAAGAAACTCAGAAAGGAAAATTCAGCAGAAGTGCAATCATATTCCTTCATATGGACAATGCCGTTCAATGACGGAGTCATTTCATTTAGTGACTGGAAAGTGTTGGCAAAATGTTGTCAGTTGAGAACTGTCTACCTCCTGTATCTTTCACATCTTGGAGTTTTGGGGAAGAAGGGGAAGGGGATGGCTGAAGACAGGGAGAGAGAGTGGGGAGGTCGGGGGGGTTGCTGAGGAAAGGCTGTGATAGAGATGGTTTTAATCATCCCACACAACATTTCACCATGTGCTGATGTTTAATGAGATTCAGAACATCAGCTAATTATCAACAAATTGCAGCATCATGGAACAACCTCCAGAAAAGCTGTTATCAAACAAGGAAATAATTTTTTTCTGTGAATACAAATATATCAAACATGATGTTTACATGTAACAGAATTCTAGACCAACATATTAACACACAACAAAACACCTGTGAAGAACTTTACATGAAGATCACAGAAGTACACATACCTACCCATACAAACTGACAGCCTGTGTCATTTACACCAAGAGTGAAATGAACAGAAGCAATTAACAGCATAATCACTATCATCACTATAATTCAGCAAACTAAAGACAAATCATTCATGGTCTTTAAAAAATGCTTCATTATTTCAAATACTGAATTATGGCACATTAACTAAAATGGTTTTGCATAAGAAAGCAAATGTTTTACTCTCAGATCTCAAAATGAGCCATGAAGAATCTTTAAAATAAATACTTTTATTTCTGTCAGTATAGTCTAATCATATCAAATCACATATTTCATTGTTTATATACCTGTAACATTTGCATTGTTACTTTCTAGAATTTGATGGAGGTTAGCATCATTATCATTTATAAAATTTAATGTATAAAGTCCTAAAGCTAAACAAACTTAAGTGCCAAAATATTCATTCCAATAGCACACTCCTTCAAACACAGACATATCTCCTGCAAAATAAATCTCTCTAAATACAGCTTCTTCTTCCCATGAACCATACATTAATTCATGGAACACTCTACCAGCATTGTATTCTTACCGTTGTTGCTTACGAGTAGCCTAACAGACTACATAGGGCTATAGCACGGCTGAGAGCACTGGCAATATCCCATCCCTGTGTGTATGTAACAGTGCTTCTCTGTGTGTATCTGTCAGTGTGTGAATATGTAGTTGCAATTGTGTGACCACAGTGCTCAATAGACCAAATATATATCTTTTTCATCTTTATTATCACTCACTCACTCATTCCCTTGACCGCTGGGGTCGTTGGGGGGGACATGAGGAAGATGTCATAGCTCGCCACGCCGTTCTGTTGGCAGCTGTCGTGAGGAGATCTGGCATTGTCATTTTGGTCCATTCCTTGACGTTGTCGGACCAGCTCTTTCTCTGCCGCCCCCGTCTGCGCCCTCCCTCTACAGTCCCTTGCAGGATGGTTTTGGAGAGGGTGTTATGTCATATGACGTGACCAAACTATGCCATCTTCCGTCGTTTGACAGTCGCCAGCAGTGGTTCTTGGGGCCCAACAAGGTTGCTGATCAGGTTCCACACATAGTCATTGGTCTTGTGCTCCTTGTAGGAGATGTGTAGTGGTCTCCTCAAGCACTTGGTTTCGAATCTTTATTATAGATACATATATTTCACTTATCTTCCATCAGAGACCAAACTCTAAGCGCTTTTACAAACACCGTGTCATTTGCACAACAGGCTGCCTACCTGAGCAGAGCTGACTGACAGCTGTGTTTAGGCACTCATCATTCGTTTCTTGTGTCACCTTGCATAGTGTTCCAACAGTAATCAGTAGCTGCTGAGTTACACAGCTGAATTCTTGTGTATGTGTATGTTGGTGTGTGACTGGGACTGAAGAAGATTGTGATTGTGAACCAGCTGTTTCTGTCCCAGGTTGTATATGTTTGTTACACACACACACACACACACACACACACACACACACACAGTGATACACACTTGCTTATAATTGTATGTGATACTGACTTACAATATTTTTTTTTAAATGTATGTTGTTTTTTCATATACATACATGCTTGCTTACACATGTATATTGAACACTGTGTGTATGTTGTCCTTGTCCTGTTGTCGAGACAACCTGGGTCCCAACACAACAAATCTATACTGTTTTCTGACTTCACAATCAACTGTACATACCACAGAAACAAATAACTTGTTCATACAGGAACACATGACAGGCAAATGCTTCCAAAGTTCACTGACACACTCCAAAATTCCCAAAAAACCCATGCATTCTCTCTCTTCCTTTACATTTCCTGGTTATGGTATCCTCCCCCCCTAATTCTCATAATCAGAATCACAGCAGATGTTCATTACCTTCGGTGATTTTCCTCTCCCCTTTCTCTCACCACAACCAGCCATGTCATGATTCTCACCCTACTCTGGCCATCCCAGCTGCAGAGTCTGACCTAGTGGCTAGCACCCCTAAAGTCACAACGTTCAGGACTGTGGTCTTGGTTTGGGGACGATTTCGTGGTTCAAGAGGGCGAGTCCTGATTTCTGTCAGGGTCGGGGAGGGGGGGGGGGTCCATCTTGAAGTCCTGGCTGGCGATCCTCACACAGAGTGTGTTTTCTGATGCTCCGGATCCTCAAGACAGCCAACGATGAACTGGCAGCAAACAGTAGAGAGAGGGAGACTTGTTGACAGATAATAGCACAACACCAGAAATACAGCTTAGGACTGCGGAGTGTAGAGCGCTTTGACTGCCTAATGCGTCCAGCGACACAGGAGAATCAAAGTCTTAGTAAGATCCTCTACACATCATCATTATCTTCATATATATATATATATATATATCAACTTGCCCACTCTGATGTTTTTCAGTTTCAGTAGCTCAAGGAGGCGTCACTGCGTTCGGACAAATCCATATACGCTACACCACATCTGCCAAGCAGATGCCTGACCAGCAGCGTAACCCAACGCGCTTAGTCAGGCCTTGAGAAAAAAGAAAAAAAAAGAAAAAGAAAAAAAGGTGAATAAATAATAGATAAGCTTACATAAATAAATATATAATAATTATAATATAAAAAAGGTAGTAGTAATAATAATAAAAAACAAAAAAAAAAAAAAAAAAAAAAAAAACTCTGATGGCATTAACCTAACATAAAATCTGAACAATACTGTGCTCCGTTATACAAAATGACTATAAATGAAAACTTTTCACTTTCTTCTCTTCTATAACATTGCTCAACTTTCCTTCGAACAGACAACACAGAAGATGACAGAGAAATGGCTGGTGAGGAGGGACCATCTGTTGATCGGTGTTCATAGACAGGATGCTGAGGGCAGCCTCTGCTGAAGAAGATGCCAGGCATTCTGGATCTGTTGGCAGAGGGAACAGCGAGGAGTCATACTGATGATATGTGATGAAACAACTGCAGGTACACATGTGTAAAAAAAAAAAAAAAAAAAAAAAAAAAAGAAGAAAAAAGAAGAAAAAAAAAAGAAAAAAGAAGAAAGAAAAAAAAAAAAGGAAGAAAAAAAGACAATGAAAGAAAAAGTGATTTAATTGCACCAATGTTTAAAATCACAGGAAATTATTGTGGTGTTGTTCATTCACCCATCCTTGTGCACCACTGCACATTACCCAAGACTGAAATACATTCAATGCATTCACCACACTCGTAAAGCAGTAAGTAAATAAAAACAATAAAGTTTTATGACTCACTTGCTTCTTTTTTGCTTTTTTTTTCTTCAACTTCTTCAACAAATTTAACTTTTAGTGAAACTCTTTTGAGGATATATATATATTTTCTAAAAACATATCAAACATGAATGTATATTATGCATGATATTAAAATAAATATCAACAATACATATTAAAAACATAAAGCACATAAAATTTTTTTTTCAAGGTGCACATATATATGTATATTTCCACACTTGTCAGAATATATATAACCTTTGCAATCAATTGTAACTCTCTATCTTTCTCTCTTTCTCTCACCCCTTCTTCTCTCTCACCCAAGTACTCAATCTTCATTCAACAGAACTAGAACTACACTATGACAACGCCTTATTAAAGATAAAACTAAACGATTTCATCAGTTTCATTTCAATTCAGCATGTCATGCTGTTGTTGTATGTATATAACGTGCCTAAACAATAAAAAAATTAAGTGAATGTCACTGATGTTAAAGTATGTAAATCAGTCACTCTCTCTCTCTCACACACACACACACACACACACAGATACACGCACACACACACACACACAGATACACACACAAGGACAGAACATACCTGTTTTCTGGTGTAGTCAAACTCCCACAGAGGACTGACGGCGACGTTGGACCTGGCCAGTCGGTCCTTGTTGGACAGCTGGGAATCGACCCTCAGGGCCGCTTGCTCCTCTGTCAGCTGGTTACGCCGGATCTGGCGCTGTATAGCCTGGCCACCGTGCACCGTTGACAATCATGTCACACACACCTCTAACAAGCGTTCTTCAAGGCTTGACAACTCTCCATGACAACACGCACATGAAACTGTGAACAACACTGGAAATACATGTACTGCAGAACACACTGCAGAATTATTCATAACAGCACACAGACATACACACACACACACACACTCACATATACATGCACTTCCTTTGTTAGTTCCTTTCTTTCTGTCACACACACATCCACCACATACAGATATACACATCCCTACCCAACCCCAACAAACACATAATGTACACATAAAAACTGCATATACCGCCCTCGTATATTTTTCATAGATGAACACACCAACAAAATATTTTTTACTGAAAAAATTTCTTGTTAAGAATTTATCTCCTCACCCAACAATATACACATCTCCCATCTACCAATACAAAAAGCTAACATTTTATATATTGCAGATCAGGATTTGTGAAGAATTTGCCCCCCCCCCCCCCACCACCACCCCCACTGCCTCACCCCACCAAAAAAACCCCGAAAAAAACAAAAAAACCAACAACCCCCCCCCCCCCCCAAACCCCAAGAAAAACAAACAAAAAAACACAACCAAACAAAAACAACAACAACAACAACACACACACACACACTCACATAAAAAACCAAACCAAATCTGTGTTAACATGAACACCTGAACACTGACCTCCTCTCTCGGGACGAAGGTGGTCCATACTTCATGGACAGAGTTATCCCACCCTGCTTCCAGCAACACCGCGGCTTCCAGAACAACAACACTGACGCCGTCTGTAACATTTTACATGGGCTGTGATGTTCAGACACCTTTCAAACAAAGCATGCACACATATGTGTACACACAGACACATGCATGCATGTGCACACACACACACACACACACACATTAATCTTTAAGGATTTCATGACAATAAATGATGTTGAGTCGAGTTGACTCAAGTGGAGTCACACACACACTTACACAGGCATGCAAGCATACAAACACACACACACACACACACACACACACACTGCACCATCCAATTGGTACATTATGTTTTTAAGGCCAGACACTACAGTCAAATAACGACTTTTTTTCTCTCCAACTATATCTCTTTTCTTTTTGTCTACTAGGTGTATCATCACTTGTGGATCACAAAAGTGTTATCTTAGATTTCTGTGAATACCCGTTGCTATGGAAACAAATCAAAATGGCCGCCAAACAATGTACCAAAGAAATCGGGTTTGTGGTCCACGTGGTGCATGCAAACATTTTTTGTTATGTGGACTTGATGCACAATGACACTATCTTCATTTTCATGTGAGATTGTGTTGATTTTTTAATTAATGTATTTTCTATGAATTTTTGAAATTTTGGGTATTGCAAAATCCTCAAAATTTACTATGGGTAAAAAAGATTGGAACCGCTATGAATTAAAACCCAGAGAATATTTTCATACATACTCACAACAAAACTTCAATAACATGTTATAAAACAATTATGCAAAGTCCAAGGTATGTTGTCAAGGCCAGAAACTTGATGACTTGCGTCGAAATTGAACAAAATAAACACTTCCGTGATTCAGCAAGCAATCTTTATTAGCAATTTTTTCATTGTTAGTGCAGACTCCGGCAGGGGTCTGACATTCCTGTGCTGTGCAAACTACTATCCGCCTATGCGGAGAAAACGAAAGTACTACGGCCGATAACCTCCCAGAAGTAGGTAACCTCCCCTTTGTCCCCATGGCTAGCGCCCTCTTTTGACATGATAGAAGAGATGTTCAAGAATCAAAATCCATCAAAAACCCAAAGCATGAAAAAATCATTTTGGTCTCTTTTGCACTGCCGTGTCCCCCCTTAAGCACTAAGAAATCATCACACACACATACAGTCACACACACACTCCCTTCCCCACCCCCACACCCACTTTTCCTAAATATACAGTTCATTACAACACTACCCACCTTCCACCTTCCAGCCCCCTACACCCACCCACCTGCTTTATGACTCACTTGCTTATTTTTTTCTTCTTTTTTTTTCTTCTTCTTCTTCAACTAATTTAACTTTTAGTGAAACTCTTTTAAGGAGACATAAAACTGATGTTTGAGAGGGCCAGAAATAGAGGGCCCAGAGTGTCCGTGAATCGATTGCGATCACGCCTTAATTTTAGTCCAATCTCCCAATCCTATCAATAATTATGTGACCTGGTTGAAGACAAAATTTGACAAAAAACAAGAACGCCAGAGAATCGACAGACAGACAGAAACTATGAAAAAACTTAGCCGTATGAAGAGCACAGGAACAGGAGTCATAATGGCTGCCAGAAAAAGAGGGCGCTAGTCAGGGGGGCAAAGGGGAGGTTACCTACTTCCAGGAGGTTATCAGCCGTAGCTACTTTCGTTTTCTCCGCATAGGCGGATAGCAGTTTGCACAGGACTGGAATGTCAGACCCCTGCCGGAGTCTGCACTAGTGGGTCACGGTTAAGTATGTGTAATTAAATTAACTTTTAGTGAAAATCTTTTAAGGAGACATAAAACTGATGACCAACAAGTGAACAACACAATCAATCAATCAATCAATCAATCAATCAAAAACACTTTATTAATCCACATGGAAATTAAGTTGTGCAATCACAGGCTCATTGTAAACACTGGCATAAAATCATGCGCAACATAAGAAGAGATTAAAACTAGTCAAATAAGAATTCCCAACAGCTGACGATATACTACACCCTCTCCCCCCCCCCCCACACACATACTCATGTTAAGACAATAGGGTATTGCACAATAATATTAACAAATGAAAACATCCAACAAAAAAAGGGTATAAGATTACTGAAAATGACATGCGCGCACGCGCACACACACACACACCTGCAGCCAGGCGCTGGATCTCTTCCTCAGCCAGACGCAGGATGTGCGGCCACACGATGCTGTTCAGCCTGTCCAGCTTGCTCTGCACACCACATGCACAGTCCTGACCCCCTTCCTCACCCGCTATCCCCCATTCTGATGTGTAATGCGGTGTGTGTTGTGTGTGTTTGTTTCTTTGATTTTGTTCCCTTTTTTTTTTTTTTTTACCTGTGCATTTTACTAACACCATGCTAGTGCCTGTATGTCATGCGTGCGTGCGTGTGTGTGTGTGTTCATGCGTGCGTGCGTGCGTGTGTGTGTGGTTGTTGTTTTGTTTTGATTTATACATATTTTTTTTTCCTCTGTTGTGTATCTCTACTAACACCATGCTTTCATTTTATTAAATATTGTGTAGTGTAGACCCTATTCAGGGCGGGGACTGGATGTAAAAAAGCACACCAGTGCTTATCTATTATCCTCGAAATAAAGAATTTGTCTTGTCTTGTCTTGTCTTGTCAAACACAGAAACCTTCACCAAATAGTGGAGTGATGGCCTAGAGGTAATGCGTCCGCCTAGGAAGCGAGAGAATCTGAGCGCACTGGCTCGATTCACGGCACAGTCGCCAGTATTTTCTCCCCCTCCACCAGACCTTGAGTGATGGTCTGCACACTAGTCATTCGGATCAGACGATAAACCAAGGTCCCGTGTGCAGTATGCACTTAGTGCACGTAAAAGAACCCACGGCAACAAAAGGGTTGTCCCTGGCAAAATTCTGTAGAAAAATCCACTTTGATAGGAAAAACAAATAAAACTGCTTGCAGGAAAAAATACAAAGAAATGGTTGGCTCTCTCAGTGTAGCAATGCGCTCTCCCTGGGGAGAGCAGCCCGAATTTCACACAGAGAAATCTGTAGTGACAAAAAAGAGTAATACAATACAAACCAAGACTCAAGCCTTGGAACAAACTGACCATATATATATATCAGTTTGTATATATATATATAAACAGCAGCAATCTATTCATTTCTTTAGAACTCTTGATATAATTCTCAAGCCTGATGAATTTGTATTTCAGTGAAAATTGGCAAAATTGTGTCACAAGTTTTAAGACATCTTTATATTTTCACGTTTCACTGTTTTGTGGTGCCTGCTTCAGTGGAATCTACAAAAGTGCGGAGCCCACGACCCCAAGAGAGCTTGATCATTTCGTATAAATAAGCACATGTATATGTGTGAAAATATATCTAAACAGAGAGGCAGAGACAGAGACAGAGACAGAAAGAGTGAGGACAGTAAACCCATGCCCAGATCTCTTAATTTTCCCCATAAAATTGGAAGAAGCATCAACCAACAGTCTTGATTCAACTTCACACAATATATATCTCTATATCTGTATTTATCTATCTGGCTTCATCAATATATATCTATATAGATCTATGAATATATAATATATACATACAAAATATCTATACAGACTAATGGATTAAATTGTTAGGGTCCTGGGTTCAAACCCTTGTCAAGGTGTCTGGTGGGTAAAAGATGGAGGTTTTCCCCCCAAAAAAAACTCAGCTTTATCATATAACAACCTTTTGTTTCTTAAACATACATAGATATCGTTATAAATCCATTTATCATCCTGGTTTAATGTGTCCTTTGTGTGGGGAATCCAGAGAGGATGAAGTCCATTTTGTTTTGAAATGTCCTGTCCTTAATGACCTACGAATCCAGCTCATTCCTAAAAAATATTATGTATATCCATGTAACTGTGTACATACGACTGTGTTTACTGATGTCATCGGTGGATGAAAACACTATACGTAGTTTCGCTTTGTTTCTCTCTAAAGCATTTCATTTAAGAGAGACACTTATATCCTAGTTTTATTGGAGCTTGTTATGGAATATGCTGCACTGTTTGCATTAACAATTACAATGACACATACAAAACAAAATTTTGTTGTTGCCCCCTGTTCATATGGGGCTATGGCCTTCACTGAATAAACCATCTTGAATCTTGAACCTTTAGTTTCCTTTTTGATCCTCTCGCCCACCTCCTTGATGTCTACCCATAGCTCTCCTTCCCCCCCCACCCCCACCCCTCTCCTGCAAATGCTGAACTGTTGGGGAAAAAAAAAAAAAACTGAGGAAAGAACCAGCAGGTAACTGACCTTATCAGAAAACACGATAGCTCCCAGTTGTTTGCGGTCAATGTCACCTGTGTCGGTCACCAGCTGAGATCCGAACTCAGCCACCACAGCCTTGAAGCCTTCTGTTCCTGGGGCATACGCCTTGTGGCCTGAAACATTGCATGACTCCTGCCACATGGCTTGACAAAAAAAAAAAAAAAAAAAAAAAAAAAAAAGAAAAAGAAAAAAAAGATTTTAAAGTAACAAACTTACCGTGTTGCTTTCTTTTAAAATGCTGTATATGTCTTTGAGTTCTAAAGACCTTTTTGATGACATAGTTTTTGACTCACTTGTGTATACAAAGTGAGTCTAAAACAATATTGCACCTCTGGGATGGGCACAAAAAAAAAAAAAAAAAAAAAAAAAAAAAATTATATGCAAACTGCATTTACTGTTATATTTATATTTTTTGTATTCTCTAAACTTGGCACTTTGATCTCATATTCTGACATAACAACAAGAGCAGTCATTATTATCATTTTTCTGTTCAATCAGGAACTTCTTTTCCTAAGCATGGAAGTTTTATTTATTTTGCAAACGTTTTGGTGCAGATAGTAAAAAGGGAAATTACTCTGTAATTAATGCTAGGGGACATAATTTGCTTTAAACTGATCTTTCTCATCTTAAACATTACATTTTGAAATTATACTCAATACATAAAAAAAGCTTGGATTTTTTTTTTTTAAGTGTATCTCAAGTGAGTCTTGAGGGCCTTGCCTCTCTTGTTGTTTGGTTCAGTCTGCAAATAAAATGATGTGATCCAACTCTGCCAAACAGCTGTCCAAAGAAAGACAGTGCATACCCAGAAAATCTAGTGACATCATATGACCTATTTTGTTGCCCTGCAAGCGACAAAATGTTCCTGAAGAAAGCGTGTGTGCACAACCTCCCAAGTAGCTGTGACACTACCAGAATGACTAAAATATTCTGAAAGGGTCGTGAACATATCAGTTTTACCGAAGAATTAACACACAAAAATACCGGTACTTTGTGTAAAACACAACAACACCCCAACAAACTGTTCCACTGTATTTCCAACAATAATTACATTACACACACACACACACATACACACATAGGCACACACTGGACACAACATACACACATAGGCACACACTGGACACAATCTATTTTTATTGGTCATTTGATTTTAGGGTTACTTTATGAGATTCTGATACTTTACTTCCCCCTAAATTCTTTGCTCATTCTGAATGTATCTTTACTGTGATATAAGTAAATATATACAGTACAAACACATTCTCATACACAGAGAGAGAGCATATATTTCATCCCTGTCCAAAATCTTTTTAGTGAACTGATAATAAATGCAACCAGTGCACACACAAACACTCACAAACACACATATAAATACACACACACACACACACAGTCACACACATACACACACACACACACAAAAACACACATACACACACAGACATACACACACACTCACACACACACACACACACACACACACACACACACACACACACACTGAGACTTCAACATCTCTTACCAAGCTGATCACAGTTGATGGCAGGTGCCCCCAGTTGCTGTAGCTCCCTACACATGTTGGACTTGCCGCTAGCTATGCCACCCGTCAGACCGATGCGGTATGGATGTGGGGCCAGATGTGGCCTGGGCTGATGCCATCATATATCATACAGCAACACATTATTATGGATATAACTTACGTAGCACTTCTCCATCAGTCACAGACCAAGCTCTCAGTGCTTTACAGAGTTAACAGCACTACACACCTGTGTAGAGCCGATCTAAAGCTGCCTTTAGACAGTCTTCATTTGTTTCCCGCTAGGCCCAACACTCGACTTGTACCACAGATTGACATAAGTTTACATTTGGGCCAACAGCAAAGTGAGAGCTGTATTATCAATGGTTTCTCCAGTCAATGGGAAACCATTTACAGCTTAGTCTTTTGTGAAGGACTATGACTCTCAAACTAGGAGGCAAAATTGCACTGGCTCTTAGTGCTGCAGCCTTGTGGGCTAGTTGGCCTGTGGGAACCATCCCAACGCCGACTGTCCTAAAACCCTCTTGGCCGAGAGAGTGGGGATGTACTTGGGCAAGACACTCTCCACTATAATCAAATTCTAGCCCAAATAGTCGGAACAGCAGTTGCCTCCTCTGCTGTTCTGATGGTCATAGTCGGACACGACTGACTATCATATATTTGTTTCCTGCATCATTCAGTCAGGCTTCAGTCATGCAAGCGCACATGCAAAATCACAAGTACATAGCAGGACTGCTGGGGTCTAAGTGCTGTGTGGATGTGTGTACGCTGATTAACACAGATCCTCCCACATTTGTGATTTTAGACAAAATACCACCATCCCCTTCCCTTGATTATTTCTGTTTTTATATTTTGGATGTATTACTTGCAATGTGTGGTGTGAATATGCGAAATGATGGCTGGAATACTTTTACATGTGTGTGTGTGTGTGTGTGTGTGTGTGTGTGTGCGTGTGTGTATGGGTGTATGTGCGCATGTGCATGCATGTATGTGTGAATATGTGTGTGTCTGTGAATGCATGAGCGCATGTACACATGTGTGGAACTAGGAGCATGTATTAGCATGAATAATCATGTTTAAAGCCTGATTCACGGAACTACAGTACATACTACAGTCTTTATAAACATGGACTGTATTCTAAGAGTTTAAGCCTCTCTCATATGTATTCTTGCCAACGTATTTTGCAAAATGATCCAGCAAAGGGAGGTCACTCACTGGAGGTGGTCGGAGTAATGTCCCCAGCAGACGTCGGCGTTGTGATGAGGAGCTGACTTTCTCCTCTTCCTCCGGAGCATGGCAAGTGTCTTCAATCAGTTCGATGGTCAATACATCCAGTTTCTTCATACCCTGCCATATACCATTGAATTTTTCTTTTTTTAACATTCAAGTAAAAATGCCACTATTTATACAATCATTACATGATGACACACAGGAGAAACTAAACATAAAAAAAAATGCAATCATTACATATCTCTCACTTTCTTTTCTTGTGACCAGTGTCTTCAATAAGTTTGATGGTCAATATATTCAGTTTCTTTAAACCATGCCATATACCAATGAAAATATCTTTTTTTAACATTCAGCTATAAAAGCCACTGATTATACAATGACTCACAGGAGAGACTAAAACATCCAAAATATGCACTCACTACATATCTTCTCACCTTCTTTTCTCGTTCATCGTTGATCATGGTGGCGCCTCGTGCCGTCTCTTGGCTGACGACGATGCACTGTAACTCTGGGACGTGGATGGTGGGTCCGTACATGTCACTGATGCACACGGCATCCACGTCAATGCTGGGCTTCACGTCCCTGATGAACTCCGACACCTCAGCCTCCCTCTCCTCCTGAGGCCGGATCAGCTCCTTCAGCGTCTTCTCTGTGTGTGTGGAGGGGGAGGTGGGGGAAAGGGAGGAGGGTGGAGGGGGGGGGGGGGGTGTGGGGGGAGGGCGGAGGAAGGGAGTAGTGGTCACATGGGGTTTGGGGAGGTGGTGGAAGGGGGGGGATGTGGGGGGAGGGCGGAGGAAGGGAGTAGTGGTCACATGGGGTTTGGGGAGGTGGTGGAAGGGGGAAGGGGACAAGACAAATCAAGACAAATTATTTGGGTTTTTTTTTTCTGAGGATAAGAGATAAACACTGGTGTGCATTTTATTATCATTTAAAAAAAAAAAAATTATATTTCTTTTTTCTTCCTTTTTTTATTTTTATTTTATTTTATTTTATTTTTTTTTTTTTACATATCTATAAATCTATCTATATGTAATGGAGCTTTTGAGTGTTAAGGGTTTGTTTATTTATGTTTAAATAATTTTGATAAAATGATTAAAGAATGAAAACATTAAAAAGAATAATTTACTCTGGATCTATGTTGTGGATCAATGTCCTGTCGGCGACGCCACTTTTGTAGCCGTGTTGTTATAAACCGAGTCACCGGTTCAAAATCTCTTTAGTGAACTGATAACAAATGCAACCCCACCTGGGATACATACACCCTCACTGCAGTGAAACTGCCGTCTGCTTTGCGGTATGTGCTGTGAGTTGAACTACAGTTAGTAGCCAGCTGCGCACTTGGCTATTATATATATATCGCCTTGAATAGTGTCTACTCTGTTAATAACGTATGAAAGGAAAAAAAAAAGACAAAAAAAAGACATGTTCTACACACTCACTTTTATTCATGGCTTCATCAGTGACACCCACAGTGATCCGCTTGTCGCAGAGGAGACAACTCTGACTGAGCAGCAGCCTGTGTCCGGAGTGCAGGCGATCAAACGTGCCTCCCAGCACCACGTAGTCATAGGTGGTCAGCTCTGTATCTCCACAGTCGTTCCTCCCCATGGCTGGTGAGTTGTCTCCTCCTGATTTACTGGCGTGGTCCAGAGCCTGGACCACCAGGCTGTCAGTGATTCTGTTGAGGAAGAAACTATTTGTATTTCTATTTGTATTTCTTTTTATCACAACAGATTTCTCTGTGTGAAATTCGGGCTGCTCTCCCCAGGGAGAGCGCGTCGCTACACTACAGCACCACCCATTTTTTTTGGTATTTTTTCCTGCGTGCAGTTTTATTTGTTTTTCCTATTGAAGTGGATTTTTCTACAGAATTTTGCCAGGAACAACCCTTTTGTTGCCGTGGGTTCTTTTACGTGCGCTAAGTGCATGCTGCACACGGGACCTCGGTTTATCGTCTCATCCGAATGACTAGCGTCCAGACCACCATTCAAGGTCTAGTGGAGGGGGAGAAAATATCGGCGGCTGAGTCGTGATTCGAACCAGTGCGCTCTGATTCTCTCTCGCTTCCTTGGGCGGACGTGTTACCTCTAGGCCACCACTCCACTATTGTCAACATCATCAGTCACTCTGTCTTCCATAAAAAAAGAAGATGCGGTCAGGCTGTCTCCCTCCTTATATGTATCAGAGCACTCATCAATTATCTATGTGTACCTCAGTGTGATATATAATTTTAGTATCTAACTCTAAATGAGTTTACTGTACATCAGTTTGAATGTGAACATGAAAAAACAAGACAGTTGATTCGTTAAAGAAAATTATTATCAATATTATCAATTGACAAAAGGAATTATTGTCAATGCTACCAACAGAAATCAGAGATGATTCAGTATCAGTTTCATCAGTTAATAACCACTGTTGAAAGAAATCCCTGTCAATATCCATTGAAAGAAATCTCTTAACAAAACATCAAGCAGTCATTGTCATCTATTGTGTCAATGATTCATTTACTCATTATTATGACACTAACTCCCAAACACAGTAATAATTCTGTTATGACTGTTAAATTATCATTTAATAAGAATATATGTAAGACTGCAATTAATGACAACAGTCATCTTCTCTTCTTCCTCTTTGTTCATGGGCTGCAACTCCCATGTTCACTCATATATTGCATGAGAGGGTTTTTATGTGTCTGAACATTTCATCCCCTGCCATGTAAATTGTAAGCAGTCATACTTCATTTTGGGGGGGGGGGGGGGGGGAAGGTGGGGGTTCTCCTCCATCACTTGAAAGTGAAGTTGAAGATAACATGATCCTGAATATAGTTTATGTACTGTTTGTGTATGCATGCACATGACTGAAGCCGGATGAAATGACAAGGGAAACAAATGCCTAGCACCAAAATCAGCTCTACCCTGGTAAGCAGCCTGTTGTGCAAATGACTGTATAAATCTTGTAAAGTGATTAGATTTGGTCTTGTTAAATAAAGTAACAACAACAATAATAATAACAACAACAATGATGATAATAAAACTACTTCATCACACTCACCCATCAGAAAAGTTTTGCTGAAGAAGCTGCATCACAGAGGCCTTATCCGACCTCCATGAGTCCAACACAAACGGTGCATCTGAAAACAGGGCACTAAGAGGTCTGTTCAGCTGGTAACGCATCAATGGTGCTGAACTTTTATTCGTGATATGTGCCAACAAAATGCGAATGTCCAGGTTCTGGCATCGGGAGGAGCTCTGTCCGTAGACATCAGAAATGAAGGACTGGACATCTTTGGTGCAGGCAACCGGGGAGAAGGGAGACGACTGGAGGGCGGAGATGCTGCAGGCCCCTGGGTGCAGGTGGATGTACACAGTGCTGGAGACCAGGGAAGCCACATGGTCCAGCAGGCGAGGGATCTGGGCTCTCAGCGCTGACACTGGCTGGGTCAGGATGACCAGGGCATTGGGAAACATCCTCTGGCTCTGGCTGGCAGGAGTCAACAGCTCAACTAATAATGACAATAATATGACAATGATTGATAGCTGTCTATCTGCCCTTCTATCTATCTATCTAGCTCCACTAATACCAACAATAATATAATAATGGATATATGTCCTTCTATCTATCTATCTAGCTCCACTCATACCAACAATAATATAATAATGGATATCTATCTATCATCTATCTTATAGATAGATACAAAATCCTGGGAAAAAAAAACTACCAAAAACAAAGAAAAGAGTTGTTCTCCTTCCTTTCAACTCTTAAATTTCCATCCATCAAGCTTCATCAGAAGAGCGTCTTGTCTGAGACATATTGTCTATAACATATGTTATCACAAATATATGAATAATAAATAATTAATTTCCATCCATCGAACTTCATCAGAAGAGCATCTTGTCTGAGACATACTGTCTATAACATATGTTATCACAAATATATGAATAATAAATAATTACATTTCCATCCATTGAGCTTCATCAGAAGAGTGTCTTGTCAAAGACATATTGTCTATAACATATGTTATCACAAATATATGAATAATAAATAATTACATTTATCACTCTATCCAGAAAATACAGTTACTGCTCTAAGTGCTCTACAAAACAAATAACATTCTATATAATACATTACACCAATGCTACATATATACACACCAAAATGCACCTTGCTGACTATACATAGACGCATATAAACAATACATACATGCATACAAGTACAGGGTTGGAATAAACAGCTAGCACAGCTTAGGATGTAAAATGAATCTGTCATTAAAAACACTCAACAGCAACAACAAAAAGGTACAAAATGACACTACAAGAAAATTATGCAAATAATACATAACTGTGTGCATGCACATCAACATACAGAACAACACTCAATACAGACACTCCTACATGCTTATCTATCTATCTATCTATCCCCTAGTCTCATAGACCAAGGGGGCACCAAACGTTTGACAATCAGCCTCCTCCTGTTTTCTGTCCTGACTGTCTCACTTAGGGTCAGACCTGTCCACTCAGCAATGTTGTCCTCCCATCTCTTCTTCTTCTTCCTTGCTCCCTGCACTGTCCCCTGCAGGAAGGTCTTGGCCTGTCCTGCTGAACGCAAGATGTGGGACATACCACTTCACTTTCCTTTTCTTTACGGTGGTCAGAAAATCATCATGTGGCCAAATAGCTTGGTTGACTTTTCTACACACTTTGTTTGTGATGTGTCCCCTGTATGTGATGCCAAGGATCTTCTGGAAACATCTCATCTCTGTGGCCTGTATCTTATTCTCTAGTCTAGTCCAGCTGTCAAGGTCCATGTCTTGCAGGCAAATAGAAACACGTACATTTTACAAAAGTAAACTATATGAACACACAGTGTGCACACACAAAACGCTCAGGCATGTTATCTTTTGACCTGGGGTACATACATAATTATAAACAAAAAGAAAAATCTCTAACTTCACCAACCACTACCAGCTGTCTGCATTTGAACCCTCCTTTGCTTCCAGTTCAACTTTGTAACCACTTGCTTACAGAGCCTGCCAGCACCACCTTCTTACAGCATGTTAGTGAACATGGTTTCCGTTAATGTTGCATTAAAAAAAATCAAATAACAATAATTGTTCAATGTGATAAAATTCCTATTATTTATTGTTGTTATGGTACATTATGTCAGTATCAAACCGAACAACACATTCCTGAAATCTGCTACTGAGAAAGTGATAGTGCGCAGCTGACTCGATCAGTGCTGAAAGAGATTCTAATAAAATGATCGTACAAGTAAATGACTGTGATAATGATGAAATTGCTTTGACAGTGAAATAGTTTACTTTTTAGATGAGATCTGCAGATCAAAGTCTTCTCGTTCTCAAACAGTAAAATTCTAATACTGTTTAAAATCTATTTGGTTTTAGTTGGTTACAAAGAGTTGAACTCGATTCTTTCCCAGAATCACGTGTCGGTAGGTTACGATTGTTTTGTAATTATTGGATCGACGAGGATCGCATCGCATCGTACAGTATCCTGTCAAACGCTTGTTGCAGTTAAATTTTGAAGGAGACATCAAAGAATGCCGACTGATCCATGCACGCTACACCACATTTGCTTAAAAATTGGAGGAGGTAGCAGATGACTGACTCAGTTTCAGTTTCAGTAGCTCAAGGAGGCGTTACTGCGTTCGGATAAATCCATATTCCCAACACCACATCTGCCAAGCAGATGCCTGACAAGCAGTGTAACCCAACGCGCTTAGTCAGGCCTTGAGAATAAATGAAAAAATAAAAAGAAAAAAGAAATAAAATAAAATAAAAAGAAATAGGTAAATAGAAAAATAACTAATAGATGAATACATAAAAAAGAACTACTACTACTAATAATAATATTTATAAGGCGCAAAAACTTAATGATGTCAACTATAAGCGTACAAAAATAAAAATAAATAGAAAGATAGATAGATAAAAAAAAGAAGAAAAAAAATTAAATAAATAAATAAAATAAAAAAGACAACAATGACGATAAATAAGCAAATAAATGTAAAACATGCAGACACATACACACACACATACACACACATATCACTGTGCATAACAGATACTAGTGCCCCAAACATGAGTTTCACAGATACGAAAGCACAATCAAATACACATAAACGTATATGACCCCCAACACACACACACACACACACACACACACACACACACACACACACACACACACACACACACACACACACACACACACACACACACACACAATCAACCTCAAAATTATCATCGGTCTCGTAACCCTGGGTGGGGTTGTGGAGGCACCACCGATGAACTAACAATATTCGGCTATCTATCTCGATCGCGGAGCTGTCAAAAATAAGTTAAATGAATAGAGAGAAAACGGCAAATCATTGAAATTATAGATTCTACGAAACAGATAAAGACGAATCACATTCAGCGATCTTGAGCACACTCCAAGACACTCCCCACGTACTCTTCCCCTTCACCACCACCCCACACACAACGACACACACAGGCGTGTAATTTTCTGGCATACAGTATCAGTGTCAGTATCAGCAGCTCAAGGAGGTGTCACTGCGTTCGGACAAATCCATATACGCTACACCACATCTGCCAAGCAGATGCCTGACCAGCAGCGTAAACCAACACGCTTAGTCAGGCCTTGAGAAAAAACAACAACAGTGTCCGCGACAATATGATGCCACGTACATCTATAGCACACATTACCTGATGTGTCATAATAATAATAATTAAAAAAAAAAAAAAAGGTTAAAAAAGATAAGAAAAAAATATGATCCCCCACCTCTCCCTCTCCCTCAATGGGACATTTTCTTACATTCTCCAGGCAAAATATGGGTTTGAATGACAGTGACCGCCTCCCCCCACTCCCATCCCAGTCCTCCCGTTCACTATGCCTGCTGTGGTGTGCAAATCAAGTCAACCCACAAACTTAAATGGGGCATTTGCCAAACGGCATTCACGATTTTCCGGTTAGATTGAGCCTTGGACTCGTCGAAACAGAAACTTGTGTGCGTGATGACGCGATATTGAAAGATTCCAGAAGCAGGTAGGAAGAAAATAAAAAGCTAACTACAATATATTTAGGCATTTCTCTTTTACTTGTACTTTGAATGGAAGATGAGGTAAACGTTTTTTTGTCGCAGTTTGTTGTCGCAGTTTGTTGTCACAGTGCGCCTCAGCCATTGTCATTTATTTTGGTCGTACTGTCCCCAACCCAAACCTGTCGTAAATTTTTTTGCAAGTTGCTGAGTGATTTATAGATTACATTATCCGAGCTGTGAGTGAGCTGTATGAACGAAGCATGTAACTTATTGTGTTGTTTAGCTTTCTTTTTATCACACTCACAGCCTCAGCTGGTACACGTTTTACTGGTATAAGTAACTCTGCTTCTTCCTTCTTGTTCACAGTTCAGAACCTGACTCATTCCACTTTCCAGGCAAAATTCAGAGCAGTGACCGTTGTCACTTGTTGTATGAAATAAATGGACTTGATCTTATGTATTATACTATTTATACTATATACTATATAGTTAAAGTGATCAAATTTGTCATGTATGTGTTGAAGGACCAAAGAAAAGTTCACTCAAGGGTTCACACACAGTTCAATCACAAATATTGATCAAGGATTGGGGAACTGGGAAGTAAAACTCAGACTGTACTCCTTTGAACAGATAGAAACTTTCTTCTGTTCATGTTTTTCTTGTCTTAACCAAAAAAAGATTATCAGCTGATCTCTCCCTCTCTCTCTGAGTCTATCTCTCTCTCTTGCTCTCAATAGTCTCATAAGTAAGTGAATAAATAGATAAATGAATAAATAAATAGATGAAAAGAAATATGAGTAGCATATGATATACTGAGCAGCCGGCTGGTAATTTTGAATATTTTTAAATAGAATGAATTGTTTGGTAATTAGAATAATTTGTTGCCACATATGCCTTTCATGATATACACTGCCAGTAGTGCCATATAAAGTTTTGACATATGTATTTATATATCACATACATTTTTAAATAGAATGAATTGTTTGGTAATTAGAATAATTTGTTGCCACATATGCCTTTCATGCAATACACTGCCAGTAGTGCCATATAAAGTTTTGACATATGTATTTATATATCACATACACAAACATATATACATATCGCTGGTGTTCTGTCTGTCTGTCCAGCAAAGTTTTGGAACAGATGTTCAGACAAATAACAAAAAACAGAGCATCCCATAACTTTAGCAGAAAAAAGAAGAAATCATAAAATGAAAATACAAACAGAAAGAACAACTACCCCAGATTCAGTGAAATGCATAACTGAAGATACTAGGTAACTAACTCAGAAGTATAATTTATGATCACTGAATTTCTTTTGATTTAACTTTCTCAGTTCTGATATTTCTTGGCATTAACTGGTTAGTGTTAACTTTTTGACTGTTGTTAACACAACCGACTTTGTCTTAACAAGTCTGTTGATCAATGAAAATGTAAACTTTTCTGTATTTAATAAATTGAAAGAATACTGAAGAGTTGGTAAATCTGCTAACGTTTCATTATATTCAGATCATAATATTAATGTATACAAAAAATCAATGCAAATCAGGGAAAAAAAAAAGAAAAAAAATGGCAGACATACAGTATTGTAACCAGTCAGAGACATAATCTTATATTTCAGGCCAGTGAAGCCTGTTCCTTACAGCTGGTAATATTGTTTTAACTAAAATTCCCACAAACCTTGTCCCTCCAGTCCCATTTTCCAAGGAAACAATTAACAAAGCACTGTTCAGCCCTCACCCTCGGCCTTCTTCCCCACCCTCCTCAGCACTTGAAAGGTTGTTGACCATGGGAACACTAGCTTGAACCTAAACAGTACTTGAAAGGTTGTTGACCATGGGAACACTAGCATGAACCTAAACAGCACTTGAAAGGTTGTTGACCATGGGAACACTAGCATGAACTGAAACAGCACTTGAAAGGTTGTTGACCATGGGAACACTAGCCTGAACCTAAACAGCACTTGAAAGGTTGTTGACCATGGGAACACTAGCATGAACCTAAACAGCACTTGAAAGGTTGTTGACCATGGGAACACTAGCCTGAACCTAAACAGCACTTGAAAGGTTGTTGACCATGGGAACACTAGCATGAACCTAAACAGCACTTGAAAGGTTGTTGACCATGGGAACACTAGCTTGAAGTTGAACCTAAACAGTACTTGAAAGGTTGTTGACCATGGGAACACTAGCATGAACCTAAACAGCACTTGAAAGGTTGTTGACCATGGGAACACTAGCCTGAACCTAAACAGTACTTGAAAGGTTGTTGACCATGGGAACACTAGCATGAACCTAAACAGACAAAGCCACATTTTTGGTACTTTTTTTTTTTGTTTTTTTTTTTGAGGGTGTGTGTGGGTGGGGAGGTGGGGGGGGCGGGTTGTTAGTTTTTTTTTGTGAACAGTATTAATTCTGATTTAATACAACTATAGTCCTGATTTACTCACTTACCATTACTTTGCCATTTATATTTTTGTAGTTTTTAGGTTCCAGACCTTATATTAGTTTTGTATGATTTCAGTGACGTTTACACATATATCCATCAAGATGGAAAAAGACACAGGAATTCATCCTGATTCCTCGCATGCAGTTGGTGACGGTGCCCCAGCTGATTCACCCTCAGACCTTCAGGTTTCTTCACACAGTGACTCTGTCAAACAGCCTGGCTGTGACTCGCAGACAGGTGGTCAGCGTGGCGCCACTGACTGTGAAACAGAGGATGTAGGCGACGGTGAGACACTGCAGCCCAGACACCAGTCATCACAACAGGCTGGTGATGAGAGTGACGATCACGATGAAGAGTTTCTGTCCGCTTCTGAAGGGGAAGGGGATGAGGACAATGATGATGATGACGATGATAAAAAATTAGAGCAATGGGCAGAGTCCCTGTCGGATCTGAGTGGTGATGTGAATGTTCCCATGCCAGCAGCTGTGGATGGTGAGTCCGAGCTGTGCTCCTCTGCTAAAAGCAAGGAAAGAGCACCAGCCCCAGACTCACACAGTGACTTGAACACTGCATCAACTTCTGCAACTTGTGCTGTTGAAGAAAAGCCTGAGGGATTAGGTGAGCCATCGTCCGAGTCCAGCACTGACTCAGACAAACAGGACAAATCAGAAATCACTTCTTCCCCCTCCAAAATACGTCAAAACATTATGTCGCCGCCAGAGAAGGATGCTGTGCTTTTGCCAGAAGACACAGAGGAACTAGTTGAAGAAGCCATAGCTGCTGCTGCACTGGGCACCGATGAAGAGGAGACCAGAGAGGAGGATGAAGTTGAGAAGCAGCAGCTTGGGGTTGAGGGTGATACAAAGGGTGATGATGAGAGCAAAGACAGTGAAGAGGCCAAGGAGCGAGAGAAGAAGGAGAAGGAAGAAGAGGAGGAGGAAAGAAGACGGCAGGAAGAAGAGGACACCTGGACGGAAGAGGAACGACAGGTGTGTACATTGGTTGTGAAGAAACTTGCAGCAGTTGTAGGTCCACACAGTAAACAGTATGTGTGTGTGTGTGTGTGTGTGTCACTGTGTGTGTGTGTGTGTGTGTGTGTGTGTGTGCGTGTGCATCATTTTATGTGCTCATGGCCACGCTATAATTGGAAATAAGAAATATTCATTGTTAGTGATTCTGCCTTTATGTATACATGTACAGATAATGTGTATGTCTGAACCATGTATCTGTCTGAATTATGTATAATAATGTGCATGAAGGTTTATTCTTACAAGTCTTTATGGAATGTGCATGTAGATCTGAGTTTAATCTGATCTCACAAGTCAGCGTATTTTGTGTGCATGTGTACATGTGTGTGAATAAGAGAAAGGCTGTCTTATGCAGCATGACTATGACTTTCATGTCACTATGTCAGTGCACATGTCATGCACTCAAATATATATATATATATATATATATATATATATATATATATATATATATATATATATATATATATATATATATATATATGCCATTGTTCAGTGGTAGTGTATTACCACATCTTCAGTGAAATCCTGGTGCATTTTTAGTTTATACATCATATTCATAAACATACACCTCCACCCAGCTGTATACATTACCCTCTCAATGCGTTTACCAAAAAATAAAAATAAAAAAAATTTAAAAAGTTCGGCAGATAGTGGTGTTTCATGAAGCAGTTGCTGTGGGGAACTCTCTGTATGTTCTGTACGCAAAGTTCTATGTACCACAGACTTCACCACGCTTAATTTTCTCTTGCTCAGACAATAGAATTGTTCTGATTCTGATGGAATCCCAGAGCCGCCTGGCAGAGGCAGTGAAGGTGAAAACTCGAGGCAACGACACCTTCAAGAGCGGCCAGCACGCTGAAGCCCTGGAGCTGTACACACAGAGTCTGCAGATCTGCCCCCTCAAGTACATCCATCAGAGGGCCCTCATGCTCTCCAACCGGGCTGCCTGTCACATCAAGGAGGTGAGTTACAGTGGAAAAATATACATGTATATATATACAATTTTTTGCTTGTGTTGTGTGTGTGTGTGTGCGTATGTGTGTGTGTGTGTGTGTGTGAATGAATGAATGAATGAATGAATCTTTATTTTCCAACGGTGAAGATATTAGCACTTTGGCCGACTTACACATCTGCCGTTGTTCTAAGAGACACACAAACATGTACGCAAATAAATGCAGTTACACTTAATACTTAATACATGTATAATGTACGAGCATAACACAGCGTCAAACTGAGAGACACAACATCACTCACATCTTTACGGAACGGAAGTGAGTAACACACGCACGCACACACACACACTAACACACACACACACACACACACACACACACCAAGGGAAAAACAACAACAAAACCCAAGCATGACTGCTACACATGAATGACTCAAGTGAAATTAACACAGAAAAGTAATGATAAAATTTTAAATACAGATGTAAGAGACATAAAAGACAGCAAATAAGGCGACGAGAGAGAGAGAGAGGAGGTTTATTTGAGTTGATCTATGAGAAGTTTTTACATGATGATTTATTGCCTGTACAGGAAGAGGCAGACTGATGAATATGTCAAGCTTGAGCGTAGCCCTTTTCTTTCAGTTGGCTTTTTGTCAGAAGGGGCTGGGGGCAGGAGGGAAGGGCTGTATTGATTGATCGCTGCTGATTCCTTACCTACCAGTACTTTTGACTTTTGTTTCAGCAGATCTGTCAACATGAATTGAGAGTAAACTTGTGGATTTTACGTTTGAAAATGCGTGGTGATAAAAGTGAGATACATTGTTCTGATTTGTTTCTGACGAAGCAGTGGTTTCTTTTCTTTTCTTTTCTTTTCTTTTCTTTGCACTGCCTCATCATCCGCTCTGTTTCAGTTGCATTGTTCCTACACTGCTCACTCTGAGCCCTCCATACACACCTGCACCTTGGTTCATTTGCAGCCAGTCATCACACACCAGAGGAAACCCTTCACAGCTGCCGACACACTTTAGTGGCGTTATGTAGTGTCTGTTTTGATTCAACATAGGCGCATTCGCAGGACAACAGCAAGCCATCTACAGATGAGAATAAGTGGAGCGATGGTCTAGAGGTAACGCGTCCGCCTAGGAAGCGAGAGAATCTGGTCGCGCTGGTTTGAATCACGGCTCAGCCGCCAATATTTTCTCCCCCTCCACTAGACCTTGAGTGGTGGTCTGGATGCTAGTCATTCGGATGAGACGATAAACCGAGGTCCCGTGTGCAGCATGCACTTAGTGCACGTAAAAGAACCCACGGCAACAAAAGGGTTGTTCCTGGCAAAATTCTGTAGAAAAATCCACTTCGATAGGAAAAACAAATAAAACTGCACACAGGAAAAAATACAAAAAAAAAGGGGGTTGCGCTGTAGTGTAGTGACACGCTGTCCCTGGGGAGAGCAGACTGAATTTCACACAGAGAAATGTTGTGATAAAAAGAAATAAATGAATAATCACTTAGTCAGAGCCAGACTGATTGCCCTCTGGAATTTGAATGGATACTACCACCACCACATCCCTCTAACAACAGCCACACTATGAATCCCCATTGAAGAGCTGATTTCCTGATTTGTGCAGTAGGTATGTTCCTATGAAAGTCAAGTGTTGGATGAAGGGATTCCCCCTGACCCTTGTAGCTTAGTTTTCACCAGGACAAGTCATGGGCATTCTGATTTGCCTCCTCATCAGTGTGAGTTCCTCCTTTGCCTCACCCTTCTATGTGGCTCCAATGAAGAGTGATGATAATTATCACATTTTATATGAACTAATGAAGTATTTTGATTTTAGAAACAAAGTCACATTTAACAAATAGTAAAGAGTGGTAACTCTCTCCATTACACAAGGTACACAACTTCAAGTCAGTGATGCTTACGCTACCGATTCAGCTAGCACACAGGTGAATAAAAGGTGCATTGGAACAAACCCAGACACTTCCTCAAAAAAGGAAGCGCCGGACCTGTCCTGATACCAGTCATTTGACATGTGCACACAGCAGCAAAGACAGAAGAAATATGCAAACACAAATTAGCTTTTATTCAAGACTGGCATAGCCTCTTTAATCCCGTTAAGCCTCTTTTATTTACCTGTGTGCTAGCTGAATCGGTAGCGTAAGCATCACTGACTTGAAGTTGTGTACATTGTGTAATGGAGAGAGTTACCACTCTTTACTATTTGTTAATCATTTCATCTCCTGGCCTCATTATTTGTTAATTCCAAAGTCACATTTAGTTTGAAAATGTGCTTCACTTTGTTGTCGTGATTGAGGGGGACTATGAGGCGGCCGTCAAGGACTGCAGCAAGTCGATACAGCTGGACCCCAGTTACATCAAGGCGTATTTCCGCCGGGCCGATGCCTATGAGAAGTTGGAGAAGCTGGAGGAGGCCCTGAAAGACCACCAGAAAGTGGTGGAGATGGATCGATCTCAGGCTGCCTCCTTCCACGCCTGTATGGTACGTCATTGATAAGTCTGTCTTTCTGTCTGTCTTTCGTGTTTTTTTGTTTTTTTTTTATCAATATTTGAACAATTTGTTGCTCACTTGCTGTCCCATTCTTTGAACTGTTTCAGTGAGCACACTGGATTTAATCTGACACAAATATTTTCTCATTCTCCAACCAGACCTTGAGTGGTGGTCTAGACGCTAGTCATTCGATTGAGACGATAAACAGAGGTCCCATGTGTTGCATGCACTTTGTGCACAGGAAAAAGAAGTCATGGCAATAAAGTGGTTGTGCCTGAAAGAAATCTGTAGAAAAATCCTCTTTGATCGGATAACAAATAAACTTGCAGGCACATAAAAAAAAGGGGGTTGTGTGGTGCTGCACTGTGGCAGTGTACTTTCTCCAGGAAGCGCTTCCCAAATT
The DNA here is from genome assembly GCF_041734735.1 of Babylonia areolata. NCBI lineage: Eukaryota > Metazoa > Mollusca > Gastropoda > Neogastropoda > Buccinidae > Babylonia > Babylonia areolata. Next base: position 67,185,016 of record NC_134877.1, read on the forward strand.
TCTCATGGAGAAATCTGTTCTGACAAAAAACAACAAGTATAGCCCCCTTACACAGCTACACACAGGTCCCTTGGGCACAGGCCCAGAACTAGCAGTCCATGAGGTAGGTAACTGTTGGAGTTATGTTGATGCTATTCTGACAGGTCTGTACAGGTACTGTAGTGTGTATACTGATGCACACATGTGAAAGAAAAAAACGATGAAGTCCCACAAAGATACAGGAAAATGAGAGAAATGAAATCTTGAACACGAGGCAGATGTGTTTGAAAACCTGCAAGCAGAACAGTTATGTTATGGCAAACACAGTGAGATGGAACTGGAAGATAAACATCATAATGTGTTTATGTTTCTCTTCTCCAGTTTTTTTGTATTTGTATTTGTATTTTTATCACAACAGATTTCTCTGTGTGAAATTCGGGCCGCTCTCCCCAGGGAGAGCGCGTTGCTACACTACAGTGCCACCCATTTTTTTTTGTATTTTTTCCTTCGTGCAGTTTTATTTGTTTTTCCTATCGCAGTGGATTTTTCTACAGAATTTTGCCAGGAACAACCCTTTTGTTGCCGTGGGTTCTTTTACGTGCATTGGGGAAACAAAGAATGGCCACAATGTAGTCATGTTCTCATGGAGATGTGATGTTTGACCTGTCTCTTATGTGTGTGGGTGTGCATGGCTGCATCTGTAATGATTATAAGTTTGTGAGTATATGTTTGTGTGTGTGTGTGTGTGTGTGTGTGTGTGTGTGTGTGTGTACTTCATTGTACATGGGTGTTTTCCAAAGTTAAATCCTGGGTGTTCTTGCTTTAAGTGGCTTTGTAAAGAGAAAAACATAGAGCAGGCATGTGTCTGATGATTATGTTGTGGGTGAAATGTGAACAAAACATTTTCTGTGAGAGTGACTTCATTCTGTTTTGTTCTGTTCTCAGAGGCTGGAGAAGGAAATCCAGGAGAGAAATGAAAAGCTGAAAACTGAAATGCTGGGTATGGATAATGTTAATTAATCATTTTGTACTTTTTGTTTGTTGTCTTCCTATTTTTTTTCTTTTTCTTCTTTCTTGCTTTCTTGATCATCATTGTTGTAATCACCATCATCGGTGTCTTCTTCTTTTCTTTGTCTTCTTTTTCTTTGACAAAATGGACTGTACATTTCATAAAACAAGCAAGCTAGACATGTATGTAAGTCAGCAACTTGGGAAACAGAAATTGAGGAGTTCATTCTTACTTATTTCATGTGAACTAAGGAAATTTATGAGTATTTGCTTGAGTAGTTGAAATAATGATGTAATAATAGTGTTGGTGTTGTACGGTTCTTTCACTTTCATTCATTAAACCCAGAGAGAACAGTGGTTGGACTTTTGAACATTTTATTCTAGTGTTAGTTATTCAAGGTCAGGTGAATGTGCAAGGTCATAGCTTGAGAAGCTAAGGGGATGAGGTCATTAAAAGGTGTGTTTTTAATCTCAGTAGGAGTCTCAGGTGGATAGTGGTGGCTGAAGAGCCAAAGCTTTGTCAATGTGGTATTCTTGTACATACCTACAGTAGAGCGTTTGACAAATGATGATGGTATGAGTAAACGCGAAAGACACGATGCTCGTTTAAACCGGTTGGTTATCTCACATCACGTACAGCGCATTCCATCTCTCTCACCCTTTCTACACGTACCTGGTGTCCAATGGTGTCTGGAAGACCCAAATTAAGTTCCGTGTAGAAATCTGAAGGATTACATTTGCAACACTACTACGTTAGTTGGAAAGTAGCCTTGCCATCATTGAATATTTTGATTGCGTTGTGAGGTTAAACGCTGAAGTGTTCTTGCCGTTTCGCGGGAGCAGAAACGGATGTAATTGGCCCCAAAATGCCATGAAAGGCATATAGGCTCTAAAACACCTTCAAACTGCGCTGGTTCCCCGAGTTGCAGCAAGGCTGAAGGACCTGCGGAACAGGAGTCCGCTGACGTTTGGTATGAGATCTGAACAACCAGCTGAGCAGGCCTGGGAACACTGATCTAATCGTCGATTTGTAGATGTAACTCCCATTGGGTATTGAAGGGTTCACTCGTCGTCACGTAACACGCCCAGAAGGCAGTGATTGGCTTGCCTGTCACTCTGTCAAGCACCTACACAATGGCGTGAATTCACTGCCCCCCAAATGGCCATGAAAGGCTATGGGACCTTTAACCTTCAAACTGCGCTGTTCCCGTGTTGCAGGCAAGCTGAAGGACCTGGGCAACATGGTGCTGCGCCCCTTCGGTCTGTCCACCAACAACTTCCAGCTGCAGCAGGACCCTGGCACCGGATCCTACTCTGTCCAGTTCGTCCAGAGTCCACCCACCAATGGCCATTGACCACCCTGTCACTTTCACTCTCACACACCTCCCCACCCCCCCGGCATTGTCACTGACTACCTGGTCACTCTGTCACACACCTCCCCACACCAAAGGCCAGTGACCTGGTCACTCTGTCACACACCTCCCCACACCAAAGGCCACTGACCTGGTCACTCTGTCCACACATCTGCCCCCACTGACGGTCACTGACCACCTGGTCACTATGTCCACACACCTCCCACCACCAACGGCCACTGACCACCTGGTCCACAAGCCTCCTCCCACCAACGGTCACTGACCACCCCTACACTTTCACTGTCTGTCCACATTCCCCCCTCCACAGCGGTCACTGAGAGGCCAACCACTCATGTCTGTCTGTCCACACACACACCTCTGACCAATGGTCAACTAGGGTTCTGACAGTGCCGCTCTCTGTGGAGAGATTTTGGCTGGGTGGATGTTTAGTTTTGTTTTCTTTCAATAGACGGTGTAAATTTCTAAAAAAAAAAATAAAGATAAAAATAGATATGTAGGTCATGCTGCTGTGGTCTGAAGATTCCTCACCGACTGAAACTTTCTGGGCTTTTTTTGTTGTCTGTCTGACTGATTGCTGCTTTGTGTTTATCATTTGGACGACTATCTGTGTGTTTGTGTAAAAGGTAAATCACTGCAGTGGTAGATGTGTTGTCTTGGGACTCGAGTTACTGCTGCTTACCAAATACACTTGAATTTATATGTATGTCTTGTTTGTACTGGATGTTGAAGGTATAGAATTGATGTTACGAAACATTGAAAAAAGGTTGTTTGACAATTATTTGTCGTAAATAAAAATCTGGATGTTGTACTAATTCAAATTGTTTCACCCCAAAACAGTAGTTTGTCAGGTACCAACTATGATCATTTTTGTGTGTGTGTGTGTGTGTGCAGCTGCCACATTGAAATCATTGAATATATATATATATATATAAAAAAGAAGTAAAAATAGTGAAAGAACAGTGGAACAGTTGCTGATGCTTGCAACTTCACTGATGGTTGCTAATTGTACAAACATGGCACCCGCACTATTTGATCTTCACATGAAATAACATGCATTTAAAGTTGAGTTTGAAGAGTGTGTCAAAACGATCAGTGCACATTTTTGTGTTATTTTTGACTGATTTGTGTAAACAAAGTGTCTATGTTATACTCGGTGTTCGGTTGTCTGTGTGTGTGTCTGTGGTAAACTTTAACATTTTCTCTGCAAATACTTTGTCAGTTGACACCAAATTTGGCATAAAAATAGGAAAAATTCAGTTCTTTCCAGTCATCTTGTTTAAAACAATATTGCACCTCTGGGATGGGCACAAAAAAATAAAAAATGAAGCCTAATTATATGCAAACTGCATTTACTGTTTTATATATATATATTTTGTATTATCTAAACTTGGCACTTTGACCTCTTATTCTGACACAACAACAAGAGGAGTCATTATTATCATTTTTTGTTCAAACAGGAACTTCTTTTGCTAAGCATGGAAGTTTTATTTATTTGCAAACGTTTTGGTGCGGATACTAAAAAAAGGGAAATTACTCTGTAATTAATGCTAGGGGACTTAATTTATCACAAGTGAGTCTTGAAGGCCTTGCCTCTCTTGTTCTTTCTTGAAACTGAGGGTCCAAGGGACTCACTAAATCACAAAAATGTAGGTCCATGGGACTCCGTCTTGACACACATATTATGAGAGTTTAACTGAAACTAACAAAAACAGGTATATGAGGCCTGACAGGAAGGTTGTTGTAGCATCTTTTGTGCAGATGGTATATCATCCATTGAAGGATGATCACTTTGTTATGGTGGTTGGATGTTGTTTTTGCTGATCATTTTCAGAATGGTTGTTTTTGTGGTGTGGTCCTGATGTAAGTGGTGGTGCATGTTTTTGTTTGGGTTTTTTTTTTTTTCCTTTGTGGTCCTGAGTTGGAGAATTTTATTTGGATTGTTCAGAGCCACTGGACCATGTGATAGTGGTTATCAGAGGGCACTGACAGTCCATCCATGCCTTATTCTGACCTTGGCTGATTCTGTTTGAGAGAGAATGCTAATGGAAAGACTGGATTCAGATTGATTTTAAATTATTTGTAGTAGGGTTGCCAGGTTTTCATTTTTTAAATTTTACTCCGTGTGTTCTTAGATATTGAAGCAGTGCGTTGCCATTATTATTTGACTGGAACTGTTTCTAATTGTGTGTTTGTGTTTGCAGACGTGTGCAATCATGCGTTTGTATGCTTGTATGTGTTTGCGTGCATGTGGGTAATATTGTGTTTGCATGTTACTGCACTTGTGAGTAACTGTGTGCATGCGTGTGAGTGTTTTGTGTGTTACATATGCCTGTGTGGTCTGTGTAGAACATGTTAAGTGTATGCCTTGTTTTTAGCACCAGTGTCTGTTGTGGAGTGATGCGAGTATGGAATAAAGGTATTGCACTGTACAGAGTATGAATGTCTGTCAGACATTGGGTTTTACTGGGCAATTTGCAACATGCATAGTGTTCCTAATTGGGGTTTGTTAAGTTTTGTAGTGTATTAGTGTTCATGTTAAAAAATATGTTGTTCCGTTTGGTTTGTATAATTTAAATTTTTTTTAATTTATTTATTTTTTTATAAGTAAAATTGTCCATTTCAAGGTATGGCCTATGTTTAAAGTGAGATCTCCGGATGCTGTCATCTCTTGTGCTGTTTTGTGTTTAGCTTCTCTCTCTCTTTCCTGGTGGGTTTATGGGGTGTATGAAACATGGTAGTGTTCTAGTTCCTCCTTCATGTGTAGCATTCATGCTAGGGTTTTGTTGTTGTTTTTCCCTTGGTGTGTTAGTGTGTGTGTGTGTGTGTGTGTGTGTTACTCGCTTCCGTTCCGTACAGATGTGAGCGATGTTGTGTCTCTCAGTTTGACGCTGTGTTATACTCGTACATTATACATGTATTAAGTATTCAGTATAACTACATTTATATGCGTACATGTTTGTGTGTCTCTTAGAACAACGGCAGATGTGTAAGTCGGCCAAAGTGCTAATATCTTCACCGTTGGAAAATAAAGATTCATTCATTCATTCATTCTGGTCAGCTGGCTGTCTGTCTATGATAGTACTTCACGTTCAAGCTTTTCTTTTGTTGTGTTTCCCCAAGACCTCCTCTCCATCCACCACCTCTGAAAAAAAGTTACATCATGATGAACAAATCGTTTTGGCTTGCAGAGTATGTTTTAACAAGTGGGGTTAGAATGATTGTGCTTGTAGTATTTGAGAGTTTAGGTTGGGTTTTGTTTTTTTTTTAACATGGTCCATTGTTTTTTTCATATTCTTAATTTTAATTACGCACCTTCCGTATATGTTTGATTCTGTTTTAGTTTATTTTGTTCAGTGTAAATATCTTCCCTGCCTTCTGGAAATTCTGTGCTAGAAATTTCCTATTTTTTATCACTCTCTTTGTTTCTGCCTTTTTTCTGTCTTCACTGTGGTCTCCCTTTTCTGCCTTCCCAGTCCATTACCCTTTCTCTTTAGACTCACTTGTGTTAAACAGTCTATGATGTACATGTTGTATGGTTTTTTTTAACTGGCAAAGGTTAGTGACATGTAAGCACTGGGATGGGCACTAGCTGCCCATTCTGCAGTGTTATTTGCCTATATGATCTTTTTTTATGTGCTTTTTTTTTTGGCTTTGAAGTATTGTTTTTTCCTTTTTGATGATTTTTTTAAATAAATTAAGCGGCATGGCTGGCGTCCTCAGCATTGCCTTGTCTTATTTGCCATGAGGAGCTAAATGGTTGGGATACTGTGTCATGAACTATGATTTGTGGGTTTGTCTTAGTAGTTTTTTTGTTTTTTTTTGTAGATGTCAGTTTTGTGTTGAAATGGTTGAGCATTTGTATGGTTTGACAGTCCTGATATGGCCATGTGCGGTTGGCTGGACTAGAACTAATAAGCAACAAGAGTAAGTTTATTCTGTTATTAGTTTGACTGATTTATCTTCATTTTGCCGTATTTAAACATTTTTTTTTTGGTGCAGCATACTTGGTAGGCTGTGAATGGCGAACTAGTGCGTTGGAACTATGCACAGTTCTGGAACCTGATCCGCTGCTTCTGCGTTCCCCCTGTCTTCTTTTTTCTTCCTTCTTTTTGTTTTTCTTTCAAGTGAACATGTTGTGTATCTTATATCCATGGATGAGTCTGCTTGCTGTACTGCCTCCTTGAAAGCAGGACAGTAGTTTCTGTTGTTGTTATATTGTGTTTGACAGCATCAGGAAACACAATCTTTTTCTTTTTTTCCTTGAAACCATTGACATACTATACTGCATGATGTTTTCAAGCCATATGACTTTCCTGTGAAAACAAAAAAAGCAAAGAATAATGGAATCTGTGGTCAAGGAGGAATTCTTCGTAATGGATGTATTCTCCAAATCTGTGTTTTGAATTCAAATTATCATGATTAGTGATGTTCCTTTTTTTTTTATTTTCTCCTTGTTAATGTGCACGTGATAAGTCATTATGATGGTTATTATTTCATATTTATTACTTTGTGCGAGCTGAAGGATTTTGCAGTGAAGGTGATGAGTGACTGATCAGTGTGAATTAAAAATCTGTGGATGCTGTGGTGAATACAGTAAACCAGTCTATGTGTCTCAAAAACAGTGGAATTTTGAGTGTAGATTATAGTACTGCATGTATTAATGTGCTATTTGAAGATATGAATGGACACAACTTTTATTTATCTGCTGTGTCTTTGTGAAAGCCACAGTTGTGGTACTTTTTTTTTTTATTGTCTTAAATGTGGAAAGATGGATAAATCTTAAGAGTTTAAGAGTGATGTATGTGGAAAACCATCAATGATCAGCTAATAAATATCACTAAACTGCATGGACACACAATGTATGCTTTTGCAGATTTGAACAAAAATACACAGAGTGTATGCTAACTGACTCACAAACATTTACAAAATAAAACACTCCACACATCAGTTGTATTGCAGAACACTTAATTGAGCAATATTATAATTATGCATTGCACTGATACAGTGTGAACATATGTGATAGTTGTCTTTGTGTGTCTCTCATGAATAAAAATAATACTTGAGAATGTCCAATCTATGAATAAGACATGTATACTGATGATTATTGTGCTAACACAGAATAGCATTTTGTTTTGTTTCATGCAATCATACAAAAATAAGGTTTATTACAGATTTTCATGACACAGAACACAATACAAGTTGGAGTACAAAAAGAAAAAGAAAAAAAGAAGAAAAAAAGAACCCTTCGTTCTTTGACAAAGAGTTGTGTCCGTAGATGGCGATTATCTGCTCCCCCTCTTTTGAAATGATAGTTCCATCCCACTTCCCCTATTCTGTGGGCATACAGATGTCAATGATCCCTTATTCTGTGGTCATATGTATCCACATTCGCATACTCTTATACTGTGAACATGCAATATTTATCCTTTTACTCCGATGCTGTGGACAGCTGTATGTCCGCATCATAATTATTATTGTTGCTTATAGTCCAGCTGACTGAAACAGGGACATATCAGGACTGCCCAACTACACAACTGTCCAACCATGTTAAACACAAAACTGTCACATGCTTAAAAAAAACAAATACTCATTAAAATGAACCTACAAATCACAGTTGAGGACAATTTATATTGATTAACCATTTAGTTCCTTAGGGTAAATAAGATTAGGCCCTGCTGAGGACATCGGCCCCCATGCTTAATTCATCATCCACAGATAACCAAAAAATTATTTTTAAAAAAGGGAAAAAAATACTTCTAAACCAAATGAAAAATACATGAAAAAAGGCCACACAGGCAAATAACACTGCAGAATGGACAGGTAGTGCCCATCCCAGTGTTAACAAATACAATGTTACTTCCTAATTGCCAGAACAAACCAGCACAGATAGTACATCATAGAATGAAGAAAAGAGAGAAAGAAAGAGAGAGAGAGAAAAGGCTTGCTCGAAAAAAGAAAGGGGAATGGGCTGGGAAGGCAGAAACAGGAGACAACAGTGAAGGAAGAAAAAAGGCAGAAATAAACTATAAAGAGCTTTTTCAAAGAGAAAATTTCTAGCACAGAATTACCAAAAGGCAGGGATGCTATTTTCACTGGAGTATGTCCACATTCCCCAGTGCTGTGGACAATGTATACATATGTGCGTGTGTGTGTATATATATACCCCTATACCACTGAAATATGAATTATGATGCATTATACCCCAATATTGTGATCATAGGTACATTCATGTACCCATACAGTATAAGTTATATTGTGAATATATACATGAATGTATTCCACTAACACTTTGGCCATAAAAAATTCAATATTTTACCATACAGTGTGCATCCAGGTACCTCAGTGCTGTGCCCTTCCACTGTGTGAAAAAGTGTATAAAATATATCCATGTACACCTACAGGACTAGAAATTCCTGGATAAGTTTTAGTTGTCATGGGGAGATAAAAAGCATGGGAGGGTGGTAGGTGCTGAGTTGAAAAATGGTCAAAGGAAATGTGATCAGTCTGCCCTGAATTTAAAGCCAGCTGCTCATTCACCCGTTCACTGACACAGCCAACAACTGGCTGCCCAACTGACAAGTGGAGAGTCTTTCAGAAGCTTCAGCTGTCTTGGAAAATCATGATCCTTCGGATGGGTTGGTATTTCAAGCCCTGCCCTACTTGGACATACGTATGTATACACTGTCCATATATATATATACTGGTATACCCTTATAATGTGCAAGGCTTTTGGAGGAAAGGTGATCAACCAAACGCTTACATTCAGCATCTTTGTCTTATGTTGTGTATAGTCAAGTCAAGCTGACCACACAGGGCCATATCAGCACTGACAATCTATAGATCCTGCAGAACCTAACCAAAAAAAAAAAAGAAAGAAAGAAAATTTTGCACCAGTTCATGCACATAAACCTTGAACGTGCTGGTAATGTTGACCATTTTGTCAATTTTTTGCCAGAAGAGAGGATTAAATAACTGACTTGAACATAACATAATAATACAAAACACAAAAACATTATATATATATATATATATATATATATGGCTATATAAAACCATTAATTGTCAATAGGCACTCCCCCCCCCCCCCCCCCCACATGTTCTCAACTGTTGAGCAAAAAGGAATACAAATTTTACAAGACAGAAACCAGACAGAGCAATGAATCATCAAGTCCAGAAAAACCAAGGTTTTCTAGAAAAAAAAATATATATAGGTGCATGGATCCACTCAGACTTGTAAAAAAATAAAAAAATAAATAAATAAAAAAGGCAGAAAAAAAGGCAAATGCCAGAAATAGCAACTGAAAAGAGGACAAATTCTAGCACAGAATTTCCAGATGGTGGGAATCAATATTCTAAATGCTGAATGAGTCCTGGGCACACCTAGAGCAGGGGTGAACATGTACACTCGCGTGCACCTAGCAGACCACACTGGTCAGTTCCCCAGCAGTGTTCTGTGGAGGGGTGAAGTGGTCATACATCACGAATAGCGCTATGGTCCTACACTTGCTTGAAAAACATAACATTAACACTTGACAAGACCTGAAAATACATAGGTCAGTAAAGCTGGATAGGTCAGTCATCTGCCCCCCCCCCCCCCCCCCGCCCCCCCCCCCCCACCCTGCAAATCCCTTTAAATAAAATAAGTTCAATTGTGGCAGGTCCACTTCCTTTGCGTTGGCTGTGCTTGACTATGTGTGTATACATATGTATGTGTACATAACTACATGCATGTATATTAATGTGTATTGTGTGTGCATGTGCGTGTGTTTATGTAAGTTTGTGCCTGCCTATGTGTGCATAATTTATGTGTTGTGGTAGCTGTTAGATACACATGTATGTTAAAATGTATGTATGCAGCGTGTGTGTGTGTAGTCACATTTTGTTGTGTGTATGTAACATAGATATGATGTTTTATGTTAACAAAAGCATTTTTATAAAGCACCTACAGCAGATTTCTGGATACTGTGCTGTATAAGTATCCATTATTATTATTATTAAATACTGGATATCTAATATCTATAGCAGAATTGTGGCGTACATGAATCAGTCTTCACAACTAGACGCTTTCTTTCAGTCTATGTGAAACTAATGATTCTCAGATGGTATACGCTATAGTCTTGTGAAACATAACACATTATATGATGTCAGTAGTCGCTTTCTCTCTCCCAAAACTGTGCTTTTAATCTGTTTTTCTTCTTTTTTTTTTCTAAAGGGGAGAGGGTCATCAGTTTTATAATTTGTTGCACACAGAAAGTTGATTATTAATTAATGAATTTAATGAAAGAATTGGTGATTAATGATACACTAATCAATTATCTTAAGTAACCAGCAAACAAGGAATGAAATAAATAAACAGAGCAATAAATAGATAAATGTGGATGGATACAATTGACAGCTGGATGAAAAAAAAAGGGGGGGGGGTGGGGGGGGGGGAAGAAAAACTCAATGAAAGATTAAAGAAAAAACAAAAACCATTCACACCATAACAGAGAAGTAACCAAGAAACACAGGAAGAGAATGAGAGAGGGGAGAGCACCCATGGCTTCCAACAAACCATGATTACTTAAAGTTAAATAAATGCCAGGTTTTGAACTGTGGTGCTCCCATATCGGTGCTAATTGAGAAACATCCTTATTCATCAATAACAATTAATTTGTGTCTATCATCAACATTTTTTACTATAATAATAATAGTAATACATTAATCAGAAACCACTTTAATGTTTCCTTTTGTGCACACTATTATTACATATTTTGTCTCTTACACTCTCAACCTGAACACAATACACATTTCATATGCATACAAATTTACAATGTACACTGCTGATCTGCATAAACCCTGCAAAACATCTGTCATAAAGCATCATGAAGAAAACAGCAACAAAAACTGCAGATCTATATCAAGTTACTTTCAAACAGGTAAAGTAATTTCGCTATCAAAATGTGGAGTAGATAATGAATTTTTAGTTTTCCATCATGATGCGTGATGACTGATCGCAGCTAACACACAAAGTAACAAAAGTTTTTTTTGCTATATTTTCATAATAATTATGTGTAAATGTAAAATACCATTGTACTTTAAATGATAGAATTCAAAAACAGAGAAAAACGTTTTATGCTTTTCTCTTTTAGTTCTTGGAAAAGCAATGAATTAAACATGATTACAAAAGGTATCTCTTACTTCCCTTATCCCTGAGTTCCCAAACTGCATAACAAAATCAGAGTTTGGGAACATATTGACAAATTTGAGCAGGTTTTGTTTCTGATCATGACTAGACAGTCATGTTTCACTGCTCACCAAATACACTGTTCTGAGATGCAGGAAATTTCTTTGATCTTGAAAATGATATTTAGAATGACCACTTAAACACTGAAAGACGAAGCAACATGTGAACTACTAACATGAACTGTCTAAAAATTACTACTAAAATGCACAAGCTGCAATACTAGTATAGTGTTAATTGAAGCAGAGAAAATAAATGTCTCCGTCTGTAGCAATGTTCCCTTATGAAACTCTAATGAGCTGTGACAATGAGTGATAATGGACAGAGGGAGAGAAGAGAGAGTGAGAGCAAGAGACCATCCACTCTCAAGAGAACTGCATCATGGTTGAGCAAAACTATACAGTCTAGAGTTGTATCAACTCATTGAGCCTTGGTTTTGGGAACTTCCCAACTCTGCCAGACCAGGAGAATGTATGTACCCTCACAATACTCCACAACACGACAGTTTCATCAACATACTGATGTTGGTCATCAAGTGGAAGAAGGAGACCCTTTCCTCATACAATAACCATACACCAACACTGACTAAAAAAGTAAAATATGAAATCGACATGGCGCACTGAAGAGCAGCAGGACATCACAAACGACTTCTTACTGATATGACCGTGTGCATCGTAAGGAACGCGTTATCGATACATAACTTGAGCACCATCGAAAGCACAAGAAGACCAACCGATTATGCTCAACAAAATCTCTAAACAACTTGATCAATGTAAAACCTGCCCAGTATTATTTTTTTCTTCTTGCAGTCACTGTCTTGCAGTTGCACACATGGTGACGATATTTCACTTATTTTGATAGCCACAGCCATCACATGTCAGTGCCAGCTTCGATGCTAAGCCACCATTCTGTCCCTCCTCAACACTTCTGTCCCTCCACAACACTGGCAGACAAGTCCAGTTTCCTGGCAGTTAGGGCATTCTAGATCTGACACGAGTCGAGTCAGCTGGAAAATCTTATGTATCGATGTCCACTGTTGGTCCTGACTTTCAAAAATTTCAGCAGCTTTCAATGTCGATGTTTTCCTCTCTGCTGCACCAGATCGAGATCAGCACTGACACACAATTCACCGTTCCTCTTCGCTTTTTTTGGCAGCACGAGCACCCTCTAACATTTCTGTGGCTGCTGTCTCCTTTCTGATTCTTTGGTCGAGGCATCTTGGCTCACCTGACTGGTTTGAATCAAATGGCGCCCGGGCTCCGTGATGTCGCGTAAGATTGTGCGATGTCCAAGTATTCACGAGTCATGGACATATAATTATTGGTTCGTGGTACGAGTCCAAGTTTCGGTTTCGATTTTCTCAATGAGGTGTTACAGAGTTCGGTCAAATCCATATTATGTGCTACACCACATCTACAAAGCAGATGCCTGACCAGCAGCGTAACCCAACACGCTTAGTCAGGTCTTGAGTGCATGCACACCAATCAGAGTGGACTTCCTCTACAGATGGTTGATGCTTTTTTTGAACTCACTCAGTACGGCCAGTCCTCTCTTCTCCTCTACACAGACCCTTCGGATGTCCAGTGGGTGTCTGAATGACCCAACCTTTAGCTTCCGTCGTCAGAATTGTGGTATTCTTTGTCAACATTCACCTCTTCAGTATAAGAGCCTTCCGCTTGCAATATTTTGATGATGGTAACTGGGGTGAAACGCTGTCAACGTCGTCTCTTTCGCCGTTCGTATGGAGAGAGTTAATTGCCAAAGGACGACACTCTCGTTGCCATGGGTTCTTTTCCATTGCGCCAAGTGTGTGCTGCACACGGGATCTCGGTTTATCGTTTCATCCGAATGACTTTCCGATTTTCCAGTCCAACCTGGGAGAAAGGGCGAGAGCGGGATTCAGTCGAATTCAGACCCTAACGGACACTGTTTTTGGCACATGAGCGCCTTAGAATAAACGTTGCAGAATGCCGTCCCGCCCCCCTCCCCTACCCCTCCCTGCCCCCCCGCCCGCTCCCCCACACACCCCTCCACACTACACGCAGAGCTCCAACAACTGACACCATAGTATCATATTTGATTATCATCTTGAGAAATTTATACCATGTTTATTTCTTTGTTCAGGTTGTTCATAGCCCCCAATGATAACAAGCATTCCTACCAACCTAAATCGACCCGTGCAGTGGCTGCTTTTTACTTTCAGATTTTGAGATCTTTCACTCCGTGCACAATAAATAACACGTGACTTATCACGCTGGAGATGAATAGTTGCAAGAAGAAGAAGAAGAAGAAGAAAAAAAAAAAAAGATCTGAGAGGTTACCACGCAACATTGAACTGATATACAGTGCATTGAAATTAGCTAATGCAAGAATAAAAACAAACCAGTAACAAAAAAAATAATCTATCTTAATATTTACAGGATGCAGAATCTGGTTTAAACGCTCTTTATATACTTTCAGCCCATCTCATTGATCAAAAATGTACGAGGCATTGTCATCATTGATGAAGATACTTGTGAAACATATATGATTTTTATGTTATATATAAGTACACACACACACACACACACATACAGACACACACACACACACTCGCATGCATGCGCACAGAGAGTTAAAAAAACAAAGAAGAAAAAAAAAGCTTCGAAAACTCTCCCAGTTCTTATCTCGCATTTGTTTGGTCTCTCCTTCACACACAAAATTATGGCTGTAGGATAATAGGCACCAAAGGTTATCACAACAACAACAAACACGACAGTGATAACGACCACCACCACCACAACAACAGTAACAACGGCAGTACTACTGATGATAATGACGGTCAAATTTCGTGAAATGTAGCGTGCTCTTACAGCCACTGACTCTGTTGATCGATGTAACCCATGACAGAGCTCAAGAATGTCATTGTTTTGTTTCATTTTCGGTCAGAAATCCGGCCGGTGAGATTCATCACATCCGAACGTCAATATCACATTTTCCCCTACAATCCATGTTGTCTCCCTATCACATCCTTCGTCTTCAACACAAGTGTGGCTGGTGCCGCCGTTATGCCTTTCGGCGTGACAACAGTTGGATGACCCCGTCTGGAACACCTCCACATCACACTTCCTGCTGACGTCATTTGGCACGAACCCTTTGACGTCACAGGTTCTGGTGACCTCACTGAAGTTTCGTTTCTCGCCATCGGTTGGCGGTTGATTGACGTCATGGCACACGTCGTACCCTGCGTGGTGTTGGGCTCTGATGACATCATTGCCCACACCATCTTCCCCAGCCTTGGCGCTGACGTTAGGGAAAATGACGTCATTCCCGGAGCCGGCTGAGGAATGACGGGGAAGAAGTTGGGACCTGTCTCCACCACCCTGCCTGAACCTGGACCCCGTGATCGCATCACAGCTGCCCCCCTCCTCCTCCTCCTCCTCCTCCACCACGTCCTCACAGAACCCTGTGTCGGCCACACAGTCATCATCATCGTCCTCGTCATCAGCCCACGGGGGGGCGTGGTTGTCGTTGAAGTCCTGCCGGACACACAGCGGGATGCCCACTTCCACGCCACTGCTGCCGCCTCCGCCCATGGACGTCAGCTGGGCGGACTCCTCGTCCACCCCCGACACGTCGTTGTGATGATGGTGGTGGTGGTGGTCAGGGCCGTTCATGTCGACGGTGCCGGCTCCAGCCGCCATAGTAGTAGCAGGAGTGTCCGCTTGGTGGTGGTGGTGGTGGTGGTGGTGGTCTCTGGTGGTGATGACCGTGTTGTCCAGAAAGGAGCGGCTGTGGGAGGAGTTGCGGCGCATGGCGTCCTTGTGGTTGGTGGTGGTGGCGCCGCGGCGGAGGCAGGAGCCGTTGGAGGGCTGTGAGCGCCAGCTTCCCCCTCTGCCGCGCCGTACCATGCGCCACTTCTTGCGGATCTCGTTCTGCACCTGAAGTAAAAAAAAAAAAAGAAAAAAAAGTTGTATTTGTATTATTGTATTTCTCTTTTTGTCACAACAGATTTCTCTGTGTGAAATTCGGGCTGCTCTCTCCAGGGAGAGCGCGTCGCTACACTTATAGCGCTACTTTTTTTTTATTATATTTTTTTCGGGGGGTAGAGGGGGTGGGGCTTCTGCCTGGAATTTTATTTTTTCCTATCGAAATGCATTTTTCTACAGTATTCTGCCAGGGATAACCCTTTTGTTGCCGTGAGTTCTTTTACATGCGCGGCTAAATGCATGCTGGACAGAGACCTCGGTTTATCGTCTCATCCGAATGACTAGCGTCCAGACCACCACTCAAGGTCTAGTTGTGGGGGAGAAAATATTGGCGACTGCTGGTGTGATACGAACCAGTGCGCTCAGATTCTCTCGCTTCCTACGCGGACGCGTTACCGCTAGGCCATCACTCCACCTGTTGTTTACAGTCCCCAGTTGACCGCAAATGGCCCTATATACGACTCTCCCACTCGGAACAGCACACCATCATCGATCCAAGACCTACGTCCTGAACAACCTGACTTTCAGGGCGGAAACCAGTTTGTCGATGAACTCTGTTCTGAAAGGTTCGATTTCAGATGCTGATTACCCGTCAGTTCTTAAATTAAAACCACCACCTGTTTTTGGGTTGGGGTGGGAGTGACATGTCAGACACTGATTTACATAGCTGTGGAGGGTAGGGGTGAATGAGATAGAACTGACGGGCGCCATAGCCGAATGGTTAAAGCGTTGGACTTTCGATCTGAGGGTCCCGGGTTCGAATCACGGTGACAGCGCCTGGTGGATAAAGGGTGGAGATTTTTACGATCTCCCAGGTCAACATATGTGCAGACCTGCCAGTGCCTGAACCCCCTTCGTGTGTATACGCAAGCATAAGATCAAATACGCACGTTAAAGATCCTGTAATCCATGTCAGCGTTCGGTGGGTTATGGAAACAAGAACATAACCAGCATGCACACCCCCGAAAGCGGAGTATGGCTGCCTACATGGCGGGGTAAAAACGGTCATACACGTAAAAAGCCCACTCGCGTATATACGAGTGAACGTGGGAGTTGAAGTCCACGAACGCAGAAGAAGAAGAAGAAGAAGAAGAAGAAGAAGAATTAAGGAAATGGCTTGATTAAAGTTGATACGAGTAAAATACGAGTGGGTGGGAAGTAGGAGTGGGGCTGGGGGTCTAGTTGCGAATACGACTTTGAGAATGGCTTGGACAACCGTGGGGTTAGGCCAGTAATATGACTTGGAGAATTTCCATGACAACTGTGGAGTTTGATCAATATAGTGCGACTTGGGGAATTTCAACGACAAATGTAGTGTTTGATCAGTTATAGAATTATGGCTTAGAGATTGCCTTAAACAGCTGTCGGGTTCACTTGAGTCAAGAAAGTAATACTGTAGGCCTGTCAGCTGAATGTTTGCGTTAGGTCCAGAGTCCTGCAACCAGAATCAACTGGTCAACACAAGTGTAAGTTTGTGTAATACATAATAATAATAATAATGGTATTTATATAGCGCTGGATCTTGTGTAGAGACAAATCAAAGCGCTTTCGCACCAGTCATTCACACGCATGCATAACTCTAATACTGTAGAAACTAAAGACAAGGAAGGGCAGGCAAGGGAGGCTATTTTTTTGGAAGAGGTGGGTTTTAAGGCCAGACTTGAAAGAGCTGAGTGTGGAGACTTGACGAAGCGAAAAAGGAAGTTCATTCCAATCGCAAGGTCCAGAAACAGAGAAAGAACGGCGGCCAATAGTCGAGTGTTTGAATCTGGGTATGCGTAAAGAGAGTGGATCCGAGGCCGATCGTAGTGAGCATGTGCATTTTTAAGCATTCAAAAATATCACGCACAGTGACACTGACACGTCAAAGAACATTAAATGTTTGACTTATCTCTCTGCAGCACTCGCCACCAACCTCGATGATCACTGATAAAATTACACAGCTACACATTCAGGAACATTTTTAGCATAGCTGTCCGCAGCACACATGTACCTGACTGAATGACACAGGAAATGAATGATGAGCACCTAAAGCAGCTCTCGGTTGGTGCTACCCATGCAGACAGCCTCTCAAGCAAATGCCTCTGTGTTTGCAAAGCGCCTAGACCTTGGTCTCTAACCGAAAATAGGCGCTATATAAAAATCATCGTCATCATCATCATCAAGAAGAAGAACAACAACTGCACTACTACTACTGCTTCTCCTACTGCTACTAAACCCCTCACCACCGACCTCAATAATCACAAACAAACACACACACACACACACACACACACACACACACACACACACACACACACACACACACACACACACACACACACCTCTTTCTCGATATATAGATATATCGGTGGAGTGATGGCCTAGAGGTAACGCGTCCGCCTAGGAAGCGAGAGAATCTGAGCGCGCTTGTTCGAATCATGGCTCAGCCGCCGATATTTTCTCACCCTTCACTAGACCTTGAGAGGTGGTCTAGACGCTAGTCATTCGGATGAGACGATAAACCGAGGTCCCGTGTGCAGCATGCACTTAGCGCACATAAAGGAACCTACGGCAATAAAAGGGTTGTTCTTGGCAAAATTCTGGAGAAAAATCCACTTCGATAGGAAAAACAAATAAAATTGCACGCAGGAAAAAGAAAAAAAGAAAAAAGAAAAAGAAAAAAAAAAGGTGGCGCTGTAGTGTAGGCGACGCGCTCTCCCTGGGGAGAGCAGCCCGAATTTCACACAGAGAAATCTGTTGTGATAAAAAGAAACACACACACACACACACACACACACACACACACACACACACACACACACACACATACATACATATATATGTGTGTGTGTGTGTGTGTGTGTGTGTGTGTGTGTGTGCATAAAAAAAAAAACATTTTTACTCCACAACCCCTCTTTCCACACCCCACGGACCTCAGCGTTGAGGAAGCAGAAGAGGAGGGCGACGAGGAAGCCCTGGAAGGAGTTGAAGAGCATCTCCACGTAGAGCTTGAAGAGGTCGGAGGCCGGGCTGAGCCCGTCAGGAAGCCAGATGAAACCCATGTAGTACACGGCGAACAGCGGGATCAGGATCAGCGTCGACTTGGCCAGTTTCCTGTCACAGCACAGACCGACATATTGTCAAACTCTGATGCACGCGAACGCGCGCGCACACACACACACACACACACACACACACACACACGCATGCGAACGCGAGCGAACACGCTCACACACACACACACACACACACACACACACACACACACACACACACACACACATGTAGTTATGTACGCATGCACAGACATGTGCACGCATGTACATACACACACACGGATACGGAGGCACTTAAGTTTGAACACACACACACGCATACACACACAGCACACAAACACACACGCACACACACGAACACACACACACACACACACAAACACACACACAGACACACAGACGCACAGACACACACAGACACACACACACACATACACACGCGCGCGCGAAATCACTCTCACATACACAAACACAGACAAGCACGTACTTAGTCATGCACACACACACACACACACACACACACACACACACACACACACACACACACACACACACACATCCACGTGAACTGGCTTCTCTCGTCTTGTCTTGTTAAGCGAAAAGGTTAAAGGCACCGCCAGATCTGGTGCAACTCGGCTGATTGTGTGCTCTGATAGTGTGATGCACAAGCGAGAAGCTGGTTGCTAATTGTTGATAAATCTTTTTCCCTGACACGTTTACACGCTAACACTAACACTACCACAGTTTTCTGCTGAAGTGCACATCAGCTGGACTCCCGCTTGGTACAGGAATAAAACCATGCCATCCTCTTGATTAATCAATCACAAGCGTACATGGGTTCGACTCTGGTCTTTGGCACGAATTCACACACACACACACACACACACACACACACACACACACACACATACACACATACACGCGCGCGCGCGCAAGCGCACCTACGTATACATATACGCTCGCACGCGCGCACGCAAATACGCACACGCGCGCACACACACACGCGCATACATAAGCGTGAGCGCACTAAATTAATCGCACGCTGAAAACGAGCTGACCTGTCTAGAAGGTTTCCTCACCTGTATCGGACTTTCTTGGACTCTGGGCAGTTGGATGCGGTCAGTTTTGAGAACAGCATGCGGATGATGACGATGAAGAATGCAAAATTTACCTGCACACGTTAAATTGCCAATGGCAACGCTTTGTTTGATGATTAGGATAAAACAAACAAACAAACCAACAAACTTACACACCCGAATGAGTGACTATATCTGGACTGTCTTGAGGTTAACAACACACACACACACACACGCACGCACACACACACACACGCACGCACGCACACACACGCACGCACCCCCCCCCCCCCCCACACACACACACCGATGATTGTATTGAACAACAACGAAGAAGTGTACAGCAGCAAAGGGAATAAAACAATGCATCCATACATATTGTGCTAAAAAATATCGGTCTTACACACACAGGATTCGAACCCATGGACACTCGCCTCCCCAGCAGTCGGGCCATCAATTTTGCCACGATGCCGCCACTCGACTCATGAAATAAGAACCATGATGATGGATAATGTATGACAGTCAGCCGTGTTCGGCCATGACAATCAGAGCAGCAGAGGATAACAACTGCTGGCTGAGCTGACTCTCTGGTCCAGACTTGATTTGATTATAGTGGAGAGTGTCTTGCCCAAGTGACATCATCCCCACTCTCCTGGCTCTGAGGGTTGGATTCAGAACTCAGAACTCATTTAATTGTCGTAAAACCATCATAGGAATTATGGATACTATAAACTAAACACAACAAGCAAACAAAAAGTAAAAGCAATAAGTTGTGAGCACATGCAGGATATTCCATAGGACATAGTTATGGACTGCGAACTTTAAAGCATTCATATATGTATTTTGCCAGTTCTGGTTGGAAATAATTTTGTGGCAACAGAGAACTCGGCCCTTGGATTATTGTGTTGCCAGTGCCATCTGGTCAATGATTAGAAGACTGGGAATTAACTGTCACAAGTAGGCGAGATCTCAAGTCAGAGTACACACTACACTTGTCCAGAAAATGCAGTTCATCCTCTATAATTCCACATGATTTACATAGCCGGTCTTTCCTAGTTACATTGTAGTGACGTCCACGCTCAATTTCAAGTTCATGTGCACTTATTCACAATCGACATAGTGTTCCTCTGTGTTTAGTATTTTTGCAGCTGATCGGATTCAGGATAGTCGATGTTGGGATGGTCCCCAAAGGCTAACTATCCCCCCCCCCCGATCCCCGCAACCCCCCCTCTCCCCCAATAAGGCTGCGGCACTTAGAGCCAGTACAGTGTAGCCTTCTAGTTTGAGAGTCATAGTTCTTCACAAAAGACTAAAGCTGTAAATGAATTCCCAGTTGCAATGGAGAAACCACTGATGATAATTGTAAGCACTGTAACAGCATTCACAACAAACAACAGCAGGAACACTCACAGCAACAGAGGCCACCATGGGCCCTCTCAGAATCCAGAATAACTTGGCCTTCACGTGCACGTTCCAGCATCTGCAGCAGCACAAAGCATGATTACAATTAGATGTTAAATACGGTATCTTGTCAAGCTTTTGTTTTTCTTTAATTAATAAATTCCTTGGCTTTTTGACCTTTTCACTCTGCTTACCATTAATTTTCACTAAAAAAAAAAAGAAAAAAAAAGGTGATGGCTCACATGTGAGTAACAAACAATCAATACATAATCACTCCACACACAAGTTCAAGTATAATATGTGTGTGTGTGTGTGTGTGTGTGTGTGTGTGCGTGTGTGTGTGTGTGTGTGTGTGTGTGTGTGTGGTGTGTGAGTGTGTGTGCGTGTGTGCGTGTGTATGTGTGCGTGTGTGTGTGCATGTATGGGTGTGCTTGTAAGAGAGAAAGAGAGAAAGAGAGAGAGAGAGGGGAGAAAGCAAGAGAGGGAAAGTGTAAAGAGAAGAGACAAGAGAGGTGAGGCCTCCACGACTTCCTTGTGATAATTTTTTTTATGCACTTATTCCTGCAAAGGAATCACAATACTCAAAAAAATGAAAGAAAGAAAAAAAACAACAACAAACAAACAAAAAACAACCCACCAAAAAACAAAAAACAAACAAACAAACAAAAAACAAACAAACAAAAAAACAAAAACAACAACAACGCAACCACCCTCCCCTATCTCCCGATAAAATGGATATCTGGCTAAAAGACATACTGATGTGACCTTCATCTTTGACACTGAAATGTACCCCCCCCCCCCAAAAAAAAAAAAAAAAAAAAAAATCACTACACACACACACACACACACACAACCGAACACCGATTTATGATACAGACTTACTTTGTTTACACAAGTTGGCCAACAAAGACAGAGAGAGAGAGAGAGAGAGAGAGAGAGAGAGAGAGAGAGAGAGACAGACAGACACACACACACACACACACACACACACACCACTTACAGCATATCATCGAACTTGATCCTGCAAATGACCCACGGGATGACGAAGATCACCGGAGAGCCTGAAAACACACAAACAAGACAATGATGTCATCATTCCATTTAGCCTACTGCCGCTTCACCCATTCCCAATTCGCCTATCCTCACTTAATTACTAACATATTCACATTTCGCATGATCACTCTTCAACTATTCCCTATTTTCCTGTTCCCGAATTTTCTAATCCCGATTCGCCTAATCAATAATTTTCTATATACTGGAAAAGATAGTTGTTCATACAAAGAGCAAACAGTGATGGAAACAACTCGATGACATATTTTGAATACACGCACTCACGCACGCACGCACGCACACACACACACACACACACACACACACACACACACACACACACACACATTCTATTCAGTCCACACGTTAGAGAGAGAGAGAGAGAGAGAGAGAGAGAGAGAGAGAGAGAGAGAGAGAGAGAGAGAGAGAGAGAGAGATATTATGCAGTTTTTTTTTTATAGTTGTTTGAGAAGAGATTTTAACAGTATGCAGTATGATCTGGCGAGCTACTATTCACCAGTTTCAGTGTGTGAGCGCGTGTACGTGCGTAGCGCGTGCGTGTGTTTGCGTGCGTGCTTGTGTGGGCGTGCATGTGCGTGTGCGTGTGTATATAATTCATGTGTGTGTATGTGTATAATGTGTATCTATGTGTGTGTACGCGTGTTTGTGAGCGCGCGCGCGCTTATGTGTGTTCATGCACACTTGCTCACACGTATGTAGTTATAAATCTCTTATCCACGTTTCAAGTTTTAATCATCCTTTCACTTCTTTTTGAGTAATGGAGGGTTACTAACAAAAAATTATGTTTTCATGCCCAGTACAAACATATCCACAACAATGTCACATAAAAGTTGAGAAAATACAAAATGTCACGTGTACGTAATAATTATCATGTGCACACGGCAAATGACACTGTGACATTCGTAACGCTCCAATGAATCAGTATGTGCACACGGCAACGGACACTGTGACATTTGCAACGCTCCAGTGAATAACTATGTCCAACAGGCAACGGTCACTGTGACATTCGTAACGCTCCAGTGAATAACTATGTCCAACACGGCAACGGACACTGTGACATTCGTAACGCTCCAGTGAATAACTATGTGCACACGCATGTGGATACACATACTAGAGCTTTTTCAAAATTCACTTGTATACACAACATATAAAAGCATGTATCGTCAAACAAATAAAATGTTTAGTGGCTACTTTTCATTAGAAATGTAGTAACTAGCACTGGATTAGATCATGTTTGGAAAAAATCAGTTCACTTTTAGTTTTAAAAGATTAAAGTATACTTTATCCAAGAAGCTTGAAAATGAATATGTAAAATTTTGGAAACAGAAACATAACAGTTCATCTAAACTAGAATTTTACAAGAACGCTGTGACAAATTATCAAATTGAACCGTATTCAAATAATACAGCAAATACACAACACAGGAAAACACTGGCCATGTTACGAATCAGCGCCCATGACTTACAAATCGAAAAGGGAAGATATAAAGAAACACCGAAAGAACAAAGACTGTGTGATACTTGTAACAGTTTAGAAGATGAGATTCACCTTTTAGACAATTGTGTAAAGTACAATACTTACAGACACAGACATCCTAATCGATGTACGTCGTCCAAATGCAAAGCCTAGTGAATTGATCCTTCTAACAGAATTACAGCCAAGGCTGGCGAAATTTGTTCACGAATGTTTCTCTTCTTAATATGCTCATGTTTATGTTCCATTGTGTCTTATAAACGTTAAGGTTTTATGACAATAAAAAGTATTCTACTCTATTCTATTCTATTATGTGACATTTGCAACGCTCCAGTGAATGGTTATGTGCAACACGGCAACGGGCACCGTGACATTCGTAACGCTCCAGTGTGAATAATCATGTGCAGCACGGCAACGGACACCGTGACATTCGTAACGCTCCAGTGTGAATAATCATGTGCAGCACGGCAACGGACACCGTGACATTCGTAACGCTCCAGTGTGAATAATCATGTGCAACATGGCAACGTGCATCGTGACATTCGTAACGCTCCAGTGATTGAACTGACCCCATCCGAGGAGGACGAACCAGCGCACTTTGGTCTTCTCGGCGAAGACGGACACGGAGAGGATGAGGACCAGGTAGAGGCCCTCGTTGAAGAGCCACATGACGCTGGCCAGCAGGATGTAGTAGAACAGCGTGAAGAACAGCTTGCACTCCCAATGCTGTGCCAACACAGGACAGCCACACGTGAATAAATCAATCGGTAGATAGAGAGATATACTGAATAGAATAATAGAATAGAATAGAAGAACAGAATAGAATTACCAAGTGTACCGGGGTCACAAAGAATATGGGGGGTGGGAAGGGGGAGGGGGGATAGTACAAAACAAGATACGAACATAAATCGAAAATCATACACAAACACAAATACAGTAGAAATTATGATACAAGTGCATATCAATCTAAAAACTTGTGCATACTCACACATGCACGTACTGCACACACACACACACACACACACACACACACACACACACACACACACGCACGCACGCACACACACACACACGCACGCACACACACACACACACACACACACACACACGCGCGCGCACACACACACGCACGCACGCACACACACACACACACACACACACACACACACACACACGCAAACACACACACATACTCTCTCTCTCTTCCTCACACACACACACGCGCGTTTGAACAGAAGCCGCACATTACATGTAGATCTTCAAGTAGATGGTTGTTGATAAATGAATAAATAGAGAGATAGACAGATAGACAGATGAAACACACACACACACACACACACACACACACACACACACACACACACACACACACACACACACACACACACACACAGAGAAATGTATAAAAAAGAAGAAGCAGAAAAAAAAGGGGAAACACACACACACACACACACACACACACACACACACACACACACACACACACACACACACACACACACACACAAAGAAAGAAAACGTGGTTTAAACACCAAAGTAGCATTGACAGGAATCCACACATGAGCATATACCTACTCTTCAACCCGAACATGAAAGGACAACATACCGTGGTTGATGTTAAACGACGTAGAACGTTCGCTGCAGCTCCCCACCACATGCGCGCGTGCTTCCCAATGCACTTACCTTTCTTCTTTCTTCTTCCTCACAACAGACCCTAACAATCTGCCCCATCCAATCTATGTGTGGCAGCCTTTACTTCTAGGCTCCGTGTCTCGCTTACGATCAGCTTAATTCAGAGCCACCCTGTTTCTGCGTTTCCAGATTCGAACACCCAAGAAATCGACCGCCTTACACTTGAAGCCATCTCAGTGTTTCGCTTCGTCAAATTCCTGCACTCAGGCCTTCCATGTATGGCCTTATGTAGAACCTACTTTTATCCAAAAATAGCTCCTCCTTAACCCCCTACCCCTCCCCACCCCCCACCCTCCCTTTCTTTTCTCCTTTTTTTTTTTCGTTCATAGTTTTTCAAGTCTTGTGTCTTTGTGTTTCCCTCATTTGTTATTGAGCAATGCATGCGTGTGAACGTTGAGTGTTGAAAGTGCTTTGTTTCCGCACAAAATTGAGCGCGACTTGCTAACAATGACAACGATAATGATGGTAGCAGTAATAATAATAGTAAAGATAAAAGTATAAAAACAAAAGCAACCCAAACAAACTATTATTGTGATCATCATTATCATTTCTGACACTGACCCTGCTGTCCTGGATGAGGTCGGTACGGTCCCTTGCGATACTGTTATGATGATGATGATAATGATGATGTTGGCGATGATGATGACGATGACGATGACGATGATGACGACACTGACCGTGGTATTCTGGATCAAGAAAATGCGGTCCCCTGTATATTTGTTGTTACGATGATGATGATGATGTTGAAGAAGAAGAAGAAGAAGAAGAAGAAGAAGAAGAAGAAGAAGAAGGTGATGATAATGATGGTGATGGTGATGATGGTGGTAATGAAGATGGTAATGACAATGACGATGGTGATAATGACAATAGCGACGATGATGACGACGACTAACGCGACGACGAAGACGATGATGACGATGACTCACGATGACGATGATGATGACGAAGACGACGACCACGACGACAACTGACCGTGCTGTCCTGGATGAAGACGATGCGGTCCCCGGTGTTGTTGACGTCCCTGGGGAAGCCCAGGTCCTTCACGAGCACCACGGTTCGGATGAGGGAGAAGGCCGCCCGCACCAGGAAGGCCAGGAACATGTTCAGGTGGATCATGTTCCGCGAGCAGTGCAACCGTCTGAAACAAACCAACAACAGCAATGACAATGACACCAGCATCAACACCAGCATCGACAACAAGAACGAGAAGAACGTCAACAACAAACAAACAAACCAACAACAACAATGACAACAGCATCGACAACAAGAACGAGAAGAACGTCCACAAACAAACAACAACAATGACAATGACAACAACATCAACAACACCATCAACAACACGAACGAGAAGAACGTCAACTACAAACAAACAAACCAACAACAACAATGACAACAGCATCGACAACAAGAACGAGAAGAACGTCCACAAACAAACAACAACAATGACAATGACAACAACATCAACAACAGCATCAACAACAAGAACGAGAAGAACGTCAACTACAAACAAACAAGCCAACAACAACAACGACACCACCAACATCAACAACAGTATCAACAACAAGAACGAGAAGAACGTCAACTACAAACAAACAAACCAACAACAACAACGACACCAACATCAACAACAGCAT
>NC_134877.1:67214451-67229451 GCF_041734735.1 Babylonia areolata
CATCGTCACCATCATCACCATCATAATTACCATCAGCATCATCATCATCGTCACCATCATCACCATCACCATTATAATCATCATCATCATCATCATCATCAGCAGCAGCAGCAGCAGCAGCATCATCGTCATCACAGCGTGTAGCCGATGGTGCATATCAACTTGATGCTCAGCATGTGTTCCTGTTGGGATATCATCATCATCATCATCACCATCATCACACTCACCACCATCATCACCATAATGCCCGGCATGTGTTTCTGTTGGGACATCATCATCATCGTCCGGTATTATCGTCATCATCGTTATCATCACCACCACCGCCATCATTATCACTCACTTACTCAACATCACATGAGCAACCCTCCACCCCACCCCCATCCCCCTTCTTTCCTCTCCAAAGTATTCACCAGGACTACCCACAGATACACACATCTTTATATCATTTGCATGGTCCCAATTTGAACACCACACACATGCGCGCACGTGCAGATACTCGCATTCAACATATGCGCACAATCCCAATGATGTTCAGCTGTGGTGTGGTATGACAAAATTACCCCAAATATCGGTCCTTCTGCGCGGCAGTAAATGTCACCCATGCGCTGCTGGATATTGAAGTAGACAGAGCGCAAAACAAAATATCCCGAACAAACATAATGGACAAAATCAGGTGTTTCTCAGACAGTGTAATCATGTTAAATCTGGTCACGGATGTGCTGGGAATAACCTTTTTAAGAGTACGAAATGAGGTGGCACTGTTTCTATGCGTGGACACTTTTTTTTCTCTCTCTCCACCTTAAAATTGAGATTTGGGGTTACATTTTACATTGCGAGGTTGGCTCGACCATTGTGTGTGTGTGTGTGTGTGTGTGTGTGTGTGTGTAAATTAATCAAACCCTGCCAGGATGGAAAAGGAATGGAGGAAGAGGGGTATTTGAGGGAGAGTGGAAAGAGCTATCCCTATCCGACTCCTCTTCGATCCCAATCGACTGCCCCCCCTCTCCCCACCACCTACCCCGCTCCTTGCCCCACTTCCTCCCATCAACGCTGAAGTATTCAGGGGAGGTAAGGAGAGTCGGAACAAACCCGTCTCTCCCCATCCGTCACTTCCTGTCACATGACAGCACGTGGGCGCCAAAGCGAGGCTGGTGGGTCTCTTTCTCTTTTCTCCCTGCCGATAATTGATTGGCTGTTTGCAGACGGATAAATGGCCAATCACGAGCGCTCTTGACGCTCCGCATGGCGCTGTGACGTGATACGACTATCGAATGGAAGGTTCCTGCGTCATCATCAGTGGTGATCAAGTCCCTGAAAACGACACGGCAGCCAGATCTCATGTCCTACGTTGCTACGGCCGGGATCAGTTCTCGAGTCAACGATGTGCTGACGTTACATGTATTTAGTTAGCTTTCGTTTCGGCTTCAAGGAGGTGTCCAAGCGTGAGGATTGATTCATATACGATATCTGCAGAGAGAACAAAAGAGCAGAAGATGCTCTACTTGACCTGCACATCAGTAAACCCAAGGCGCTGGTCATGCCTTTAGAGTTAGAATAGAAATAAGAAAGAACTGGAACAATAAAAGAGTTGTTAATCGTAATCTCTCTCTCTCCCTCTCCCTCTCTTTAATGATTAATGATTAATGAATAATAATAATAATAATAATAATAATAATAATATCTATATAGCGCTGAATCTTGTGCAGAGACAAATCTAAGCGCTTTCACACCAGTCATTCACACGCATGCACAACTCTAAAACTGAAGAAATTGAAGACAAAGAAGAGACAGGGGAGGGAGGCTATCTTGTGAAGAGGTGGGTTTTAAGGCCAGACTTGAAAGAGCTTAGTACGGAGACCTGACGAAGCGAAAGAGGAAGTTCATTCCAAATGCAAGCTCCAGAGACAGAGAAAGAACGGCGTCCAACAGTGGAGTGTTTGAATCTGGATATGCGTAAACAGAGTGGATCCGAAGCCGATCGTAGAGAGCGAGATTGAGTGTAGAGGTGAAGGCAGCCACAAAGATAGGAAGGGGCAGATTTGTGAATACAAAAATGCATAAATTGGCAACGAACTAAGTAATTTTTTTTCGCCAAGTATCTTTCGTTCTGAATTTCGACATAATATCTAGACTTAGCAGTGAAGGTGATGAAAAAATGTGAATCATGATCGACCACGTAACGTACGGTGATACGATAACGAAGACCAGAGCTCAGTCATTGCCATGACAATCATCATGATTTATAACATCTTGTTGTTGTTGTTGTCACTTGTCGTGGTGTTGTTGTTGGTGGTAAAGTGGTGGTGTATACCTACCTGTTGTTTGGTGATACCCTGTTGCTTCAGCCATATTTTAATGCATTTGCTTATTTGTTTCATTTGTCATATTGCCATATTTCAGATCGTGTTCATGCTTTTACACAAACCTAAGGCTGGCTCTTAACACCCGGTCAGCACGTGCTTTTTTATTCCTATTATTTTCATTATTTTTTTACGAAAAAAAAGACATTAATTCGTTGCCGCTCCCCCACCCCCCTGTTTTATGGGAAAAACATGATGTGGTGTCGCGCATATGAGTCTGTCCGAACACTCTGACACCTCACTGAAACTGAAACCGTTTGAAGAGAGAGGTTGGAAAAGATATAATCTCCATCCTGGTCGCGCGAGGCACTGGGTTGGTACAGGGTTTGAACCCAGGATCTCACGACAACTGACGCCGCCCGTTGGTTGGGAACTGCTCACTTTGGCCTCCTGGAGCTGCTGTATTGGAATAATTTACCATCACGTTTAAAAAAATATTACTAACAACAACAACTTTAAGCAAAATCTAAAAATGTACCTATTCACAAAAATTGACGTCACCTGAAATCCAACATTGCTTTCGACAATTTGTGGGTTCCCTCTCACTCTCTCTTGAGTGGGTGCATTTGTGTGTGTGTGTGTGTGTGTGTGTGTGTGTGTGTTTCATGATTTTTTTTTCTTTTCTTCTCTTCTTCTTCCTTTTGTGGAATGGCTTTGAATGGTGAAATAATGGTATATTTTGATTGTGTTTTGATTTTGTGCTCATTTTCGCTTTTTTTAGCTTTATTCCCTCTTTAGGGCGAGGGCTGGATGTAAAAAAAGCATGTTACTTGCTTATCTATTACCCTCGTTAATAAAGATTTTGTCTTTGTCTTTGTCTTGTCTTGTCTTGTCTTACACCATAGCGGTGTAGCAGCCTATCCGTACACCTGTTGGTTTTTACCCCTGGGATAATCCAAGTTGATTAACCTTGCAGGGTCTAGATATATTACACTAGCCTTAAAAAAAAAAAAGATTATCGGGGACAATCTCCGACTTGTCAGAATAGACCGCTCATCCCGGCCTCCTATGCATTTTGAGGGTCGTTCTAGGACAGCTAGAGATGACCCACCCCCCTCCCCCCTCCCTGGAGGTACATTTGGTCCGTTCAGAATTGATCCCTCTCCCCTACTTGGCTGACATCAATCTGAAGAAGTGTCAGGATAGAGCAGCCCAGACCTGTGTACCCTTTTTCCTTGCTTCGTCACGTTGTACACAGGAGGGACTTGGATCCAGGCTGTTAAAGTAGGACTCCCCCCACCTTTGCTAACATTAAATTGAAATGTATACAGGATATTAAAGTAGGACTCCTCCCACCTTTGCTAACATTAAATTGAAATGTATACAGGATACTAAAGTAGGACCCCCCACCTTTGCTAACATTAAATTGAAATGTATACAGGATATTAAAGTAGGACTCCTTCCACCTTTGCTAACATTAAATTGAAATGTATACAGGATATTAAAGTAGGACCCCCCACCTTTGCTAACATTAAATTGTAATGGAGAGAGAGAGGGAGAGAGATAAGTCAAAAGTCAAAGTCAAAACTGTTTTAATTGTCAGGTCTCTGGCCCATAACAATTGGAGTACACAGTTTCACGAAAAAAACAAAACAAAAATAAACACAAAAAACAAACATCATGCATTATTTGAAATATTATTGAGACATTCTTTTCTGTGGCTAAGTGCTCTATATATAAACAAAGAAACTTTGTTATAATATCGACGTTTTCACAGGCTACAATCAAAGAATAAAAGCTTGAAGAACGACGGATATCTGTAATATTTAACTGATATTAAATCTTTTATCAGATCCTGATATTTGTGACACAGCAAAAGAAAGTGCACTTCATTTTCAATGGCATTACGACAGAAAGGACAACAGCTATCATCATTATCTAAATGGGGTCTGTATCGCAAATAACTATATCGCAAATATAATTGTATCGCAAATAACTGTGTATGGGGGACATACCAATTCTAAACTTGGCAACGCACACACACACACACACACAGAAACACACACACACATACAGAGGGGGGGGGGAGGTCAATATAAGCTGGCCCAGAACGACACCCCCCCCTCCCACTTCCATTTTGATAGCTTGACTAATTAAAGCCATTAGAAATGGGGTAATGTCCAACTAGTGTGGGCAATCTTGACAAACCACAAACGACACCAACAAGGGGTCATTGTTCGCTCAGAATATCCCTGGCGCTGAAACCCAAGCGAGGGAGGGGTGTGGGGAAACAGAGAGAGGGACCGACGGGTGCAATAGCCAAGTGGTTAAAGCGTTGGACTGTCAATCTGAGGGTCCCGGGTTCGAATCACGGTGACAGCGCCTGGTGGGTGAAGGGTGGAGATTTTTACGATCTCCCAGGTCAACATATGTGCAGACCTGCTAGTGCCTGAACCCCCTTCGTGTGTATATGCAAGCAGAAGATCAAATACGCACGTTAAAGATCCCGTAATCCATGTCAGCGTTCGGTGGGTTATGGAAACAAGAACATACCCAGCATGCACACCCCCGAAAACGGAATATGACTGCCTACATGGCGGGGTAAAAACGGTCATACACGTAAAAGCCCACTCGTGTGCATTCGAGTGAACGTGGGAGTTGCAGCCCACGAACGCAGAAGAAGAAGAAGAGAGGGGGGCCGGGGGGCGGGGGGGGAGGTGGGGGGCGGAGGGGTGAGGGTGTGTGTGTGTAGACTGAGGTTGTTACACCGCAGATTGGTGATTTTGGGACCAGTTAGTTCTCGCTGTTGGAATCAAGGCTTTTCGCTGCCGGACTGTTGGCATGAGGTCCGGACAGGCACCTAACTTAGGGTTTGTCTGGGATGTCTGGGATCTTAATGGGGAGGCCGGGGAACGGGGTGGGGGTATGGGTGAAGGATAGTTGGGGGAGTGGAGAGGGATTTGGGTTATTTTGTTGTCCGCAGCGCTCTCTCGCTCTCTCTCTTTGGTGTGTGTGTGTGTGTGTGTGTGCGTGCGTGCGTGCGTGCGTGCGTGCGTGCATACGTTCGTATGTGTGTGAGTGCACGCGCGCGCGCGCGTCTGTATGTATAGATTTTGTTTTATCCACATGTTGAACGGTTGCGTACTTGATGACCCTCCCGCGAGTCACAGAAATGAGGGCCGCTGCTGCTAGAGATATTCATGGTGCCAAGACGTTGGGCCGTGAACTGCAGGACAGCGGTGACTCGTAAACCACACCCAACCCCAGAGCCACACTTTCCTCTCCTACAGCCAATGGAAAGCCGTAGACACCACGAAAAGCGTAAGTCTGAGGTGAGGAAAGGAAATCGGGAGTTGCCTTGAGACCATTAGATATGTGATTGCGAATATGTGTGTGTGTGTGTGTGTGTGTGTGTGTGTGTGTGTGTGTGTGTGTGTGTGTGTGTGTGTGTGTGTGTGTGTGTGTGTGTGTGTGTGTGTGTGTGTGTGTGTGCGTGTGTGTGTGTGCGCGCGCGTGCATATGTGCGTCCCACCCCGAAAGCAAAAGTCTGGGAACCTCTTAGTTGATGGCTGCATGAGACGTTGCCCAAAGTTCTAGTGGAGGTACTCTTGAAATTGTATTGCGTTTGTCATTGACTTCATTTCCCCACCACTTCTTCTCAGCCACCGACACAATAAAAAAAAAAGGCTTTAGAGGGTCTATTCTGCTTTTAAAAATAACTAACTAAATAAACACAAGACTGGGTGACTGACCCTCTTATCTGCACGCAAATGGAACATCCCCCCCCCCGCCAGCTGCAGGCGCCAACTGTGACTGACTGACAGGTGGCAGATGATAATTCTAATTGATCGTCTGATTGTCACGTCTTGCCAGGCAGCAATTGCTTTAATGGAATCGGTTCCGGCAGACGGGTCAAACTGACACGTGAACTGACGTGAAAACGGAGACAATAAATAGCATTCCGTGTTCGGGAAACTTTTTGTTACAACAACAGAATCTCTCTTATCAAAACTAGCAATTTTCGTTGACATTGGTAGTTGTGGTGATGGTGGGGATGGTTGTGCTGTTGTTGTAGTTGGTTATGGTGGTGGTGGTGGTGGTAGTGGTGGTGACGGTGGTGTGTGTGTGCGCGCGCGCGCGCGTGTGTGTGTCCAAAGAGTGCAACACACAGATACACACAAACACAAAGACACGCACATGCATGTGCACTCGCTCACCGACACACACACTAACCCCACCCCCACCCCAATCATACATATACCTACACATACACACATTGAAGAAAAACACAACGGACCCCCCTCCCACGCATACACACACACACACACACACACACACACACACACACACACACACACACACACACACACACACACTTTGGTCCGATTCGCAGAACAATTCTGAGTTTAGCTCTCAGACTATTATCAAATTCATTACGGACCAAGTATTGCTCTAATGTCAAGTGCATATGCTTTAGTAACCTGACAATTAAGTATATAATTTTTGACTGTAGTTTGATGAAGCCTTATGTACACGAAAGTGTGTCTTCACAAGTGACTGAGAACGTTGATTTTTTTGACTTTTTGCATTCATTATCAGTTGTTTCGCTTGTCAGTTTAACGACTTCTCTTTTACGAAGTCCTTTAAGTAATTTCCTGTAATTGTATTTAGATTTGTTTTTCAAATTTCACCCTCATTTCTCCCTCCTTTGCCCAGTTTTCCCCAACCCTCCATTCATTCTCATCTCCCACCCCTTCTAACCGATAATACTCAAATGTATTCATAACTACTTTAACCGGGAACCGGCAAGCCTGTGATAACCATCGGGGCATTTCCCTGCTCTCCATCGCAGGCAAGATACTTGCCAGGACCCTACTAAACCGCCTCACAGCACACCTTGACCAAGGTCATTTGCCTGAGAGCCAATGTGGATTCCGGAAAGAGCGCGGAACCACCGACATGGTGTTTGCTGCAAGGCAGCTGCAAGAGAAATGTCAGGAGCAAAATGCTGATCTGTTCTCCACCTATGTCGACCTCACTAAGGCCTTCGACACCGTGAGTAGCGAGGGACTGTGGAAGATCATGGCCAAGTACGGATGCCCTCGGAAATTTATTTCCTTGGTCAGCCAATTTCATGAAGGCATGCAGGCTCGAGTCCGGGACAAAGGCGAAACATCTGCTCCTTTTGCTGTCACAAATGGTGTCAAGCAAGGCTGCGTCCTGGCTCCAACGCTGTTCAGCCTCATGTTCTCTGCAATGCTTACTGATGCCTTCAGAGATGGCGATGTTGGAATCGGCCTAAAGTACCGAACAGATGGCAAGTTGTTTAACCTCAGAAGGCTTCAAGCAAAAACGAAGGTCATGACAGACATCATCAGAGACTTTTTGTTTGCTGATGATTGTGCCCTCAACGCTGGATCTGAAGCTGACATGCAACTCAGCGTCGACAAGTTTGCCACTGCCAGCAGGAACTTCGGCCTTACCATCAGCACGAGGAAAATTGAAGTTCTCCATCAGCCAGCCCCAGGGAAACCCCACGTTGAGCCCAACATCACAGTCAACAGACAGAGACTCAGTGCGGTGGAGCGGTTCACATACCTTGGCAGCACACTGTCACGAAATGCGTCCATCGACGATGTAGTGAACGTCAGGATTGCAAGAGCAAGCGCAACTTTTGGTAAACTCAATGCAAATGTCTGGAACAGAAGAGGCATTAGTCTTGAGACCAAGCTAAAGGTCTACAGAGCAGTAGTTCTCCCCACACTATTGTACGCCTGTGAAACATGGACAGTGTACCAACGACATGCCAAGAAGCTGAACCACTTCCACACAACATGCCTCAGGAAGCTACTGAACATGAAGTGGCAAGACAAGACCCCAGACACAGAGGTGCTCGCAAAAGTCACCCTTCCCAGCATCTTCACCATCCTGATGCAGTCCCAGCTTCGCTGGGCTGAACACGTGGCGCGCATGCCAGACCATCGGCTGCCCAAAAGGCTCTTCTATGGCGAGCTGCAACAAGGGAAGAGATCACACGGAGGTCAGAAGAAGCGCTTCAGAGATACTCTGAAAGTCTCTCTGAAAGCGTTTGATATCAACCCTGACTCCTGGGAGGAATCTGCAGTGGACCGTGACAAATGGCGCGCTGCTGTGCACAAAGGCGTCAAGTTGTGCGAGGCCAACAGGACTGCTGCAGCTGTTAAGAAGAGGCAGGCCAGAAAGTCGCGGGCAAACAAGCTCCCTGACAATGATATGCCTGTCTTTGTCTGCCCCAACTGTCAGCGAACATTTTGTGCGCAGATTGGACTATTCAGCCATCTGCGCATTCACAGATAGATTCATGAGCATCCCCCCACCCCCACCCCACCACCACCCTCCCCCCATCCCCCAGCTGGATGACAACGATGGTCATCATCGATCTCGATGGACACACCACCACCAACAAAATGTCTTCAATCATCGATATATGTGACGGGACATTAAACAAAATTCCTCCACACACACACACACACACACACACACACACACACACACACACACACACACACACACACACACACACACACACACACACACACACACACCCACTCCCCACACCCCGCCATCCCCTCTGACTCCAACACTGTCCAGCACTGACCACAATCCAAGGAGGCAGGTTGTCAGTGGTGGAGGACTTTGCGAAGCAGGCCGTGTAGTTGGTCCAGGGTTTGCCGCTCGTCGGGGACCTGTACCACGTACCATTCTCCAGGCAGTGCTTCGTGGCATACTCTGCAACAACAACAACAATGTTCCGAAACCCCCGACAACGGAGTATGGCTGCCACCATGGTGGGGTAAAAACGGTCATACACGTAGAAGCCCACTCGTGTACATAGGAGCGAACGTTCCGCGGTATCAGTTTCAGTTTCAGGTTCTCGATCAAGGTGGCGTCGCTGCGTTCAGACAATTCCAAAATATTATACGCTACAGCACGATCATCTACTGGGAAGATGTCTGACCAGCAGCATAACCAAACGCGCTTAGTCAGGCCTTGAGTGCACACACACACACACACACACACACACACACACACACACACACACACACACAGATATACTCAGCCAATTCCATGAAAGCATGCAGGCTCGAGTCCAGGACAAAGGCGAAACATCTGCTCCCGCACGCGGGACATCCGAATAATTAGACGCTCAGTTCGATTTTCTAATTAAACTTGAGAGAAAGGGCGAGAGCGGGATTCGAACCCAGACTCTCACAAGACTCTGTATTGGCAGATGAGCGTCTTAATAACCATTCTGCACCCTTACCCCTTCTGATCCACATATCATTTCAAATCAAACCATGCTGGTTATAGCCAAGACGACCACTATGGAGCCATTTTTGGGGCTGAATACCTGTCAGTTTTTAAAACCAGTCGCAGAGAACGCAAAGCAATACCAAAAGACCAATGAATTAAAACAACGGCAAATGGATCAGATCATCCATGTCTCACCTACATCATGTAAACTTTAAATCATGTGATGAAAAAAAAAAAAATGGAAAATCGATGTCTCGCCCACATTATGTAAACTTTAAATCATGTGATGAAAAAAAAAAATAGTGGAAATTTTTTTTAAAAGACTGTTCCGAGTGGATTACAACTGGGGCATCCTTTTCCTGCTTGGGAGAATTTAGCAGCAATTTTATAGGTGATATATATATATATATATATATATATATATATATATATATATACATCTATATATATATATATATATATATATATATATATATATATATAACCAGCCAAAGGAATGACACTTCATATCGGTCACTCACATCATTATTGCCTCATTTACAACGACCGTTCCATGCATCATTGTCAGTATCAAAAGTACAGACCGGCGTGGTCGAAGCCGTTGATGTAGGAGGGGCAGCGTTGGTAGCCCACAGTGCCGGCCGCTGTGTCAGGCCAACACATCACATCGTCCCACGTGCGGTTGCAGAACAGACCTGCACACATTGTCATCGTCATCATCATCGTCATCATCATCGTCGTCGTCGTCGTCGTCATCGTCATCGTCACTGTCGTTGTCACCGTCATAGCTGTCGTTGTCGTCATCGCATCATCATGATGGTTATTACTACCGTGATTATAATAATGATATCATTATCATATTTCGCGACCGTCATCCCCACAATGATCATCGTCGTCGTTGTCGTCGTCATCATCATCATCATCACCATCGTTGACGTTGCTGATCTCTCTCTCTCTCTCTCTCTCTCTCTCCATAACACACAACACACTCGCACCCAAGCACGTGCAGAACGATGCCTCCAAACACTTCGTGGCCTGATCCAGTTCTACTTGGGCTGAAGTGTTCGCTGCTGTGCCTTGCCTTGCCTTGCCAGCTGGATCGCTTACCAGTGACAATCTCGATATTGACAATAATGATTGCGTCATATGATTGTACATTTAAAACAAAACATTGCCATGGTCTCCATGTCTGTCACATCGCGTCGCGTTTACTCATGCTTGTCGTGTCGCATTGCTGAATGGGCTGAACAGCTTAATAGCAATAAAATACGTTCGTTCTTCTCTCTCTCTCTCTCTCTCTCTCTCTCTCTTTAGAGGGGATATACTGTTGTCTCAGGTCAGCATATTGAGGGCATTGTAACACAAAGTGAACTTCTGTTTCTTTTTGAAAATCACAGAAAGGACAAGACAGCTCATCATCTGTTACGTTTAAAACGTAATGTATGTGTATTGAGTTGTGACACACCAAGTCGTAAACGTATTAAGCTAATTCTGGCTTGAATATGTTTCAGCTCCAACAAAAATGGAGAAAGTACAAGACTATTTTTAAAAGTACGATATAGTGAGAAACGCTCACTGTCTGATAGCTGTAAAGACCAACGTTCTTTGTATTCATTTACCAGTCTGTTTTTTAATGTGCTTAGAAATTCTTTTTCATTTCCCACCCCCTGATTCTCCCAAACCTCCTGAATATAATACTCCGTCCTTGTTTAATATGACATTGCTTTTTGCAAGTGAAAACCAGTCATTGGTCATGCACTTGGCTATATTCCTAGACAAAGTTTTGAAAGTTCGTTGCTTATAGTGTTATGTTTGTGTTGCGTGCGCCTATGCATTACCTGTAACCACCCCTACTGACATGGGCCAATGGCCTTTTCATTAAAACATTTCAGTGTTCAGTGTTCCTCTCTCTCTCTCCTCTCTCTCCTACACCACATCTCCGAGGCTCCAGTACAAAGGGGGAAGTGGGGGTGAGGGGAAGAAGGGTTGTGGAACTCAGCCACAGGGAGCAAAGGACACGGCAGCATTACAGCCATTCTATGGCACTGAAGTAGCCTCCCTTGCCTGCCCTGCCTTGTCTTTAGTTTCTGCAGTATTAGAGTTATGCATGCGTGTGAATGACTCGTGCGAAAGCGCTTTGATTTGTCTCTGCACAAGATCCAGCGCTATATAAATACCATTATTATTATTAAGTGTTTCCAGCAGTCAGCACGGCAGCATTGCAGACATTCTATGGCACTGAAGTATTTCCAGCAGTCAGCACGGCACCATTACAGACATTCTATGGCACTGAAGTGTACCCAGCAGTCAGCACGGCACCATTACAGACATTCTATGGCACTGAAGTGTTTCCAGCAGTCAGCACGGCACCATTACAGACATTCTATGGCACTGAAGTGTTTCCAGCAGTCAGCACGGCAGCATTGCAGCCATTCTATGGCACTGAAGTGTTTCCAGCAGTCAGCACGGCAGCATTACAGCCATTCTATGGCACTGAAGTGTTTCCAGCAGTCAGCACGGCACCATTGCAGCCATTCTATGGCACTGAAGTGTTTCCAGCAGTCAGCACGGCAGCATTGCAGCCATCATGTGGCACTGAAGTGTACCATGAGTGCCTTGGGTATGGGCTCTGTGACGTGTCTTCCTGCACTCACTCACTGCTCGGAATCTCGATCGGATTCTTCTCGCCTTTAGTTTTTATTTCTCGCTTTTACTTTAGTATTTTGATAGACCTGTACGGCTTATTCGTTCACCAATAGACTCCAACCGACTGCTGCCACACTATCACGACCACACAGTCATAATCATGCATTCACCACCACTATTCATCACCACAATCACACACACTGCCATTGGTGATTCTGTTGCTCGTGAGAAAGAGCGAAGGTCGGGGGGCGACAGGAGTCAGAAACACAGGTGGCAAAATCAAGGATTGACCGTTTCTCTGTCTGTCTGTTTATCTGTTTCTGCCCGTCGACATCAGTCACAGGAGCACAAACAGACACGGCACCATTACAGCCATTCTAATGCACGTGAATGTTTCAGCATGTCAGCAGGCAGCATTGCAGACCATTCTATCGGCAGTGACAGGTCCAGCAGTCGCCGGCACCAATCACACATGCACTGAGCGTCGCAGACATCAGACACACCACACACACACACACAATACGCACACTGAAGTGTCAGCAGCAGCACAGCTATGTACAGCCATCTACACGAACGGATTCCACATCAGCACGCACCACTACAGCTGAAACAGCACAGCACCACGAACGAAAAAGAAGAAGAAGAAGAAGAAGAAGAAGAAGAAGAAGAAGAAGAAGAAGAAGGTACTATGGTTAAGATGCTCGTCTAACAATACAGAGAGTCCGTGAGGGTCTGGGTTCGAATCCCTCTCTTGCCCTTTCTCCCATGTTTGCCTGGAAAATCAAACTGAGCATCTGGTCATTCGGATGAGATAATAAACCGAGGTCCCGTGTGCAACACGCACTTGGCGCACTGAAAAGGAACCCATGGCAACGAGATCGGTATTGTCTTCCGGCAAAATGGCAAGCAAAACGCTGAAGAAGAAACCCACTCTGATGTGTGCACAAATATATATTATATATACATACACTCAAAGCCTGGCTAAGCGCGTTGGGTTACGCTGATGGTCAGGCATCGGCCTAGCAGATGTGGTGTGGCGTATATGGATGTGTCCGAACGCAGTGATGCCTCCTTGAGAAACTGGAACTGAAACTGAAACTGGCATTGGCAAAGAGGCTGATTTTACTCACATGCCTACATGACCGGATTTCTAATACGCAGGGTTCACAAAAAGGTGAGGTGCACAGTCTTCTTCTTTCGGGGACATGGTGAAATAAAGTTTGTGGAATTAACTTAGACTTTGGAAGTTAGCACTGCAAAGATCGCTGTGACTTTGGAACTTAGCACTGCAAAGATCGCTGTGACTTTGGAAGTTAGCACTGCAAAGATCGCTGTGACTTTAGAACTTAGCACCTGCAAAGATCGCTGTGACTTTGGAACTTAGCACTGCAAAGATCGCTGTGACTTTGGAATTTAGCACTGCAAAGATCGCTGTGACTTTGGAAGTTAGCACTGCAAAGATCGCTGTGACTTTGGAAGTTAGCACTGCAAAGATCGCTGTGACTTTGGAAGTTAGCACTGCAAAGATCCCTGTGACTTTGGAAGTTAGCACTGCAAAGATCGCTGTGACTTTGGAACTTAGCACTGCAAAGATCGCTGTGACTTTGGAACTTAGCACTGCAAAGATCGCTGTGACTTTGGAACTTAGCACTGCAAAGATCGCTGTGACTTTGGAACTTAGCACTGCAAAGATCGCTGTGACTTTGGAACTTAGCACTGCAAAGATCGCTGATAATGCATCCCGGCCCAGGCTCCATTACCGTCGACAGCCCGCGCCTTCTCGCAACTTCTCACGTTCTCGTACTGCACGAGAAAGCGTGGGATTGCCGCGAGAAAGCGTGGTCGTTTTCATCTTGAGTGGCCTGTGTCTGCCTGTGAGTGTTTTGGCCTTTAGCGAGTGACCCTTTCACGATGGTAAAGGGTTGCCCCTCTCATCTCAGAGGATTGGGGAAAGTCCTTGCCACGTTACCATGACAGAATACTTTCTGATACACTGGTGTTGCTTGGAAGACATCTGTTATTCATTTGCATGATTTATGTTTGGGCCACGAATGGCCTCCGAAGCAAAATTCGGCGGGAAACCGGGAGGAGCAGAACATGGGCTTTTCTGGGACTCACTGATAAATCACGCTCCGGGTCACACACAGAGAACGTTCACGAAGAGTTGATCTGTGTGTGGAACTGTCAAAAAGATTCATTTCCCTAGACTGAGTGTCTTCATTCTGATGGAAACGATCGTTCAGCGATTCGCTTGACTGGGTGTCATCTGAGGCTGATATTGCTGGACATCGATCAATGTCTTTGAAGTAGCATCATCGGTTGCCTTTACTGGGGGGAAGGGGGGGGGGGGCAGGGGGCAGGGGGGTGTGGGTGGGGACGGGGGGATGTCGTATCATACTGCATTTTCCTGCATAACACTGCTTTGCGTTGCATTGCGTTCCACTACATTGTATTGTACTGTATTGTATTGCATTGTATTGCATTGCATAGACTATTGCGTTCCACTATATTGCACTGCTTTGCATTGCATCGCATAGACCATTGCTTTCCACTACATTGTATTGTATTGTATTTATTGCATTGTATTGCATTGCACTGCATATACTATTGCGTTCCACTATATTGCATTGCTTTGCATTGCATCGCATAGACCATTGCTTTCCACTACATGGGTGTACAGTCACTTACTGATTGACTAGTTCAGTTCAGTTCAGTTCAGTTCAGTTACTCCAGGAGGCGATCACAGCGTTGGGACAAATCC
>NC_134877.1:67231951-67244451 GCF_041734735.1 Babylonia areolata
ATACAAAAAAATGGGTGGCGCTCTCAGTGTAGCGACGCGCTCTCCCTTGTGACAAAAATTAGTAATACAATACAAGAGAGAGGTGAAGCGGAGGGTAGAGTGTGGGGGGGGGGGGGGGGGGCGATATTTTCTCTGTGGGTGGCCAGAAGTGCTCCTCACAGGGACTAGAATCATCTGTTGCTTGCAAACAAAGGTACAACCCGGTGTTGTAACATCCTCAAACTATCCCCCTCCCCCCTCTTGGGTTTTACCCCGGGATCATTCTAGGCCTCGAATGCCCCCCCCCCCCCCTCCCCGCCCCAGGTCCTAGTTGGAAATTACCCCCCCCTCCCCACCCCCTTCTACTGGTTCTATTGGAAAGGGAAAGGTGTTAGTTCGGGCGTAGCTTTTACTGAAACTCCTCCACCCCACCCCACCCCGCGTCCCCCACCCCCACCTCATCCTCCCTCCTCTTCATCATAAGTGAACGAAAACAAACGTACAGGGATTCTACAATGATAACTTGTTTTGATTCTAACTGGGCCAGATGTATCCGCACCCCCACCCGGGTGGGTGGCGATGGGGGCTAATTTCGAGTATTTATTTCGCAGGAGCGGCGGTTTGGGGGGAGGGAGGGTGTGGGGGGTGAGGAGGAGTGGGGTGGGGACTGAGGAAAATCCCCACCAGGGTGGGTGAGTTCTGACAAGCTGAAGTTTACCCACGGTGGTCATTCCAGGCTAGTCCTACACAATAGTAAAGGGTGGTAACTCTCTCCATTCACAAGGTACACAACTTCAAGTCAGTGCTGCTTACGCTACCGATTCAGCTAGCACACAGGTAAATAAAAGGTACACTGGAACAAACCCAGACACTTCCCCCAAAAAAGGAAACACCGGGCCTGTCCTCATCTGACATGTGCACACAGCAGCAAAGACAGAAGAAATGTGCAAACACAAATAAGCTTTTATTCAAGACTGGCATAACCTCTTTAATCCTGAACAAGCCACACAGAACACATGGACAATACAGAACAAGCACATGGTTTGCCTCGGTGGTTTTTCAACTGGAAATTAACAAACAATGAGGCCACGTCCTACATAGCTTGCTAGACCCCGAGCATCATCTGGGCTGGTCATATTTGTCCTCCGAGGAGTAAAAAAAACAAACAAAAAAAACTGACGGGGAAGGGGGTACTATCAGGATGCTACACCGTTGGGAGTCAATCCACGACACACATGAGGAAATGAAGACTTCTGTGTGAGTGCGTGTCAAAACTGGTCCTGTGGGCGTGTGGGAATGAAGCTAATCAGTGACCTGCCGAAAAGAGGGCCCGGGTCACCAGGGAGTGTTTCCGTGATGGGGAGTCATTGTGTGTGTGTGTGTGTGTGTGTGTGTGTGTGTGTTTGACGTTTCGGAGGGGTGTGTGTGTGTGTGTGTGGGGGGGGGGGGGGGGGGGGTGGGGTGGAGGGGGAAAAAGCAAGGCAAAAAAGCCAACAACAGTCAGCGCTGACTGACGGCAGTCGATCAGGAGGGGGCGGGGGGGGGGGGGGGGGGGGGGGGGGGGGGGGGGGGTAGAGGTGGGGGTGGAGTGCGGAGGGGAGGCAGGGTGGAGGGGGCGGGGGTCTGACACGCGTGCCGGCGATTGGCAATCAGACTGGCCCTGAAAAAATATTCATACTGTCTTGAATGCCATTGGATTAAGTTGTTTCTGGTTTGAAACAACACAGTTTTGATGTACATCCTACATGGTTCAAAGAGAAAGTGAAAACGTTGTTTAAAAGATAGGTTTTTGCAAGATTGGTATAGACATGTCGATAACGATACTATGTATATTAGTTACAGGATGTTTAAACCAAACTTTGGCCTATTTTACAGTGTTACCA
Organism: Babylonia areolata; assembly: GCF_041734735.1. Lineage (NCBI taxonomy): Eukaryota > Metazoa > Mollusca > Gastropoda > Neogastropoda > Buccinidae > Babylonia > Babylonia areolata. The sequence continues at coordinate 67,233,814 of NC_134877.1, forward strand.
AATAATCAGTGTGTAATTGAGTTAGTAAAGTTTAGAACAACTAACTAATCCTTTGCCGTTAACAGAGTGCGTTTTGACAATTTATCCCGAAATGGAATCTCTCTCTCTCTCTCTCTCTCTCTCTCTCTCTCTCTCCTATCATTGTTGTAATTCAACATTATTCACCGCTTTTCCTCTGTATGTTCGTCTATCTTTCCTCCTTCCATCCCCCCCCCCCAACCCCCCTTTTCTTTTCGTATCTTCTTTCCTTCTGAAAAAAACAACAAAACACACACACACCCCACGCCCTCCCCCCCAAAAAACCCCGCAGTTTATCTCTTTCCTCTGCGTCCTATCCTCCATGTGAATGTAAGAAAAGGACATAGGACATCTCTGATGCTAACAACCATCCCTTCTCAACCCCTTCCCTCCACCTCCCCCACACCCGTACCCCCCGTGCCCCCCCCCCCCCCCCCCCCCCCCGACCCCCTCAACCCCCCCTGCGGCCAAATCGAGCACCGGAAAAGTAGGAATGAAGGAACAAGACAGCGACAATCACATCTCGGTGCATGCCCATCCACTTCAGGTACTGCGATCGTTGAGCGCGGCGTACAGTGCCACTGTACTGTCAGTGTGGACAGTTATCAAATTTACTATTTTGTCCACCCCCCCCCCCCCGCCCCCCCCCCCCCCCCGCCACCCCACCCCCCCACCCCCCCACCAACCCTTCCCCCTTTCTGTGGATGAAATTCGGATTGTGTCAGTGCCGCAACACGGCTGCAGTGCCACCCATCTTTTTTTCTTCTTTTTTTTCCTCTCTTTTTTTCTTCTTCTTTCGTACCTGACGGGCTGCAACGTTCACTCATATGTACACGAGTGGGCTTTTACGTGTATGACCGTTCACTACGATCGGCTTCGGATCCACTCTGTTTACGCATACCCAGACTCAGACACTCCACTGTTGGCCGCTGTTCTTTCTCCGTCTCTGGACCTTGCAATTGGAATGAACTACCTCTTTCGCTTCGTCAAGTCTCCACACTCAGCTCTTTCAAGTCTGGCCTTAAAACCCACCTCTTCCCAAAATAGCCTCCCTTCCCTGCCTCTTCCTTGTCTTCATTTTCTCCAGTTTTAGAGTTATGCATGCGTGTGAATGACTGGTGCGAAAGTGCTTTGATTTGTCTCTGCACAAGATTCAGCGCTATATAATGATAATAATAATGATGATAATAATAATAATAATAATAATTATTATTATCATTACCATCATCATTATTTTTTTTTACCCCCGACGTGTAGGCAGCCACACTCTATTTTCAGGATTGTTTGTCTGTCCAATTTCGCCCATTAAAAAGTGGATTTTTTTAAAATTTCTGAAGAACAAAATGTTCACCATAATCCATTTGTTACGAGTGGTTTCCTTTGTTTAATGCGTGCCGCAACTTTTCTTTTGAAGATAATTTTTCTTTGTTTGTCTGTTTGCATTTTTTTCGGTGGTGGTGGTGGAGGAAATGAACGATGACAGGACGGCATCATTTTGATACTTATGCATTCAGGAACCCACAACCGCTTAAAACGTAGAATGTCCTTTCCACGGCCTCTCTGTAATTATGATACGCTACAACCTCCAGGTCCTAGAGAGGAGCGGCCTGCCCAGCATCGAAAGCCTGCTGATCCAGTGCCAGCTACGCTGGACAGGACACGTTGTCCGTATGACAGACAGCAGGATCCCGAAGATGCTACTGTATGGCCAGCTGAAGGAAGGCCACCGCGAACTTGGAAGACCCTACAAGCGCTTCAAGGACACCTTGAAAACAAACCTCAAAGCCTGGATCATAGACATCGCTTCCTGGGAAACTGATGCCATTGACCGCTCTCGCTGGAGGATGCTGTCCTCTAGTGGCACAAAGACGTTTGAAAACAAGAGAACGCTGGCCATAAAGGAGAAGCGTGAGCGAAGGAAGCAGGGCTCAACTTCTGGAGACGTTTTCCCTTGCAACACATGTGGGAAGTGCTGCGCATCCAGAATCGGCCTCTTCTCCCATATGAGGACACACACCGACAGATAAGCCAAACCTGCCTGCCTACTCATCCGTCGGTCCGACGAGAGACTCCATCACAAAAAAAAAAAGAAAAAAGAAAAAAAAAAAAAAAAAAAAAGCACGCTCCATACCACCCACACACGCAGAACCAAAACATCTCAAGCTGACAGAAGCTGTTATTAATAAGTATGATACTGGCAATGCTAACAAAATAAAAGCAGTCAAAAGACTGGGTGAAGAGATCACCTCTCCCCAGTCCCGGCAACTTTTCTCTCTTCTATATTCTTCCTGGCTCACTTTCCAAGTCTCGCTTGCTGCCTCTAGGGGTGGTGGTGAGGGTGAGGGGATGGAGGCTCTAACATGCAGACAGTAAAGGGAAGGCATCAATAAGCCTGTACTGGGTACGGGTGGGGTTGGGGGTTGGGTGGGGGTGAGTTGAGGGGGTGCGGGATGTGGGGGTAGATCGTTCATCACCCTAATGGCTGGTGCCACGGCACGGCGGCCCTTGCTTAATGAGTCCGGCTTACACACCTGTCGGCAGCTCTCCCTCTGTCTCTCTCTCCCTCCCTCTCTCTCTCTCTCTCTCTCTCTCTGTGTCTTCCTCCCTCTCTCTCCCTTCTTTTTGATGTTTCTTTTCCTGTTTTTTTAATCTCTCTCTCTCTCTTTCTCTCTCTCTCTCTCTGTCTGTCTATCTCCTCCCCCCCACCACTCTCTCTCTTCTTGTTCGTGTTTCTTTTCCTGTTTTTTAATATTATATGTCTCTCTCTCCCTCTCTCTCTCTCCTCTCTCTCTCTGTCGCTCCACTCCTCTCTCTCTCCCTTCTTTTTGATGTTTCTTTTCCCGTTTTTTTAATCTCTCTGTTTCTGTCTGTCTGTCTGTGTCTCTCTCTATATAATTGTGTGTGTGTGTGTGTGTGTGTGTGTGTGTGTGTGTGTGTGTGTGTGTGTGTGTGTGTGTGTGTGTGCGTGTGCGTGTGTGTGTTTAGATAATTATGTATGCGATGTTTCTTGGATCAGGTTTGTTTCGCCGTTCTCATGCCTGACTTGAACCCATAAATAAATACGTGACTGATTAAAAAAAAAAAAGAAAGAAAAGAAAAAGAAAAAAAAAGATTGATTAAAGAAATAAATAGAAAACATATCAGAAACACAAATAAATAAATAAATGAATAGACAAATAGATATATAAATAAATAAACAAATAAACAAATAAATAAATACATTGTCAACAAGATTTTTTCTGTGTGAACTTCGGGCTCCTCTTCTCGCGGAGAGCATGTCGCCACTGTACAGCGCCATCCTTTTATTTATTGATTGATTTTTTTTTCTCCTCCGTGAGTGTATTTGTTTTACGATCGAAGTGCATTTTTGCTACATCATTTTGCCAGGGACAACGTTTCTGTTGTCATGTTGTTGTTGTTTGTTTCTTTGTTTGTTTGTTTGTTGTGTGTGTGTGTGTGTGTGTGTGTGTGTGTGTGTGTGTGTGTGTGTGTGTGTGTGTGTGTGTGTGTGTGTGTGTGTGTGTTTTACGTGTGCTAAGTGCATGCTGCACACGTCGGGACTTCGGTTTATACGGTCTCGTCCGAATGACTAGCAATTAGACTAACATCTCATTGTCACCACACACAAATACACACACACCTGCGCGCGCGCGCGCGCTCGCACGCACGCACACACGCATTCTCTCTCTCTCTCTGTGTCAGTCTCTCTTTGTGTGTTCACTCGATTTTATATAAATTGTGATGGGAATAGCCTGGAAATGATGCTTTATTTATTTATTCACCTATTTATCAATTGATCGACTTATTCATTATTCATTCATTCATTCATTTATTTACTTACTTATGTAATCATTTCCTACTTTTTTTTTCACAACAGGATATATACGTGTGAGTACAGCGTTTCCTTGAAGGAATCCAGGCTGCTCTGGGGAAGGAAGGATGGCTGCAGGTCTTCTCGGAACCACCCCTTTACCTCCCGGCATTAGTGCTCCCCAAGAGACGACCCTCAGCGCAGGTATTTGTATTTGTATTGTATTCCTTTTTATCACAACAGATTTCTCTGTGTGAAATTCGGGCTGCTCTCCCCAGGGAGAGCGCGTCGCTACACTACAGCGCCACCCATTTTTTTTTTTTTTTGTATTTTTTCCTGCGTGCAGTTTTATTTGTTTTTCCTATCGAAGTGAATTTTTCTTCAGGATTTTGCCAGGAACAACGCTTTTGTTGCCGTGGGTTCTTTTACGTGCGCTAAGTGCATGCTGCACACGGGACCTCGGTTTATCGTCTCATCCGAATGACTAGCGTCCAGACCACCATTCAAGGTCTAATGGAGGGGGAGAAAATATCAGCGGCTGAGCCGTGATTCGAACCAGCGCCCTCAGATTCTCTCGCTTCCTAGGCGGACGCGTTACCTCTAGGCCATCAGTCCACAGAAGACACTCCCCATCCCCACCCGACCCCCACCCCCCGTCATGCCTCCACCCGCTGATGCTGACCCGCATCAGTCGCTGATGCTGTGTTTTTCTTACTTATTTATTTTATTTACTTATCTATTTATTTTTACGGGTGGTCAGGGACCGTAACGCGGAAGCACAGCCTTGAACGCCATCCTGTCAAACGATGAGTTTCAGTTTCAGTTTCTCAAGGAGGATCTCACTGCGTTCGGACAGATCCGTATATATATATATATATATATATATATATATATATATATATATATATATATATATATATATATATATATATATATATATATTACAAGCACCACATCTGCTGGGCAGATGCCCGACCAGAAGCATAACCCAACGCACTTAGGCCTTGAGTACATGCATATATATTATATACATATACATATATATATAATTATTTGTGTACCTATCAGAATGAATTTCTTCGATAAACGTTTGCCAGAGGACAACATTCGTGGTCATGGGTTCTTTTACAGTGCGCCAAGTGCGTGCTGCACACAGGACCTCGGTCTCAACCGAAAGACTTGATGCTCAGCTCGATTTTCCAGTCAAACATGAGAGAAAGAGCGAGAGCGGGATTTGAACCCAGACTCTCAGGGACTCTCTGTATTGGAAGATGAGCATCCTAATCATTCTGCCACCTTCCTCCTATGAACGAGGAGGTTTCGGGAGCAACTCAGCATCCAGCTCCCGGGGCTTTGTGCGGAACGTAACGACACGGGGATGGAGATCAGATCACGTACGTGGCCAAATGTAGCAGTCATTTCGGAATCATAAACATTTCTTGTTCTTGTTATCAAGCTAAATAACAACAACATTATGGTTGTTTCGCGGCTTACTTGAACTCCGGAAAGCATTCCAGTTTAGAAACTGGAAGTCGTATATATATATATATATATATATATATATATATATATATATATATATATATAATTATAGTCTGCTTATGAAGTTTGCTGAGATGTATTTTCTTTTTAATGTTGTATGGCTGATATCTTATGGGCGTATGTGTGCGTGCTTGTACAAGTAAGTGTTCATCTGTGTGTGTTTGTGTGTGTGTGTGTGTGTGTGTGTGTGTGTGTGTGTGTGTGCCGTGGAAGCTGCGATACGTAGCCTAGAAATGAGTGTGTGGAGGAGGGGGGTAGAGGAGGTGCAGGGTAATGTGTGTGTGTGTGTGTGTGTGTGTGTGTGTGTGTGTGTGTGTGTGTGTTGGGGCTCATGTACGTTTATGTGTATTTGACTGTGCTTTCATATCTGTGAAACTGCCTGTTTGGTGCATATCTGTTATGCATATGTGGGTGTATGTGTGAATGTGTGTCTCCATGTTTTACATTTATTTGCTTATTTATCATCATTCTTGTCTTTTTTATTTATTTTATTATTATTATTATTATTATTATTATTATTATTATTAATATTATTATTATTATTGTTACATTTTATTTTATTTTTTTAAAATTTTTTTTATGTACGCTTATAGTTGACTTCATCAAGTTTTTACGCCTTATACATATTATCTTTATTAGTAGTAGTTCTTTTTTTTATGTATTTATCTATTATTTATTCACCCTTTTTTTTCTCAAGGCCTGACTAAGCGCGTTGGGATACGCTGCTGGTCAGGCATCTGCTTGGTAGATGTGGTGTAGCGTATATGGATTTGCCCGAACGCAGTGACGCCTCCTTGAGCTACTGAAACTGAAACTGATATGTTATGTATGAATGATTCTTTCATGTGTCGGTGCTTGTAATAATATTCACATATTGCATACTGTTGTTTGTAAAATGGTACAATGGGTAGGTACGATGATAATGAAGACGATGATGTGCGTGTGTATGTATGCAGTGTCTATGTGAATCAACGTATGCAGGTACAGAATTATAATTATGCCTATAGATGCTAATGTGAACGTGTATGGAAATTTATACGTGTGAAAGTATTTATCTGGGCGTGCTCGTTATACGTGTCTGTCTAATGTAAGGTGTAAAGATTTGCGTGTTTGATAATGTTTTTTTTTAATATGGTGTACACAAACATATAATAATAATGATAATAAAAGTAATAACAAGTCATCCCATGGAGCATGAGGCCATTATTTTATATCCATTGAATGACTTCCTCATAGCTGGAGCAGTGGAAATATCAATGAATATCAGTACTTCATTTTCAGGACAGCTGCTCCCATGCACCAGGCTCACGAACGTCGTGTATCTGGGTAATCATACTGATCAACATTCACATTAAACGCAAGTTAATCTTTGATAATAAATCAATCTTTGTGCTTGATATTTGCAGACATTTTAATGTTTGGTAATAACGAATGAAATTATCAAAAATACAACAAACAACAACAACATAAAACAACAAGAGAGGCAAGGCCTTCAAGACTCACTTGTGATACACTTTTAAAAAAATCCAAGCTTTTTATGTATTGAGTATAATTTCAAAATGTAATGTTTAAGATGAGAAAGACCAGTTTAAAGCAAATTAACTCCCTTAGCATTAATTACAGAGTAATTTCCCTTTTTTACTATCTGCACCAAAACGTTTGCAAAATAAATAAAACTTCCATGCTTAGCAAAAGAAGTTCCTGTTTGAACAAAAAATGATAATAATGACTGCTCTTGTTGTTGGGTCAGAATATCAGATGAAAGTGCCAAATTTAGAGAATACAAAAAATATAAATATAGCAGTAAATGCAGTTTGCAATAATTAGGCTTCATTTTTATTTTTTTGTGCCCATCCCAGAGGTGCAATATTGTTTTAAACAAGATGACTGGAAGGAACTGAATTTTTCCTATCTTTATGCCTAATTTGGTGTCAACTGACAAAGTAGTTGCAGAGAAAATGTCAATGTTAAAGTTTACCACGGACACACACACACACACAGACAACCGAACACCGGGTTAAAACATAGACTCACTTTGTTTACACAAGAGAGTCAATAATAATGATAATAAAAGTAATAACAAGTCATCCCATGGAGCATGAGGCCATTATTTTATATCCATTGAATGACTTCCTCATAGCTGGAGCAGTGGAAATATCAATGAATATCAGTACTTCATTTTCAGGACAGCTGCTCCCATGCACCAGGCTCACGAACGTCGTGTATCTGGGTAATCATACTGATCAACATTCACATTAAACGCAAGTTAATCTTTGATAATAAATCAATCTTTGTGCTTGATATTTGCAGATATTTTAATTTTTGGTAATGACGAATGAAATTATCAAAAATACAACAAACAACGACAACAACATAAAACAAAAACGAAGATACATAGACTAGAAATGAGTGTGTGGAGGAGGAGGGTAGAGGAGGTGCAGGGTAATGTGTGTGTGTGTGTGTGTGTGTGTGTGTTGGAGCTCATGTACGTTTATATGTTTTTGACTGTGCTTTCATATCTGTGAAACTGCATGTTTGGTGCATATCTGTTATGCATGTGTGGGTGTATGTGTGAATGTGTGTCTTCATGTTTTACATTTATTTGCTTATTTATCATCATTGTTGTCTTATTTATTTATTTATTTATTATTTATTATTATTATTTTATTATCATTATTATCATTACTACTACCTTTTTTATATATCATAATTATTATTTATTTGTTTATTTATGTAAGCTTATCTATTATTTATTCACCTTTTTTTCTCAAGGCCTGACTAAGCGCGTTGGGTTACGCTGCTGGTCAGGCATCTGCTTGGCAGATGTGGTGTAGCGTATATGGATTTGTCCGAACGCAGTGACGCCTCCTTGAGCTACTGAAACTGAAACTGAAGCAATCTTTATCAAGTACAGACAAGACAAAGTGCTGTGTAACTTAATGCCTCTTGGAGATTGGACATGAAATGAATATGCTCTTTGTTGGAAATCTCTCGCGTGAATTTGGTTAACAAAACATATATAATGTAAACAGCCATGAGTTGTTTTCGTGTGTGTGTGTGTGTGTGTGTGTGTGTGTGTGTGTGTGTGTGTGTGTGTGTGTGTGAGAGAGAGAGAGAGAGAGAGAGAGAGAGAGAGAGAGAGAGAGAGAGAGAGAGAGAGAGAGAGAGAGAGAGAGAGAGAGATCGTGTCATATTGCTAGAACTCCCCGACTATGCATTGAAGCATTTGCAGAATTCACGAAATCCGGGAAATATTCCACGCTACGTTACGCTAAGGTACACAGGACTGGCCTGCACAAGCTGTCTTAGCAGCACTAACTTTTCTTTGCATTTACAATACTCCTCACAGTATGGAGTGAACATAGATTTCGAAACATTCTGACTGGTTTGTAAATGCAGCGCTGTTAAAGATTGTTTAACCCAACCAGCCCCGGGATGATGTATGTGGTTGTGCTTTGCTTGAGATCACGCATCAGAAACAGTGTCAGTTTCTGTTTCAAGAAGGTGTCAGAGCGTGTGGACCGATCCATATACGCTACACTACACATGCTGAATATATATATATATATATATATATATATATATATATATATATATATATAAGGCAGCAGGTGCCTGACGCGCTGATCAGGCCCTGAAAGCCTGTCCCATATTTGTGTAAAAGGAATCAACATTCAAACGAAACAAAAAACAAACAAACAAACAAACAAACAGACAACAAATAAGAAACAGAGACAGATGTCTAGCTACTAAAATGGACGGCAAATACTTCTGACAGACGAAGACAAACGCTGTTCAACATGTGAACTTGGGTTCCCGACAAACCGCAGTAGAAGAAGGAGAAGAAGGAGAAGGACAAGAAGAAGAAGAAGAAGAAGAAGAAGAAGAAGAAGAAGAAGAAGAAACAACCTTCTTGATCATGCGAAAGCAGAGAACTAACTCCCTTCGCTTATGTTACAATCCCTTCACTGCCCCACTATTTCCTGGTGTGTGTGTGGGGGGTAGGGGTTTGGGGGGGATGGGGGGGGATATTGAAGTCATCCTCCTCATCACCCCTCATCACGACACGTTGCGTGAACCTCAGCAATTCCGTTCACACCCCCGTCCTGTCTTCCAACCACAGACACTAGAATTCTTAGTGTCTGTTTTCTAACCAACAGTTTTCCGCTTTTCATCAACAGGCAGTCAACACCAAGTCTGCTGGCGTCAGTCCAATGCTTGAGTGACTGAGAACTCCTTAGCTTTCATCGCCATCAATATTCACGATCAATAGTGGCGCTCGCCGTCAAGAACGGGAGTCCTAAAGTTAATCAACCACCAGGTCGTTCTCGCCAGCTCTAATTAGCTCTCCGGGGGGCCTTCTCGCCTCCCTGTCTGTCCAAGGAACCCTTTGCACGTCTCCAGTCGGTTATGGCAGCACGTTTACCCCGTTAATAATTCAATTAATTAAGTACGAGTTTGACTCAAAACAAAACTGGTGTGCTGACAGTGCCACAGATATAATACTAAAAGATCTTGGCGGCTCTGTTCTGTCCTGGCGAATTAAAAAATAAAGTTTGTGTCAAAAATACACATAAGAGATATCCTATCCCCAACGCCTCCCCCCCCACACCCCTAAAAGAAAGAAAAACACACGCACACACAGTATCAAAGTAAACGCAATGACACAAGATGGTGAAAACAATAACAAAATTCAAACGCTTTGCTCACCTGTGAGGTCGACAGGCTGGGTGATCATCTGACGGTAGCAATCGTAGAAGGCGTTCCTCAGCTTCTCCCTCTGCTCCTCCTCCGACAGCTCCGCCACCTGGTGGGGCAAGAGGGTGGGATGAGCATTGGTCGTCAGTCCCTCCACCACCGTCACCACCTCCTCCATTGTCCACCGGCAGTCTGCCCTCCCTTCCCCCCTCTTCTCAACCACTCACTCACACACTTGTCTGTTTATAGCCTGGAAAAGTTGCGAATCCTGCGAATGTTACATTCCTTCCTGTTTTCCCTTCCTTCGTTTTGTTTGTTCTTCCCACAACACTTCCAAAAAAGTCTCTTTGCTTTTTTTTTGTTTTTTTTTTTTGAGGGGTTGGGGGGTGGTAATGGAATCGCACAAGTTCACACCACTTTCGGATCAAATCAAAAACACTAGATCACGCGCACACGATCTAATGAATGGTCTTTTCACTTTGAGTTTGAAAAAAGTGAATAAAAAAACCCCCTCCAAAACAAATCACATACTCGATCAAGTTTATCTTTGCTGACCGTTTGTCTTTCAA
>NC_134877.1:67246951-67249451 GCF_041734735.1 Babylonia areolata
ATCCTACCACCCACTCCACACCCCCCTCCTATCCTACCACCCACTCCCACCTCCCCACATCCCCCTCTATCCTACCACCACTCCACCCCCCACATCCCCCTCTATCCTACCACCCACTCCCACCATCCCCCACCATCCCCACTATCCCCCAACACCACTCCCACTCCCCCACATCCCCTCTATCCTCCCACCCACTCCCACCTCCCCCACATCCCCCTCTATCCTACCACCACTCCCACCTCCCCACATCCCCTCTATCCTACCACCCATCCACCTCCCCCATCCCCCTCTATCCTACCACCCACCCCACATCCCCTCTGTCCTACACCACTCCACCTCCCCACATCCCCTCTGTCCTACCACCCACTCCCACCATCCCCCACATCCCCCTCTATCCTACCACCCACTCCCACATCCCCCTCTGTCTACACCACCCACCTCCCCACATCCCCTCTATCCTACCACCCACTCCCACCTCCCCCACATCCCCCTCTATCCTACCACCCACTCCCACCTCCCCCACATCCCCCTCTATCCTACCACCCACTCCCACTCCCCCATCCCCTCTACCACACCACTCCCACATCCCCTCTGTCCTACCACCCACTCCACCTCCCCCACATCCCCCTCTATCCTACCACCACTCCCACCTCCCCCATCTATCCTACACATCCACTCCCACATCCCTCACTACATACTCACCTCCCCATCCCCTACTCACCCCTCCCCCCACCCCTACCCCCCCCACCTCCCCCATCCTTACTCCCACCACTCCCCACCTCCCATCTCACCACCACCCCCATCCCTTATCCCCCCCACCCCCCCAACCCTCTCCCCCCTCCCTCCCACATCCCCTTTCACCCACTCCCCCCCACCCTCTACTATCCACATACCCCTCTATCCTACAACCACTCCCACCTCCCCCTCTGTCTCACCATCTATGCCCTCCCTCACACGATAAAGGAACAGGTTGCTGGAGTTGAGAGTCGAGTAGTGGTGATGGCTCTGTGTAAGTGAAATGGGGCGACATGCTGCGAATGTCGACCCAACTGAAACATATTTCAAAGGACAGCAGCAGCAGCAGCAGCAGCAGCGAAGGATCCCATCATTTCCAGAAGAAAAAAAAAGGCCAAGGTCATTGTGCCACTCTTCCACAAAGTCTGCAACATCGAGGGAGAGATAAACTGCATGGTCACACGACAGTTCTGGAACCTGAGTGCTTTGAGGGGTGGGGTGGGGTGAGGGTGAGGAAGGGGGCTGGAAGGAGCATGGGGGATGGGGATGGGGTGGGGGGCGGGGGGTGGGGAGGGCAGACGTCAGAAGGGCAAAAAGCCTGTAGATGTAAGCCGCTTGGACATGGGTCAGACATCTGATGATCTAAAGCCAAGTCCCCGTCATCGGACCATGCCAAGCATCAGCAGAGAGAGAGAAGAGAGAGAGAGAGAGAGAGAGAGAGAGAGAGAGAGAGAGAGAGAGAGAGAGAGAGAGAGAGAGAGAGAGAGAGAGCTGACAACTGAGGTATAATATGTCCATGGACCGGATTCGCTATCACTACGGTAACTGGCCAGGACTGCCAACTCTTCTTTTGTTGGTCTGTCTGCCAGCCTTTCTTTCTTTCTTTCTTTCTTCTGTCCGTTGGCTTGCAGCAAACGTCGACGGCTTCTCCTCCGTGCTCGACAGGTTTCATTACTACATTTTCTGTGCATGCTAAGGAGAGACGTGGAGGAGCTCTATCTCTGATCGAGCCGTCAAGTGAGCTCTCTCAACGTGTTCCCCCAAGCACAAAGACCACCGACACGTGGGATGACTGTTGTGCTGACAGAACTATCAGACCGACCGGGGACGGGCGGCTGGCGGGCTGCATGAAGGGACTTTGCAGCGCCTAAGTTTGTTTGCTTATCATTAAGAATGTTCCTAACTCCCACGGTAAGGTCCATTCACTTAGGAACATTCTTAAACTCTGAGCAAAACTTAGTGCGGCCCAGTTGAGTGGTGGCGGACAATTGTTTATGAAGGTGAATTGCCAGTCACGCCGTCTCAGTGTTGCAGCCGTCTTAAGAGATTAAAATAGTTTTTCAAAGTTGATACCAACAGTGGGATATTGCGTCCCTTCTTCTTCTTCTTCCTCCTTCTCCTCTTCTTCTTCTTCTCCTCCTCCTCCTCTTCTTCTTCTCCTCCTCCTCTTCTTCTTCTTCTTCCTCCTTCTCCTCTTCTTCTTCTTCTCCTCCTCCTCCTCTTCTTCTTCTTCCTCCTCCTTCTCCTCCTCCTCTTCTTCTTCTTCTTCCTCCTCCTCCTCTTCCTCTTCTCATCACAATTATTATCATTGTGACTATGATCATTATCATGATTATGGTGATGGTTATTTGTATCATCATTATTACTACTGTGGACATATTTGTTTCTATAAAAAAAACACCCCAAAAACCCAACAGTGTATCTTTATTTTATCAGCACTGTCACAATCAAATCAACCTTGGCCAGAATGAATAACAGCCAGAGA